>NW_021604718.1:704839-821024 GCF_004785775.1 Grammomys surdaster
CCTCCCTCCCCTCCCTCTATGCTCTCTAGACTAAGGTAGGGTCTCACCTTAGTCCAGAAATGTACTGGAGCTCATGCTATAACCCAGAGCAACCTCAAGTCGTGGCAGGCACGCCTCCTGCCTTGGCTCCTTAAGTCACAGAATTGAGACAAGCCATGTGACACCAGGTCCAGCTATGAGGGGTGAAGACAAGTCCTGTGTCATTCAAATGGCCTTTTCTGTTTTGGCAAGGTCTTTACCCTCCCCGACCTCTTCTCTTGCTAGTTTCAAGAATGATCTTTTCTTCAGAAATCTGATTCTGCCGTACTACTGGTATCTTGGCAAGGATTTCTTTGGGCTTATCTGTTTTGAGGTCTGTTCGGCTGTGTCTGCAGGTTTGTGTCTCTTGCCAGGATTGGGATTTTGGCGTTTGTTTATTTAGTAGTCATTTTCCTTTTTGGAACAATCCTACCAGATAATCCGGTTGGCTGCAGCTCTGCCCAGGCTGCCCTTAATTCACAGCCCTCCTGAAAGCTGACTACGGACATGTGTCACAACACAGGGCTGACAAACAGACTGACAAGTCTGGAATCTGGGCTTGTTTGTCTCACTGATACCTGTTTGAGCTGCTGTAGTTCACTACTCTGCAGAGAAGGCAATGATATGGTATCATTACCTTACAGCCACGCTGGGCAGAAATCCAGGTTCCTCCCTTGACCTCGGCTGCCCTGGGGTGTACAGCTCCTCTTCACTGGTGGGTGCAAGCACTCAACCGTCCCTCATGAAGAGCCTGACCCTGCACTGTTGGGGTGTCTTACGGCAGAGGTGGACAGCCAGGGTCCCCTTGGCATTTGGCTAAAGTAGAGCAAACACTAGAAACACCTTGCCTTGTGAGGCTGCCTCTTTCCTGGTGCTGATCTAGAATGGGTTTTGCTTGGCTTTTTGAGTTAAATGTTGTTCCCATTGTTAATTTGTCCCAGGTTTAAACTGTACTAGATAGGGGAAGCAGATGTCCTGCTTACTTGTGACAGCTATTATCAGCCCACCCTTTGTTTCATGTGGCACAGATACTAATTCCAGTTGTTTGCTTCTATGAATGGTTACATTTCGCACGCAGTGCAGAGATGTTTGGCTTTACATACAGCTAAGTACATGAAAACGTATCTGGAGTGTGCTCGGGAGGGCTTCTTCCAGGAAGACCCTGCGATAGAGCTCTGGGCAGTGAGCCGTGTGAATGCACCACCAGGCAACCAGGGGGGAACAGTTGCCTCAGCCTGAGGCCCCACACTGTTACAGAGGTCTTCAGGGGCCATCTGTGGCCATGTATCCCTTCTCAGTTCACAGTCATGTCCTTGAGGTCCCTGCTTCAAACAGGGTTGACTGTTCCAGGGCCTGCTTGGCATCTATCTGCTGAAGGACAAGAGACTGCCAAACTGTCATTCAAGCCAAGCAGAGGACATGTGTCCCTGACCTGACCTGCAGTGGCATCTGGCCTGTGTCCACACTTAACACCAGAAAAGAAGCTTTCCAATTCAGAGACTCCAGAGCTTTGGCCGGTTTCTACCGCTCTCCTTTATTAGCCCAGTCAGTCCTAAGCTGTACAGCTACGGAAGTAAGAAACCGAGCCGGAAGCCCGGGTGTGCACACTCTGCAGTGAGGTTGGTCTGTGCCAGCGCACAGCTTGGTTACGTTTGGTACCACAAGGTGTTTATGATTCAAACAAAGTCGGACAGATTAACAATTTTATGTACAGTAAAACAAAACGGGAATTCAAGTATCAAAATATGGAAACAAAGATTAAATAACATTTTTCTTACAATCCAGTCCCACTGTCCGCCATGAGCAATAACCCCTCGTGACCTGCAGGGCAGGTCTGGGCACCTCACAAGCTAACTGAACCGTCTTGATGATTGCAGCCGTGTCTGAGTGCTCAAACCCAAAGCAGCTCAGAGCCCCTAAGTGGGCAACCCGAGGCAGAGTCCAAAGTACCCTGTTGGGACACAGGGCCTGCAGGAGCGGGCTTCCTGCACAGGGCAGCAGCCTAGCCTGTGGCTGCTGCTGGGAGGGATTGGGCACTCTTACCACCCCTATCAGAATGGCTCCTTCACAGTTCAGGCACTGCCTCGGTTGTCACACGAGTGCCAAAGGCAGACCCTTCCGTTTGGCACCTGCCCTGAAAAGGAGAGACCCACCCCGAGGAGAGGAGAAGAGGAGTTTCTTGAATACTCAGAAACCAATCTTGAGAGAGACGCTGAGCAGACAAGCCAAGACTTTCTGGTAGAAAACACCCTGAATAAATAAGACATAGCAGCGTCAAGAGGAGGAAGTGCCCGCCTGTGATCTGAACTCGTAGTAGTGTCTACAGTGTTTCCATTGCACCCACCGCAGAGCCCGCTCAGCTCACCTCCGGCAGAGGGAAGGGGTTCGGCACAACTGATCAGGAACCTAGGGTCTCTCTGTATTCTTGAATGGTGGGAGCCGAGGGCAGCTTTCCAGGGCTGCGAGCCCGAGGCAGGAAGGGAAGTGCTGCTGCCTACCTAGCAGTGGAGGACCCCTGGCTCCTTCCTAGAGAGGAGCTGCACCCCGGCAGCTGCTGTGCTAAATGCACAGCAGGCAGACAGTCCACAGGGGTAGCAGAGAGAACCCCTGCTTTCCATTCTGACCTCATGGCTGCCATTCGAGCCTGGCTTCTTGTCCCCGGGACCAGGATGAGTGCTGCCCCCAGCACTCTGCTCCGTCAGCCCAGGGGGATGACCACCACCCAAGTCACTTCAGAAAGCAAAGCCAGCTAGCAGAAGAGTTGAAACAACACCCGCTTGACCCCAAGACCACAGCGGGGAAATCAGCTTGTTCCCCGACTAGCCTTTTCCACATCTGGAACAGATGTGCCCAGCCTGCCACAGAGGATACAACAGTCAAAAATTATCAGAGCGAGGCCAGATCAAGTCCCAGGCTGGTGAGCTGCGGTCTCATTAATGCCCCTAACAAAGCCACTCCTCCTGTCTGACATGGCCCCTCCTATCTGACATGGCTCTGTCAGCCTGGCAGCAGCATGGGGACAGTGGCCGGCCTCGGGCAGTGCTTACCAACAGGTGAGTACTAAGGAGTCCCCCGCACCAGAAACTACTTGATCATCCCCACTGGGAACCCAAGAAATGTCTGTGTCATCACCTCAGTAGCCTCAACTCTGCCCTAAATCGCCCAGAGTGTGTCCTCATGTCTCTTAGTCAGGCCGAGAGCCCTTCTGAGGGCAGAGGCTGAGGGTTTCGGGCCAGTCTCAGTTCCTGTCTTGTTTAAAGATTGGCAGCTTTACCGAGAGGCTGGAGGCAAGTGTTAAAAATGTATAAAAAGGATTACTTTTCCTATTAAAAACACATGTCCTGGACAGGCCACTTCTCGGGCCATCCAGAGTTCCGGTCTCCTCGGCTAGATGCCTGGCGTCTTCGCTGCCAGGGCAGGGTTCTGCAGGTGGCGGCAGGCCCAGGCCAAGCAGGTGATAGGAGATCCTACGGCAGGGCTCGGCCTGGGTCTTCAGAGCTGCAGACGAGGCTCTCGGTGCTGGGGGCAGGAGCCTGTGCTCCCCACGGCCACGGCTCTGCAGCACAGTGTGGCTCCTCAGTGGCTCAGCTTGGCAGAAGCAAACAGCGGGGGAGGAGAGAGTTAACCGAGGAGCCTGCGCAACGTGGATGACACGGAAAGGGACACAGCAGACAAAGGTCCCTGCCTCCCCTGAGCCCTCCACAGCCCACAGCCCACTGCTGCTCCTGGCCCATCTGCTCAAAAGGCACACGGAAAGGTAGGCAGCCGAAAGGCCAGCCCTGGCGTACTGTTCGGGTGCTGACTGACTCGGGCGCTTCCACTGCAGTGTGTGCACCACGGCCACAGGGATCACTCCTGTCCCCTGCCATCTAGACTGAACTTTCCATGTCAGGCATGTGAGGCTTCCTCCGAGATTGAGCTTCACGGTGCTAGCTCCTAGGCAGGTGCCAGGGACGGCTGGACACCGGCTGTCTCAGGACCCCACCACCAGAGGAAGTATGAGAATGCTCCCCGACACCTCAGAAGCTGCTTGGATCTACCCTGTCCAAGGGCAGCTCCACTCCGAGAAGGAAGAAGGCGCGCTGTGTGCAGGGCACACTGCAGTGAGCTGGATTCCAGAACCAGGCCCACAGCACAGACAGGGGCTGAGCACACACAGGTCCCTCGGGGACCCGTAGTTCGGAGAGTCACAGCTCACGTATCAGAGCCAAGACATGCACAAGGGCATGGTGGTACCAACCTGGCCCCTTACAGAAAGAAGTCTGTCCTTGGTGAAGCTATATCACCGGGCCTGACCAGGAGAGAAACCAGCTCCTGAGAGCAGCCGTGTGTAGGGCATCCTGGCACTGGGCGGTCACAGTGGTGGTTGGGTCAGGAAAGGTGACAACTGGTAGCTCTTGGCATCCAGCTGTGACCCAGGCAAGGAGAGTGACCTCAGAGGGAGCTACTGTGGTTCTGCTGGAAGACTACCCACACCTCACAGTGCCTGCCACAGAGGCTTTGGGGGCCTCGGCCCCACTCTGGTGCCTATGAGACCCCTTCAAAGGCAAGTCACCCCCAGCTGTCCTCAGCCCAAGGGGAGGATTCACAGTGTTGGGTGGTTTAACCAGGAGCTGCTGCCAGGAGGGCGGGTCCCAGGGAGGCAGGGCCTTGGTGGCGCAGCTGGAAGGAGAGTTGAGAGCAGAAGGTCGGGTGGCAAAGGCACAGTGGGGTAGCGGAGACAGAGCAGCGTTAGAAGATAGTAGTCTCATACTTGGTGCTAAGGCTCCGCTTCGAGTCTGGCTTTGGGTCCACGATCCAGGAAACACTAGCGTGGGACGGGGCCTCTTGGTCAGAATCAGGCGGTTCCAACTGCCAAACAAGGAGACAGAGGGGGGTCAGGGCCCAGAGCGGCCCCCTGTGAAGCGTCTGAGGGATGGGGACTGTTGAATGGAAGGAACCTGGCCGCACTAGGCTTCTGATCTAAGCCTTAGGATGGTCGTGGTAGGCAGGGAGGGGGCAATGTTCTGCAGCCCCAGCCCTTGGGTCCCTCTGGTGGGCCGGAGAGCTCCGCCTGGGGCAAGACCCCAACATGTATCCCAGACCTTTGCAGAGGGAGGACACACAACAAAGACAAAGGGCAGGACACACGGGGGAGGGCATCTCCAGGAAGGAAAGGGGTGAGACAGCTCACGGGCACGTCAGGGAACCTGACACACAAGACAGCGGGAAGCAGAAAGACCTTGACTCCAGGACTAACAGACGGCAGCGGTAGGTAGGAAGGACGGTGGGTGGTGCAGGTGTGACAGTGACAACAGCGAGAATCGGGGGGCACCGGCACCTGGGGCGCAGAGCAAAGCAGACAGACACAGGGATGTCACTGGGTGCTTGCTGTAGCCGTGTGCAGCAGCCCCGTGATGACCGTGCCCTGGGTTGGGCCTGATGAGGGAAGACACTGCCCTCTCCTGCCAGAGGAACCCAGGGTGGAAGGAACTAAAGGAAGTGGTTTTCCGGGGCAGCTGGCAAGAATCGAGAAGACAGTGGATGTGCCCCGCCCAAGCCCTGAGGTGTCTTGGAGGTGGGAGGGAGGGCACGTACTGCAGACTTCCTCACGCCGACCCGAGGCTTAGGCACCGGTTTGGAAGATTTCGTCTCAATCATCGATGCTGCAGAGGCCGCCATGGTCCTGGATTTCTGGGCCTGGAGGGCCAGCTGATAGGCCACCTCAAATGCCTGGCCCAGGGTCAGGATGACCTCGTAGGTGAGGTTCTGGGAAGAAGCAGACAGAGTGCCTGCTAGCAGCGCAGCTTCCTCAGACCCGCCCTCCTCACACAGATTTGTTTCAAAGTGGTCAGAGGAATTTTTAGCAGAACAGTGTTTCTTTAGGCATGATTCTGCTTCAAGCACTAGGTGATGCTTGCATCATATAAGAGGCATGCCCGCAGCACAGCTCTGGTGTCTTGGGGACTATGCTCTCCCTGGAGGCTTTCTCTGGCTGGCTTGTGAGCTAACCAGCATCAGCCTCTTCCCAAGGTGGATGGAGCGCCCAGTGACTGGGAATGAATAACGTGTAGAACGTACCGCAGCCCATCTGCCTGTGATGTGCGCACAGAGCACATTAGCAGCACGGGTGTCTATGTGAGCCGCCCGCAGGAGAGAGCTGTGTTAACTAACCCATGTGATCTTCAGGGAGAGGAGAGGTAGTGTTCCCAGATCATGGAGCTGGCTACCAGGGGCAAAAACAGACATCTGGTGCCAAGGTCAGGGCTGAAGGACTCCCTGCATCTTCTGTGTGGAGGAAGCCCCAGAGAGCTGGACACTGGTCACTTCCTGCTGGGTGTGACTGGTCTCAGGGAGAGTCGAGGGCAGTGTGTACGGCTCCCAGCAGACTGAGGAGCTGGGAACAGTGGGCTGACAAGCAGCCGAGGGGAGGCAGAGGACCTGTGTGGGAAACCAGGTAACCCCGGGCCCAGAGTGCTGCCTTCTGGGCTGCCACTCACGGCTGTGAAAAGGACTGCACTGGACATTGCTGGACTAAGCCCACCTGCTGCCTGCTGGGGCCATGGTCGCTGCTGCCTTTCCAGGCCAGAGCCTGCAATGGTCACGGGGACACTCACCACATCCACTGTGCTGAAAACGTGGCAGTAGTGGTGGCTAGTCTGCAGGTCCTTGGTGATGTAGGCAAAGGTACACAGGTCCTCCGGGTCCTGCGCCGCGCAGGAAATGTTCCGGATCTCGTGCTCCGCAATGACATTCTGCCAGGAAAATGTGTTCTGGGACTCGCGGTCTCCTCAAGACATGCCTCTAGGCTACCCTACCTCTTTACCAGCCTGGAGCTCCAGGCAAACCCTACTCTCACTGGGTTCGAGGACCGTGTCTGAGTACACCCATCTAGGCACAGGGCCTCTCCCCTGACTATGGCCAACAGGCAGCAAAATGTTCCCAGGCAGACATGTGCTCCTTCTTCCATCCGTGGGAGGGTGGAAGATGGCTCTCAGGAGGTGGCCCTCAGGCAGTCTGTATTTCAGTGAAGGAACCAGTAAGGGCCAGTGCCAAGGAAGAGAAAAAGCAGCTGGGACAGAAGTCGGGTTCCAGGACAAGGGTCTGTGAGCAGGTGAGGGCTGGGACTGGCAGACAGGAGGGGTGAAGTCCAGGAACCCCGCAGTGAGATGGGTGCCACCTACCGCTGCCCTCTGGACAGGAAGTGCTTCAAAGCCCCACATACTCAATACTTGTTTCCTGGCTCATGTGGTATTTTGGAAGGTGCTTGGAAGTTTAGAGGGTGTGGGGCCCAGGCATAGGAAGTGGATCACTGAGAATAATCCTGGTCCTTCCTCACTGTTTCCTGTCATACACAGCCTCCTCTGACGTGTGCTCCCACCACTGAGACTTACAGGGCTGTAAAGCAGACAAACCCTTTGTGCCTGAACTGACTCTCAGGGCTTGGGCACAGTAACGGACGTGGAGCCTCTGCGGCGGCTAGCCCGACCACATACGTGGTGGTTCTCACACCTTTGCAAAGATGTCTGTGGAGGAACTGGGACATGTGGGCTGGAGGAAGATTAGCATGCTGCCAGCACAGCTTGACTGGAAATTCTGGAGGAAGTTCGGCAGGCTGGGAGATGCCGTGTTCATGAGGGTATCTACTGGGGACTGGGCCATTCATGTTACACTGTGACAGAGAACTTTACACTGTGATGACAGACTAAGGTGGAGGCTGAGGTGACAGCCAGCATGTAAGAGGGAGGAGGCTATAGCTGTTCTAGTCGGGCTTACAAGGAGAACTGGGAACAGGAACCAAAGGACAAAGATGTGAAAAACACATAGTTGGGTCACAAGAACCGGATGAAGCTGGCCCAGGGAGGACATGGTGTCTGAAGACAGTAGGAACACTATAAATGCTGTGCACTGGAGTAACAGGAAAATGACTTTGGAGACAGTTCCGGCACTGGGCAGACCCAGCCCAGGACTAATTGAAGAGTCTGGAAGAGAACTCACTGGGCCGCCTTCTCCTGAGAAGAGCAGCTCCAGTCTGCTTGTAACGGCCACCCACGTGGTCATGCTCGACCATCCAAGTGCTCAAAGCCCACCACGGCTATGGTCCAGAAGGACCCTCTACTCTTTTAGTGGGTGGAGATCTTGGCATCACTTATGTGACACTAGTTTCGCCGGTGTGAAGAATGCAAATGATATGGGCCATGGAGACCTGCACTCTGGTTTCAAAGGAAGGCCTGGGCCAGGCAGCGTGGGGGTCTGCAAGAGGGAGATGTGGGGATGGGAAGGTGGAGGCAGTGGAGACCCAGCAAATGCAGGGATGGCACCAGGTACATGGACGCTTGCGGCCAGAGCTGTCAAGACTCAAGAGACAGGCAGGAGCAGAGCAGCAGGGCCTCCCTTGCCCACTGGTGCTCACCGGAATGCCCCACGTGCCCCGATGCCAGACACACTGTGGGCACTGTTTACCTTGCTGGATTCTGGTTTGCTTTGGTCTGATCTTTTCTTGCTATTTTATTTCTTCCTTTTAGAGTGAAAACTCTTTATTCTGTACTATTTGTTATCTTGGGAGTGTGTGATTTAGTTTCTGATTTTTATTTATAAAATACTGATTTTATATATACGTAAGTTTTCCCTGTATGTATGTCCATGCACCACATGTGTGCCTGGTGCCTACGGAGCTCAGGAGAGGGCATTAGGTGTCCCTGGAAGTGGAGTCACAGACAGGTTCTGTGCCTCCATGCAGGAGCCCAGCCAGCACTGTGACCCAGCTACCATCTCTTCAGCCCTGACTTCTGAGTTTTACAGGAGCTCACAATTAGCATTTTCCTTTGAACCTGGGCATGGTGGCAGACGCAGAGAGATCTGAGTTTGAAGCCGGCCTGTTCTACACAGTGCCACCCAACCAGGGCTACACAGTGAGACCCTGTGTAGCAAACATTTGCTTTGAACCCCAGAGGAGACTTTGAACTTGTACTTCTGGACAGTGCTGGGACTGGAAGGGCTCTACGGATACCGGGGGTGGGGGGACTGCGTGCACTTGAGTTACAGGATGGTCATGGCCATTTGGGGCCAGGAGCAGAATACTACAGGTCAGACACGAGGTGTCCCCGGAAGGATCATGCACGGAAGGTGGGTCCCAGAGACTTGTCCCTGCCCTCCCTGCTGCTTGCTGAGCACCAGGTGAACAGCCTCCTCCCAACTGGTGTACTGCCTCGCCACACAGAGGCAAGTGAGCACGGATGGGCCCCTCTGAACTGCTGGGTTGTTTCCCCTCAGCTGTCTTGTCAGTGAGAGGGGACACAGCCCTCCGGAGCAGCATACCTTGTTGGACGCATCGATGAACTTGACACCTTTATATGTGATGGACAGGATGATTGTGGGGGTCTTCTTCATGTGCTCCGTTGACTTCTGTGGAGACATGGGGTGGGCTGAGGCTGCGGTTTCTGCACGGGCGTCCCCCTGCTTGCTGTTCTGGTCAGCGCCTCCCACCTACCCACACGTCCCTCCTCATCCTCATGCTATGTGTATGGCTGCTTTGTCTGCACATGTCCCGTGCCTGCCTGGTATCCGTGGAGGCAAACAGAGGGTATCGGCTCCTCCTGGAACCGGAGTTATGGATGGCTGTGACTGCCAATGTGTGTGCTAGAACTGAGGGCTGAACCCAGGGTCTCTGGAAGGGCAGCCAGTGCTGCTGACTGCTGGACTGTCACTCGGCCACCTTACCCGCATTTTGGCACAGGCATCTTGGGTGGACTCTGTCCCTCGGAGATCTTTGATCAGCATGGAACCCAGATACTGTGGGGATGGGCAGAGGGTGGGCTTAGGGACACTTGTGCAGCTGTGGAGGACGGCCTGGCCAACGTGGGGCCAGCCTGCTGTTAGATGTTATCTTTCAAAACACATTCTTCTGCCCTGACAGGAAAAGCTCCCCCCCAGCCCCCCACTTATTCTCAGGTTAGTGTCCCTCCCCTTAGCACAGCAGGGGTTGTCCTCTGGGTCCTGGGTTCAGCCTGGGTTCAGTCTGAGGGCCAGGTAAGAGGGGGCAGGGAGGGAGGCTGGCCATCTAGGGAGGGCAGGGGCAACTCACATTGGCCTCATAACCGCAGGATTCGAAGATGAGCTTCTCGGGCTGGTGCTGCCAGCTCTGCACAGAGGCATAGGGAGCGGCCAGGCTGGGCGGACGGAGGGTCAGCTTGGTCTCGCTGGGCTCCTCCTGTAGAACACAGAGTTGGACTACTCACCTGCTCCAGGGAGCTCACAAGCACACTGCCAGGCTCTAGTGTACCCTAAGCGTGGGGAAGCCAGTGACCTCGGCAAGGGCAGGACTCAGGTGCAGAGGGCAGGGCAAGCTGGAGCCCGAGCGGCCCCAGAGCCAAGAGAGGTGCTTTGCTTGTGGGGTGTCACAGACAGGAGAGCTTGGCTGTCTCAGACACACCAGGCCGTGTGGGGCACATAGCTGTGGGCACCACTCAGCATAAAGGACACAGGCTGACGCCATGGAGCTGCCCTTGCCTTCCTCAGGTCCTGGGCAATGGATGCTCTCTGAACAGACCCTCTGCTCGAAGCTGGGTGATAGGGGACCACCAGAGTTCAGACAAGAGTTAATGAGGGGGATGGAGATACAGGCTCAGAAAATGCCTCGGTCTTCTAGTCTACTGTGTGTGGTCTCCACAGAGAACTGAACGATTGGACACTGTTTAAGTGTGTAAAATTCACAGCTGTGCTGTGGGAAGGAGGGGATACGGAGACACCTTGTGGCCTGGAATGAGTGCAGGGCGTCAGAGCGGGTGGGAGTGAGGCATCCGCTCTCCCAGAAGGGAAGGGACAGCAGCCAGTCTACTCGCAGCAAGGAGCAGAGCCAGACCTCTTCAAGGCAGGGGGACAGACAGGCTAGGACAGAGGGCTCTGTGAGGGCAAGGGCCCCAGAGGCTGAGCCCATAAAACGAGATGACACCAGCCTTGTCCTGGGAGCACAGTGAAGCAGGAAAACACCCAGCTCTGCCCCCAAGCTAGACAACAGCAGCAGAGCACATGGTGCCTTGGGCCGGGGGTCTGCAGGGTGCAGGGTGGGTGGGACAAGAGGGACAGGAGCTGAGAGAGCTGCAGAGAAGGAAGCTCTGGGGATTGAGACGGGTGAGAGAATTGGACTGCTGTGGGGATGAGCAGGGGCCTGCAGGGCTAGACAGGAAGACCATGCCCCTGGAGAGCCCCAGATCTGATGGAGAGATATGGAAGTGTCAGGAGGAAGCTCTCGTCAGAGCTTCTGGAGGCCCAAGGCCTCACCTTGCTCTGGGTAGGGGTGAAGAGAGCAGGTGGCACTGTCCCCTGACACTGACGGCAGCCCACAGCTGTCCCCTGGCACCGATGGTAGCTCACAGATGGCCCCTGCGGACTCTGTCCCTCCTGTTACCTGGACTCGGAAGCGTTCTGCTCGAGAGGCCCCGGGGTCGTGCAGGCTGTCATGCCGCCTCCTGCTTGTGTCCGCCAAGGGCAGCAGCAGGTCTGCCGACCGCCCTGTACAGGAGTCATTCTGGCTCAGTGGGGACGATGTCTGCGAGATTAAATCCTGGCACTGTTGGGCAAGAAAGTGGTGAGATTTCCAGGCTGGAGGCGTCAGCTGCTCTCAGGCTGCCCAAGGTGGCATACAGAGGCGGGGGTGGGGGTGGGGATAAGGAGTGAGCAGCAAGCAGCAGCACACAGTGGTGTCCGGGCCAAAGCCCACGTGGACAGAGGCAGCTAGGCCTTGCCTTGACTGTTCCAAGGAAGAGCCAAACCTCCCAGGGGCCAAGAAAGCCCAGCAGCCCACCCTGCAGAGGCCCATACAAGGCTGTGCTGTGGAGAGGGAAGGGCCACTCCCACATTCATCATGAGTGGAACTATCTGTCTAGCTGCGTGTCAGCAAAGCAGAGCTCTCTCTCAGGAAACGCCTCAGAGCAGCGGGCTCCTCCAGCAGGAAGCTGCTCTCCACAGCCCTGGGAGCTGAGGAACCCTATGTGGCTCCAGCCCTGGCCTGCCTCGGCCTCCTCATGTGTAAAAGCAGCTGCTTCGTGAGGCTGCTGCCCAGCACAGAGCCACGCATGGGCCCAGCACAGCTCAGGAGTCCCCAACCAGCATCCCTATGGCCCTGTCAGGGACTGGCTGGTCTGAGGAAGGCCCAGCTCGGAGGCAGGCACTGGGGTGGGCCCACTGGAGCATCGGAAGGGTCTCTTCAGCAACTAGGTACCAAGCCCTAGATGTGGGCCTAGCCTGGACCTGGTTCTGTTAACTTCCTTCCTTTCTAATAGTTCCAGTGGTCCTTCATTAAGAACCACCTGAAGGATTTTGGGTGCAAACAAGAGGTGTCACCTTCGCAGAGGACAGAAACCACTCCTGCACATGGGCCCGGTGGGTGAGGGCGGGGACTGCTGTGTGCTATCCCAAGAGTCATGTTACCAGGACTAATCCACACAGTGGACTCATGGACCCTTCCCGGCTCCTGGAACTCACTCTTAGCTGAGAAAACCTTGGAGGCTTCTGGGGCGGCTCTTCGTACGGCCTGTCTGCAAGAGAGGCGATGATGCGCTTGCGGTGGCCCAGCAGGTGAACCTTCAGGACCTGCAGGGGAGCAGAGGAGGAGGAGGGAGAGGAGGAAGAAGAGCGGTCAGCGGTGGGGGGATGGGTCCGCAGCCCCTCGGCCCTGGCCTCCCAGGGGCACTCACGTTGACGAGCTCCAGCTCCCAGAGGTTCTTCACAGTGTCAATGGAGCTGTAGCCACTGGACAGGAAAGAGTGCACGTAGTCCTGCAGCCCCAGCGAGTCCAGCCAGGAGGGCACGGAGGGGGGGGCTGACCCCGTCATAGCCAAGGGCCTTCACCTGCGGTGTGAGGAGGCAGGAACAGCATCCCTGAGTCACAGAGCAAGAACACAGGAAGGAGGGCTGCCCTGAGCCCTCCCCCGGCACAGCCCGGCACAGCCCAGCACTGCTCTGGGATGTAGATGCTGCTGGCTGCGGGGAGGAGGGGCTGGTAGGTGAGGAGGATGGAGAGGGGGGATGGGGATGCCCCTCCTTGAGTTCCAGGAGTCACTCTGGTGAAAGGACCACGGCATGGCCCTGGCAGGAACAAGTTAGGGGTGGAGGGTGTGGCCTCAGAGAATGGTCCTCTCAGGCCTCTCTGGGGTCAAGATGGGCTAGCCTGGGCTCTAATGAGTCAAGAGACTCCAAAGGGGCCTCCAGTGACAGGCCAAGCCAATGGGACTAGGCTCTGTGCCAAGAGGATCCCAGAACCTCCTCAGTTGGCCAGGCAAGACACTCACTGCCTGGGGGTCCTGCTACTCTCCAGGGCCTGAGGGCTTTACAAAGAAGCAGGAGGACCCCGTGCCCGGCTGGGCTCTTACGAGGGAAGACACAGGATGAGGTCTGCACGCCTCAGGGCCGGGCTCATTTCCTGCTCTGGGTCTAGGTCAGTGGTTCTCACCCTTCCTCATGCTACCTCCCTTTAATACACTTCCGCATGTTGTGGGGACCCCCCCCACCCTAAAAATTACCTTTGTTACCACTTCATAACTGTAATTTTGCTACTGCTGTGAACTGTAATGTGAATTTCTAATACGTAGGATATCTGATATGTGACCCCTATGACCCCCGCTGGTCGAGGGAGTCAGGAGGGCCAAGGCCGGGAGTGGTCACCTTGGGCAAGGATCGTGCAGCCTGCAGCAGCTTCCGCCGGTGCTGTGGGTCACTGATGCCGATCTCCCTCAGGTCCTGGTCCTCCATCACATTAGGTCCCTGAGGTAGAGAGAACGTTAGGTCCTTCCTACACCAAGACCCGCTGTTCAGTCAGGTCAGCCTGCCCTGATCCCACACCAAAGGTTTCTCCATCAGAGCCGCTAAGAGAAGGCAGGATGCTGGACCCCTGGGCGGCAGCCAGAGTAAGCTCATGGCGCTATGCTCCCCACAGACACACCTCAGTCAGCTTGGGGAACAGATGCTGACAGGAATCAGACAGGACTCTTGGGAGAGGGCTCACTGCCTGACAGGGACAGTGCAGACGGCTGGCAGGCCACGTGCCTGCTTCCCACGTGTGCTTGCATGAGCTATCTCACCTCACGGCCACAAGAATGTTAGCATCTCTGTTAATCTTGGTCACACAGATGGGAAAATGGAGGCACCTGGCTGTCAGCTTTTCCAGAACTTATTTATACAGTCGCAGAGCTTAGATCTACCCCAGCAGTGACTCTGCCTGCAGCCCTCGAGGCTGTCTCACTCTAACAACCGAGAGAAGCATTTTTTTTTTTTTTTTGAGACAGGTTTCTCTCACTGCGTAGTTCTGGCCTAGAACTCACAGAGATCCTCCTGCCTCTGCCTCCCGAGTGCTGGAAATTAAAGGTGTGGACATTAAATTTCATGTAGTCGAAGTTCATCTTCAAGTCTGATCTTTTGTCTTCCCCTCCCTGTGAAGGGGTTTCAGGTGTGTAACCCACGTTGGACAGATTACACACAGATGCTGCTAACAGAACCCCCAGCTCACACCTGCTAGGCCAGTGCTGCACATGGCCACCGCTTGCTTAAAGGGTATGGGCATGTGTCTCCTCAGCACGGGCTCCCCACACTGACAGTGGCGTGTGAGCAGTAGCCAGCCCATGGCTTTTGTCTCAGGACACCGTTCTCAGTGGAATGAGAGCTTCATGTCCCATGCAAGGCTCACACCTTCTTATCTGGTTTAAGCATCTATGCAGGGGTCCCTGCCCTATGCTCTGCACACTTTGCACACACAAACCCCTCCTGGTTACTCTCTCACAGGCCTTCCCCGCCTGACTTTCTGTGTTTTCTCCAGTGAGGAAGTAGACCTTTCTCTGCGAGCAGGCTGCATGACATACCCCTGCCCACCATGCACAAAGCCTGAGGCCAGCTTCTAGGTGATGTCCAGATATCACCACACTGTTTCTGCAGGTGACCTGGCAGCTGTCCTTCTGGCAACTTCTGATGTCCTTGTTAGCTCTGTGTCATGCCCTTCTTTTCACACCTGAAAGCACCTGGATCCCACGGGGCATCTCGGTACGTCGGGCTTGGGAAGGCCTTCTAGAGTTATTCTTTAAGCACTTTAATTTGCTTTTGTATATAGTGATGTCCTTAAACCAGCTGTCTTCCCTTCCAGGCAGAAGCTGTCTGTCTCTTTAGTGAGCAGTCTTTCCTACCAACCTGGAATTACATCCGTAGGTCTGGAGCGGCTGCTTCTGGACCTCTTTCTGGATTCTTTCTAGAATCTTGTGCTTAGACATGTTAAGTAGCTTGGGCCAGTGCGTGCTGACCATGGCCTGGTGGCTCCACCTTTGCCTCCTTAGCTCCTCTGTCCTGGGTGTGACACAAACACCCTACACAGGACGCCAGCCTCGGCTTACAAGAGCTCTGTGGCTCAGTTGCTTTTCCTGGCCTGCAGAGTGCACCCCTGCCTACCACACACAAGCCCAGACACTGACACCACTTCTGACTAGATCTAGAGTCTGCTGGTGGGTAAGGCAGAGAGGTGGCCACCTACCCAGGCTGCCCTTCTGCTGACACCTAAGTAGGGACCTGAGCTGAAGCGATGTGAACTTCCAGAAGCAGGCTGTCACTTCTGAGAAGCCCACTGTCACTCCTACCAGCTCCAACACCAGATGGGTTCTCTAGTTAATCAGACCCAAGTCCAGGATCAGGAGCTGTAGAGCTCTGAGAAAGATGAGTGGAAACAAACAGACGAAGGGTATGATGGGAAACTGGTCCTGCTGCACCCTTCCTCTCCCTGGGACCTCGGCTGTATGAGCTTGCAAGAGTCAGATGCTGCCAGAAGGAGACAGTGTTTGCAAGGATTCATGGATCTTGCTGCATCAACAGGCCCTACCCTGACTCAGCTTGCAACCTCTTCCACAATGGCTTCCATCTCTAGATTACTTACAAAGCTCAGCCCCGTGAAAGGCCAACAGTTGTTACACAGCATTGTTTGTGTTTGTGTGGGTACTTCAAACACCGATGGCTCAATCCGTTGCTATTCACTGTAAACAATAATATTATAACAACTGGTGGTCTAGTAGTTCTGGGAGGAGGGAACTGGGTGAGGAAGGAGAGCTTCCGGAGAGGTGGGGCTCAGCTGGCCAGACACCAGGGGGCAAAGATGGGACGGTAGAGGGCGGGTGGTAGAGGGCGGGTGGTAGAGGGCGGGTGGTAGACGGAGAGTGACATTGCCATTGCCACTGCAAACAGCACCAGCCTCAGTCTGTATGTGTCACAGGCCTCAGCCCTCTGTGTTCCTAGGGACAAGCCTATCTCAGCCTCACGTGCCTTCACCACGGGATTAAACACATTTCAAAAAGACCGAGGCAGGCCCCTTGCCCAGGTGAACTAGTTCTTGAGCTGTCAGCCTGTTGGGGCTGCCTTGCTGAGAGGCCTGGGGAGGGACAGACACAACGGGGGTATAGAAGAGGGGTGGGGAGGGGTGTAGACCTCATTTAGAATTGTACTTGGCAAGCATGAAGTAAGACCTGAGCTTTCCAGGCTTGGGGTCTCTGGGAGCTCCCGAGCTGTACACAGCGGGTGGGAAAGGCTTGACTTCCACCAGTTCCCTGAACCCAAAAGGAGGACACTGTAAGAGGCACAGTCTGGGTAACTGCTTGGCTTCCATCCTTTTGCCTAGAATCAACTCCATGATGGGAATCAGACCCTGGGAGCAGGTCGCTCAGGGAGGGAGGAGGGAGGTGAGAGGGTTGACTCACTCGAGTGGGCGGAGCTCTGACATTTGCTCCCAGGACTTGGTGCCAGTGTTCACTAAAGCCCTAACAGAAAGACCAGAGCAGGGAGCGCCTCTCCTCTGCCACCTCTGGCTCTGGGTGTGGCTGCTGGTCACTCAGTCCTGTCCGCTCCACACTAGGAAAATGTTTTCCTGAGCACAAAATGTACACAGGCTTACTCCAGAACATTTGGAAATCGAAGAAGGCACAGAGTGGCGAAGGTCACCTGCTTACCAACCCCCTGGGTAGGGGATACCAGCAATTTTCTTTCCTTTGCTTTTGGTCTCAAGACAGGGCACATTTTCCTGAATTAATTTTTGTTGCTGTTATTTTGTGTGGTTCTGTTTTTGAGGCAGGATCTCACTCTGCCCGGGGTTGGCCTCGGCATTAGGCTGACCTAGAACTCACAGAAAACCAGCTGCTTCTGCCTCCAGAGTGCCGAGATTAAAGAAGTATATCACCAAGCCTGGCAATGTCTGGCGATGTCTCAGAGTAAAGATGCTTGTTTGTAAGCCTGGCGGCCTGACTCAATCCCCAGGACCATATGGTAGAAGGGGAAGAAACTAACGCCCTGTTCTTTGATCTGTGCACACTTGCCTGCACGCACGCGCACAAATGCAAGCAAGCATGCCTGTACAAAGACATGAGGGGGCAAGCAATGTAATCATGATTTTAACATGGAGGCTGGCTGTGGTGGCTTGCACGTGTAACCCAGCTCTCAGGAGGCTGAGCGCTCCAGGTCAGCCTGGGTGAGAATGAGACCCTACCTAACACAAGCTGGCCATGGTGGTGTGCACCTGTAATCCTACCACTTGGGAGACAGAGGCAGGAGGATCGGGAGTTCAAGGCTAGCCTGGGCTACGCATTTGCAATGTAGGTTTGCCAGGCCTCAGTCAGTTGAGAGTCAAAGGGATTGGTTTCAAAACGTCTCGTTTCTTTCGACACTGCAGGGAAAAGCAGGTCAGCCCTGTGGATGCACTGCTACCGCTCTGCTTTGGAGGAAGGGTGCATACCACCTACTGCCTCTCAGCACCCATGCAGTGACAGCTGCACTCCAGTACCGTGACGTGGGCATGCTCCGTCCAGAGCTTATGTGGAAGCACGGGACCATGAAGGACATCGGTAAACAGCACTTCGCTGGGAGAATGCACAGGGAGGACTGCTCCGTCCAAAGCTGCCAGGAAGGACCCATGACACACTGTCCTCATCTGAGCTCTTAGCCACTAAAAAGAACTCTGACTTTCCTCCTAAGCTTTCCCTGTCTGCTTCTTGGTGACCATACCTGCTTTCTCACATTGATGTCATGAGCTTTTGCCACTACAGGCCAAGCGGCAAAGCAGACAGATTCCCTGCAATCCCCGCACCAGCCTTTTGGGAGGGACACAGATCTAGAGCACCCCTGTGGCTGTCAGTACCTGGGGCACCTGAGAAGTCTGGCTCTCAGGTGACAAGACTGACCAGCCCAGAAGGCAGGACACAGGCTTCGCTGAGAACCTGCCTGCCTATGCCTCAGCCCCACTGATCCTCCTGCTTTGGGCCCTATGTCACAGGACAGGAATCCCAGTCCGGAAGTTGGCTCACAAAGCGCTGTGCGGAGACAGGCACCTGAGGCAGGAGGGAAAGCTGCAGGGCACCTGGGCAGCAGCTCTGCTGAGGCTGGCTGTGGTCCTTGGACCAGCAACAGACAAGAGATAGGAGGGAGAGACCCAAGAGGGAGGCACGGCCCCAAGCAAGGGACCATGGGGAGCACAGGGACCATGGCAAGAGATCCAAGACTCTAGCCCATGGGTCAAACAGAGTGGGTTATAGGGCTGAAGGGGAACAAGTCTGGGAACTGCATGGGGCACCTTAGGAGCCTGGGGGTTTGGTCTGATGGAAACTAATAAAGAAGGGCTCCTGGCTCAGCTGTGCTGAAAGCCAATCCCTTGCAGCCTTCTCCTGTATGAAGACCGACAACTGCAGAAGCAGACAAGAACCCAGTGCGAACCTTCCTCCCCTGTGGCAGAACCTAGTGGAGGAAGGAACCCAACCCACTTGGAGCTACTTCCCGTATCCACCACCTCCAGCACCAACTGTCCACGACACTGCCCTCAGCCACCCTCTGGAGGCCAAGGCATACCTGGACTCAGGACCACAGGACAAAGGCCCTTCAACACACGGCTCAGAGACAACCACGTGCCTCCTTACGTGGCTTCCGGGATTCCAGGGTCAGGTCCAGCTCACCCTCCTGTCTCACCAAGCCCTGTTCTCAAGCCAACATCCTGTGCTACTGCCCACAGTCTCTGTCTCGTCACCTGCTTCTCCCTCTCAGCTCCCTGGCCTCTACTTTCCTACTCATGATGCTGGGTGATGTTGCTCTGGGCCCCGTGCACAGCAGAGGATGGTGACAATGGCTCCTGTGACTTCTAGAGCCTCTACCCAGCCAGGCCTCAGCACGCAGCTGCTTCCTGAACTTCCTATCTTCAGATGGACCATGGGGTCCCCTCTGACACATACAGGATTTGCTGTTCTGACTTCACCACCATTCACAGTGTAAGGCAGAGAAAACCAGTATGCCCGGAAAAGAAGAACGAAGCTACCAGAGATCAGCACGGACACCTCTTGGCACCTCTTACACCTGCCATGCACAGAGCGACAGCGGGGTCACACACTCATCCCTGTGTGCTCCTCAACAGCCCCACACGTGCATTCCCCACATTACAGATTCTTCCATTACATGACTTTTTCACATCTGTCACAACCCCCTGGCCTCAGGACCACCGTCATTCTGCCACCGACACTTCCAGGAGGCTGTCGGAGAGTGACACAGCCTGCTTGAAGGCCCAGGTGTGCCAGCCATCAGCCTTCTGAGCTGACCAAATGCATTTGCTCCGTAGTCCCCAGAAAGCCCATTTCCTGTGGTTATGGTCTGTGGTGAAGACGGATGGACCACGAGGCACGAGCCTGTGGGGGCTGCCAGCTGGCAGGACAGCCACACTCCCTTGCTTGCTTCCCTGGTGCTAGGCTTGGGTCTCCCATTAGACTCCATTAGCACAGGGAGCTCATGGTGGCCCTCATAGTTCTGACCTGACCCTGTCTTTCTGCCTACAGGCAAGAGGGTGTGGAACAAGTTTAAGCTACAAGGTTTGCTTGCCCAAATCCATCATAACGTCACTGTGGGGACAGTCAGGATTGAGAGCACTGAACCCTGACAACAGACATCTGTGAGGAGGCCACTACAGACTTCAACAGAGCATACGTGTTCTGTGTAGCCCCGAAGGTGACCCTGAGAACAACAGACAGAACATGAGCATCGTGGCAGCCAGAGCACGGGGCCCTCTGTCCCGGGGACATCTGGGTAGACTGTCCTGAGGAGCTCCCTTAGCAATACACAGAGCTCCCAGAATGCTCGAAAGTCCACCTTGTCCGGGAACACGCTTCTAGATGCTCCCAGCATGTCAGATCTGGGCTTACCGTAGCTACTCTGCATCTGGTACAAACGCCTCCAGGGAGTCTCGGAACCAGTGAAACGTTCGCCGGCTACTGTGAACCAAACTGGATGATCCACACCAGGGACAGAGGCTGAGGGGATGTCTCAGGAATGGGAACAGCCCCTGCTAAAATTTACCCTTAGGTGGTTTCCACATGGTTTCCCAGGATACCGTGCCGGTCACTTAGACTACTCCAGGCACTGAAGCAATATCATCAACATCATACTAAATTCCGGTGTGATCTGCTCACTCACCCCAGGTGGATACTCTGTGGCTGCTCCAGGACTAAAGCAGCCCTGGAGGGGCCACACTGCTGGTCGTCAGGGTGGCAGGTCATACAGGCTCTGCGCCTTCTTACATGGCATCTGGTTGAGGGGCATGCTTGCCCAAAAATGTCATCTAGCTGTTCTCTGGTCTGGGTCTCAGGTTGGGCCAGGGAGTTCTGAGGCTGCTCCAGGACTGGGAAGCTAACCGTTTCCAAATTTAGCAGAGCTGTGCTATGGTTCGAAGGCTCAGCCCCTGGAGGACTGGGGCTCAGGGAGAGTTCTGC
Source organism: Grammomys surdaster (assembly GCF_004785775.1). NCBI lineage: Eukaryota > Metazoa > Chordata > Mammalia > Rodentia > Muridae > Grammomys > Grammomys surdaster. The sequence goes on from NW_021604718.1 coordinate 725,593, forward strand.
AGATCTTGCCAGCAGCGTGGCAAAGGGGACTTAGAAGGAAAGACCCCAAAACCTCAGAGTCAGGGCCAGCTGTCCTCCCTACTAACTAAACCCTCCTCCTTCCTAGTTCATGGTCCTCCCCTAAAGAGCTCGGTGAGTCAGAAGTAAGGTTCCAGGGACCGTAAGCACCCATGCAGCTTAATTTTTAGAAAGGAAAAACAAACTGCTATTTTAAAACTGTAGACTGAAAATCTGAGAAAGATTTTCTCTAGCCCCTGACCTAGCCATGAGAGGGTAGCTCGCTAGAGATTTGCCCAGAACAGGATGGTTGGGTTAAAGCGCTCTCCACTGGGCCTTGCCTGGAAGTCACAAGCAGGATTTCCCCCTGAAGACAGCAAACCTTATTCTGACGGAATAAACCCACTCATCCCACTGAGCGGACGGTAGGCTGCGACTCTATAAACATGGTCCCCTCACACGAGGTCAGGACAAGTGGGCACAAGTGAGAGACCTCTGCTTCAGGGTAACAGTCTGAACTAGTCTCCAGGGCTAGGAGAGGAGGGGACAGGCCCTCCAGGAAATGGGGGACGGGGCGGATGGGTCTGTTTGCTTACAAAGATGCACAGCACATAAGTGAGAGTATTCCAAGAGTGACTTCTTGCCTTGTACCTCCTAAGTGTACATTTCCACCCTGACAATTATCAGCACCGTGACCCTGAGCAGACCACTCGGCCTCTGCCGACACGTGGGACACAGGTGGGGACGTCAGCACACGGCCCGTGGGTGCTGGGGAGTCACAGAGCTCAGATATTATCAACTGCTGAGATTGGCACCCAGCTCACAGGAGGGACGTGAGCTGTCACAGCCACGGCTGTGACATCGAATGGCCAGCTCCTGCACATGTCTTGCCTCAGGCACTGCCTTGAATGGCTCACTGGGACACACTGGGCAAGGCTTCTTGGAGATGGATGACACTGGCTCCTGAGCGTAGGATCTAAGCTGAGTCCCAACTCCTTAGAGAGCAGTGTGTGTGGGGGGGGAGGGGGGGTACGGGGGCTGATTTTTCCTTTGACCCCCTTACACTCTGTGAGTGTAGACTGAACCTCAGAAAAGCATCCAAACCAACACTCGGCCTTTCTCTGGTCAGCTCTGAGGCCAGGCACACATGAGGCTCTGGTGCTGTCTGTACTTGGCGGGGCAGGAAGAAACCTTTGCTACAGAGACAACAGCAGAGTTCTGGAAAGTAAGGAAACTCTTGGCATCCAGCTGAGATGGGTCATGGAGCCCCCATGGGGTACCTGGCTGCCCTGTCCGCCTAAGCCGCTGGGCAATGGCTCCACATATGCCGGCCAGAATGCCTCGGTGTATAACACACCAGCATCCAGTCTAAGAGACAGGGCTGGGGCCGGGCTGTGAGTCAGGGATCCCAAGAGTGCTCCCACTGAGTGGCACCTGGGCCAAAGGTAGTGGGGCCAGGACTGTCTGCAAAGTGAGCATCAGCCACCCAGCTGACTTTGTGTGCCCACGGCCCCTCTGTTGGGTCTCCCCTGGGGTAAGGGATTATGTACTCTTTCAGACTCCGGCTGGGTGGGCCAGCACATCTGAGGCTCTTACCAGGAAGCGGACATCGTCAAAGCCGTTCAGCAGCAGCTTGCTCTCGTACTGCTGCAGGCCGATCGACTCCAGCCACTCCCCGACGCTCTGCTCCAGCGTCCGAGAACCTGACGAGAGAGGAAGCGGCAGACGCTTCAACAGGGAGAACCCGTTAAGGCGGTAGCAGCGGCACTCGGAGGAGGACAGCCGGCACTGCCACATCATTGTCATCACCATGAAGCAGCCAGGCTACCTATGTACAGCAGAGCAGAGAGAGGCTTCTCCTCTCTGTACAGGCAGGGACACCAGCCAACTCGGGCGGCTGCTGCCCACTCACACCCCACAGTCGGAGCTGTCCAGGGCCGGGCCGAGGCTGTACATGCACGGTCTTGCCCCAGGGTCGGGGGAGCCAACCCCCAGTGGTCTCTGGGTCAACTCCTCATCAACGTCCACACAGAGGCATGGCAAAAAGTCTGTCCCCACAGGCACTGGAGGGGGACACCAGAGCTCTAAGTGCCCACCAGCCTGGCTGCTTCTCTCATCCATGCAACTTCCGGAGCCGCTGTGGGGCTGTGGCGAGGGGCTAGCTCTGCGACCTTGCAGCACAGACCAGTCAGGAGAGAGCGCGAGTCTTCATGCAGCTGAGGGACACAGGCACACAGTGAGGGCTCCGGGAGGGAAGCGGCGGCGTTCATGGGGACCCAGCACATGCAACACAAGCAGCACACGGAACGGCAGGGGCAGAGAAGGGGCTTATACTTGTTTTCCCCCAGCAGTCCCGGAATAAGCAAACCATGGCCCCAGGCTCCTTGTGCTCCCGGCTCAGGACAGCCAGGGGGCTGAGTGGGACAGGTGGGCTGGAGTGCTGGAACCAGGCTCAGGCGTGCCTCTGCTGGACCAGTGGCATGGTCTTCTACCAGCTGTGTGGCCAGCCGGCTGGTGCCCATCTGCAGCTAGCCTCTGCACGGGGAGCCTCCTGGGCTGAGGCGCTGCCTTCCTGGCCTGGGTTGGCGTTCATGGCCCCTGTCTTCGGTGGTGGTTCTTATGACCTGTCTGTCTGCTTAGGGGACAGCAGTTGGGCTGTTCAGTTCTTGGTCAAAGAAGACAAAATCAGGCAGACAGAAGAAAGAGTCACTTGTCATCAGGAATTGGCAGTGTCTATTCAGTGTGCTGCGCTCGGGCGTACACACACACACACACACACACACACACACACACACACACAGAGCTTTCTTCCCAGGGTCTCTGGTCTACAGATGCACAGGAATGAGGAACACCTTCTCAGTATGGTCTCCAGTCAGGGCGGGACTGAGGCAGTGCAGGCAGGCGTGCCGTCCGGCAGCCCTCAGGTGTTCAGCTGGGTTCCTTCACGCCCACCTGACTTCCTTAGTTTTTGTAGCATGAACAGGTACGAGGAGGATGAGGAAGGGGAGACAAGAGAGGTGCAAGGTGGGAGAAAGAAGAGCCAACTACAGAGACATCACCTCCAGGAACTCTTCTTTGACACGGTGAAAGTCATCCGGCTGTCACTGGCGGTCTCTGCCCTTCAACGCAGGGCGAGGCCAACTTGCTTGTCTTTGGGACCCTGCTAACCAACTGTGGCAGCCTTCACTCCTCTCCTGTCCTCTGCAGAACGGATGGTGGGTGGTGACCCGGTAGTCTCTGGATGCACGCTGTTTGCAGAGCTCCGAACCACCGAGCCTGGGGGCTCCCGGACTTGCCCTTGAATGGAAAGTCAGCTCCGGGAACCTACGCAGCAGGCTCTTGAACGCCTGTGAGCCCATGTAGCCCTGGCTGCTGATTCATTCCTGCTTGTAATCCCAGGGCTGGACAGCTGCGGGCCAGTCTGCTGCCGGTGGATGTGCACGCTTGCAGAGCCGCGGCACAGGGCTTTGTCTCAAGGCTCCGGGGCTCCACGCTGCCGGCTGCCGGCTCCACTGTCCTTGCTCACTCTCATGTCTGGCCCTCCCCTTCGTCCCCTCCCACCCTCCCCCCTTCCACGTTCAGGAGAATACATCAGGGATCGGACATCGGAGCAGGAGCTGCTGCCGCTGAGGGGGAGGCAGAGCGAGCTGACAGGTTTCCTGGGCGAGATGCTGGCGACACAGACTAAGGGACAGCAGCGGCAGCTTGGGCTCAGGGCTGGGAACCTCTTACAGGGCTCAGGCGAACTCTGTAACTTGGGCTGGTAGTTTTGAGGAGAGCTGGGGAGGGGACCAAGGACAACTCGGCCCACAGTTAAGTGACCCCCTCTTGCCACTTTAGTTAGCGCTGTCCAATTTAGCACAAGGATAACAAGGCATGGCTATTGCACCTGATGCTCCTTAGCCGAGAACATCGGGCCCAGGGAGAAGCGTGCACCTAGAGCAGGATGCTCGGCGAGGGAGAGCCAAGGGGAGACCTGACCAACTGCAAGTCCAGCTAGCTAGGGACAGCGAAGGTCAGAGGCATACAAGAACCACCGGACACCCCATAAATATGCGGGAGGCACCTGCATCTCAATAGGTCACATACAGGGAAGGTGTCAGGACTCTAGGCCCCAGGAGGGTACACTCAGCAGGTGCTTAACAGTGACTGTAGAGTGAAGCCCAAGAAAGCCAGGCTACCTTCCCCACAGAGTAGGCCTTTGTTCAGAGAATCCACAGTGCTCAGTGTGATGGAGGCTGGTGGCTGGCAGAGGCACGGAGCCGTTGTGACACCTGTCTTTGAGGACTTGGGTATCTAGCTCCAGTGTGGACACTCTGGGGCTCTTGGGACTCAGTGCTGCTGTCCTGCCCTTCAGAAGAGAACCCTGTGCCAAGCTAGTCATTCTGAGCAGCGGGTGCTGGAGGCTATGCCAGAGCCCAGGAGTCTCCTCCCTGACCCTCTCTGACAGGTGACCCCTGATACACTGACACTGACTGCTCGAAATGAACAATGACTCTGCTTCTGCCTGAGCCAGCCTCTCCCTACCCTGGGCCCCTACACAGCACGACGCACTTCTTTGCCGTCCTGGGGGTTCCTATGCTGAGATGTGGAAGGCGGCTCAGCAAAGTGAGCACGAGTACAAGACCAGGTGCCGGGGTCAGCACAGCCAGAATGCAGAGAAGCCCTCTTGCTACTCCCATAGGTGGGAAGGAGGGCAAGGGGCTCAACACAGACAGCAAGGGCGAGGCTCTTCCCAGAAGGCCTGACTAGACCTAGAGGCAGAGGTCTGCCGACTCCAGCCTCTTGACATGAGTCTGTCCGTCTGTCCTAAATGCCTACACTCTACAAACACCCAACCCTTGGAATCACCTGTGCACATCAGCACAGTGGAAACAGTGGTCTGGACAGGGACCCATGGGTTCCCAGCAGGAGAGCCATCTCTGTCATCTCCAGCAGTCATCCAAGACTGACAAGGACGGACCCGAGCCCAGTCCCTCAGCTAGGATCCACATAGAAACGGGGCTGTAAGGAAGGAAGGAAGGAAGGAAGCACCAGGAAGCGGGGGCTGGATGCAGACGGAGCCAAGCCAGGGGCAGGTGCCCTGTTCTCGGAGTTCCTTAGCATCACAGACAGAAATGGGCAGCGGTCCTGTGGGTGCAGACTCTTTTCACCCATGCGTTGGTCCATGTCTGAGATGAGTCACAGAGGTGCCGGTGGGATGAGATGACTTCCCCTGAAGTCTACATCTAAAACTGAATTCAAGCCAGTGTCTCCAGAGCCCAGGCTCTGCCCAGCAAAGCCCACAGTTCCTTCCTGCAATGCACACAGAGGAGGCTGCTGGGCTCATGCTGAGGGAGGTGTGGAACCTGCCCTTGAGGGAAGCTGGGCCTCCTCCTGGGTGCCACAGTTCTGGGGCCCAAGTCAGGACTCTACAGGGGGCTGTGAGCACCGGCTCTCAGAGGTACTTTAAGGACCTGAGTGTTCCTGTGTGTTCTCAGTGTTCCTGAGAAGGGAACACTGCATGATGGTCCATTTTCACAGAAAAGGAAACCGAGGCAGACCTTACTCTAATGGCTTGGATGAAAAGACCGAGCAGAGTGGGGATGATCTGGGTAACACCGGCAGATGACTGAGGGAGGGAAGGAGACGGACACCTACTTCAGGAGACTGATGTATGCTCACAGTGAGAACACTTGGCTAGCCCCATACTGCCAATGTAGTGAACAAGGCACGTAAGGGCCATATTTTCACGACCAGCTGGTGCCAGAGCCACCTCGGGAACGTGGGCCAGTGTGGACAGAACTCCGGCGTGGGCCACTCTGATGAGGCCCACACCGACGAACGCAATGAGCGACAGACATGGTGGCACCCACTGAGCAGTAGAGCCCTTCCCTCTCATAATGAGCAGCGTACCTGAGATCCTCTGCTGCTCCTGAGAGAAGTCAATGCCTTCCCCGATGGAGCTCATGATTTTCTCAATCTGAAACAGAAGGAAGAGAGGCAGGAGATGGGTCAACTCAGGGCCAGCGTTGCCAGCTCAAGGCCAGTACCACACGGCTGTCCTCCCAGGGTCCCACCCAGCCCAGGATCAGGTGGACAGCCACTCTGCGGGGCTCCGGACAGCAATGGCGTGGGCTGAGGTGGAGAGAAGTGACCCCTTTCCCCAGCAGTCTGTTCTTGTCTCTGCTTAGGTTCCCTAAGAGGACAGTTGTCAGCTTTGCTCTGTGCTGTGTTCCAAGTCATGCTTGGCAGCCTGTGAGCATGGCAAAGAAAGCTGGTGGCCATCATAGCCAGTTCTGAGGTGTAGAGGCAGGCACAACACCTGCACACAGGAAGCTCCCAGAAGCAAGGGGAGGTAGGCGTGTAGCCTGGGAAGCCCAGAGGGAGCTTGGCACTTTACTGGGTGGGGGTCATCGACACTGTCCTTCCCCTCAAAGCATCCAAATGTCTTTAGCCCGGCCCCTGGTGTGGACCACCTGTCTCGGCATTGGGCTTGGGTTACTGTGGGCTGGCTCCCCACTGCCCCACAGTCCGGTTTGTGTGGCCAGGGGTAGGTCTAGACGGCCAGACGAAGACCGCCTGTCCCCTTTCTTGGGCTGCAGTGATAATGAGCTCATTCACAGCCTCTTCCAAAGCCATGAAGAGAGGGACCTTTTGTACCAGGGCTTGGATGCTTTTCCCCTAAGTGCAAGTAAGGAGCCTGGGCCTGACAATCAGAAAAACAACTCTGCGCAGCTGGCCTCCAGCTGGCAGCAGGCAGGGCGCGCAGCTGACATCCAGAAGAGCATAGGGTAAGTGCCCCTCTCTCTCCGAAGCCAGTTCAGCTGCCGAGCTCAGCCAAAGCACAGGGGCACAGCAGAGGTGAGGCAGCCTTCGGAGCAGGCTGGGGGCTGGGGGAGGGGACTATCTTTGCTTAGGAGACAGCTCCAGGGCTGGTCTGCACTGTCCCTTGGAGTGCGCGGCTGCCCGCGTGCATCTCTCCCTTGGGCTCCGGTTATTTCGGGTGCTAGAGCACAAGCGAGTGACCCAGATGGGCAGGGCAAGCCCTTCAGCCTCTGAGACCTGGAAGTGGGTAAGCATGCCTCTCACCAAGGGCTGTGCGGAGGACACGCTCACAGTAGATGCTCAATAAAAATTAGCTGGGCCCCTGGTTTTTTTCTCCTGCTCTCTGAAGACTCCAGCCTACCAAAGCCTAAATTCGAAGCCTGACATATTACTTTTATGTGTGAGGGTGTTTTGCCTGAATATGTGCTGGGTGCCCGTGGAGGCCAGCGGAGGGCAAGGCATCCCCTGGAACTGGAGTTAGAGATGGTGGTAGCAGTGCAGGAACGGGGGACATCTCAGGTGGGCATTCAAGTGCATGCCAAGTGAAGTCAAGTGCATGTCATCTCCTGGGCATGACATCTGGTAAACCAGTTAGCGATGAGTGAGCGGCCACTTTCCACTCCGTAGGCCTAGCAATGAAGAGCCCTTTCCCAAGGCCGTGCTCCGTACAATGGTGGAGAGAGAGCTCAAGTGGGTGGGAGTCCCACTTCATTCCTGAGATTTCCCAGCCGGCCACTTGACACGAGTGCTGATGGTTCCTCAGAACCACCCACGGGTGCCTGGAGGCCAGCACTGGCCAGGATTTGCACAGCCTACGCTGTGTGCCTATGCTGGCAGACACTGCCGGGAGGTGGCTCTGCCCAAACATTTTACTGTTCTGCAAGTCGTCACAGCCGAGTCAAGCTGAAGACTCTATTATGCAGAAGAACTGAAGGACATGCCAGTCTTCTGCTAGCCTAGGGATGCAGAGGTAGTCAGATCTCTGTGAGTTCGAGGCCAGCCTGGTCTACAGAGTGAGTTCCAGAACAGCCAGGGCTACACAGAGAAACCCTGTCTCAAACAAATGGACAAACAATGCTCCATTTCAGCAGGTACTCAGGATGCTTCTGTTCATAAGCTAGAGCTACATGGAACATACTCCCCAGACAGGTAAGAGCAAACACTGGCTATACTGCTGACATCTGCTCTCAGAGGCCCCAGGATCCTGGATGCCTGCAGCTGTCCATGGGTGTGGGCCCATCCAACCACTGAGGTGGCAGCATGCCATTCAACTAACCCGTGGAATGGAAGGAAAACCTCAAGCTCTGAGGAGTGTTGTGTGTGCCAGGAAGTCTGTGAGGTGCAGGCAGTCCCTGGTATGGCACACTCCTGCTCTTAGGCCTGTGGAAAACTCCCCCTTTGGGCAACCCTGTGGCCAGAGGCTCCTGTGTGGATAACAGGCACCATTTTAGTATGTACCTAGAAGTTAGGGTTCAGTGGGGAGGAGAAGACCTGCCTTCCTCTTACTGTTCTAAGTATAAACATTACAGGCGATGTTTCTGGAAATCAGCGAAGTTGGCTACTGATATCTTCCATTCCTTCCTGGCTGTCCCTGCATAGGTAGGATTCCTTAGGGTCACAAGGCACGACCTTGTGTCCTCAGGTCTGTCCTAGAGAGCTGGAGATGCCAACCTCTCCTCCTCTACCCCACACTTACGAACTTACCCAGAAACGTGTCTGTCTCTGTTGCTTTGACAGTTTAAATGGTGTGTCCCAGTGATGCCGAGAACCATCAAGGGTGTGTGTGTGTATGGCCTGTTTCGGGGCTTTTGAACTAACCCCCCGTGTCTTTTACAGAGCTGGGAGCATCTTGGTGACACTCAGGTCTTGATAAGCAGTGACAGTAGTCAATGCTTTCCCTAGCCTGGTCACTGAAACTTGAATCGCTCATATATAAATGGAGAAAGCAGGGAAGGTGGCCCACAGTGCCACTTTTGAGTCCGGCTGGATTCTCTGCTGTTTGCTCCTTCCCTTGTTTTTACGTCAGCCCTCCAGAGCCTGGGCTCACTGTGGGGCAGGCCCAGTATCTCACATCCAGGAAGGAATCCCAAGTGCCACTCCTTGGTAGATTCTTAAGTGTGCCAGCAGCCTAGCCTGCTCCTGAGCCTGAAGGGCACCAAGCCTGGATGAACAGTGTTGGGGGGTGGGGTGTGTGTGGGTGAATGCTGAGGGTGGAGCCCACCAGGGGTGCACCCCATCCTGTCATGTGACCACTGATGCTGTCAGGGAACCCTAGAGATGCTGACAGCGACACTCCCAGACCAGAAGCCATATAAGAACTTGTGGTCCACTCTACATTTGCTGGATTGCCTCTCAGAGCAGACAGGCGCTCAGCCTTGAGAGGGCTTTGATTCAATATTTGAAAAAGGGTCACTGACCGAGGGCTACGTTATTTTGTTTCTTCCCCTTCCAGACTGAGTTGCATAAGGCCCCAGGAAAGACAAAGATGGATTGAAGTAAATTATGTGTCCTGATTTTCTAATCTTGTCAACGGCTTTTAGAAGAGGCCAGGATGGCGTGGAAAAGCAGGGGAGGGCGGGAGCTCTGTGTGGGGATAAATAAAGAGCTGCCAGTGGGTTAAGGGCTCTTCTCAGGCAGGCCAGCCTTGCGGCCCCAGGAATAATGGGCAACTTCTCCTCAAAGCAGACCGTTAGTCTCAGCTTAATTTGTCTCAGCACGGGAGGGCACACAGGTTGATACCGTATTTACTGTGGTATCCCCTCACTCCAGTTTCCTTCCCCTCTCTGCTTGCCTTCTCTGGAGGTTTTCTCTCTTCTGGGCTAAGGGACAACAGAGCTGTTTCATTTCAAAAGTGCTTTGTCCTGCCCTATGAAAAGCCTACCCCTCAATCGTGAGACTGCTCCTGATGCAGAGGGGCAGCCTGGTAGAGAAGAGGGCAGAGCGAAGGGTGCCCAGTCCTAGGCTGTGTCTCTCTGCTTCTTTGGCCTGCACCTTGGGACTGCAGACACTGGCTCCTGCAGCCTCAGAGCACCTCCAATCCCATAGCCACCAACTGGGTCCCTTTCCCACCCAGGGGCGGGCTTGTGATGGCTAAATTCTTTGTCAGTCTGACTGGGTTGGGAATCCCGTGAGACGCACCACTAGGCATCTCTGCTGAGGTTGTTTTCAGAGAGGTTTGAGTGAGAAGACACCCCTGAATGTTCTCAGAGACCGCCCATGGGCTGGGCTGGACTGAACAAGGAACACGGCCTGAGCAGATGTCTCTGCCTCCTGACTGCTAGAGCAGAGGGTTCACACCGCAGACTGGAATGAAGTAGACCTTTCATCCTCTAGGCTGCTCTTGTGACAGTGATGGGAAAGCATACAGGACACAGGAGGACACGGCAGGAACATGACGGGAGAGGCCACAAGGAAACAAGCAGCCATCGCCGAGTGGCCTCCAGCCTGGACGGCCCACTCTGAAAGCAGTCCCAGGAAACTGCTGAAGAGGAGAAACGGGGAGACCCAGATTCCAATTAACTTGATTGTTGCTCGCCACGTAGCTCTGGGTTATGTGCCAGCTCTTGGCTTTAAAAAGTGGGACAACTATCTGAAGGATTAATGAGCCCTTGTAGCCGGGTTCTGGTCCAGTTTATGCCTGGCGTGTGGCACCTGCAGGAGGGACACAAGCCTACAGTGGGGCACAGGGGCCAGCCTGGCTGGGGACTCTGCTTCTAGCTCACACTCAATCTTCAAATCTCCCCCGTCCTGTTCTGTGACTAAAGCGGCCAGGGGATGGGGCATCACTGGCTCGGGCCCTCCTGGCTCCTCAGCACTGGGACTGTGGAAGGGTGCGGCGCCCGCCTGCTCCTCAGACCTACAGGCCAGCAGCTGCTTGTAGTATAGCCGGTCAGATCACAGCGTGTGTCTGGTCAGGAGCCGTCACACCCAACAGTCTCCCTGAGACCTCCTTAACTTGCCGCCCCTGATGTCCGCTGGACAGGAAGAGATCAGAGTAAGGAACCCAACAGAACCCCAATCTTACTTTCAGTCACTAAAGTCCTCACCTTACACTCAAGGGCACACCCCGAACTGCTGCTGTTTAGATGAGTCATGGACCAGGGAAACGCCAGAGGAGTGGGTGCCCAGGGAGGCTGTGGGGTGAGGTTGGGGAGGGACTGATGGGGAAGGGCAGAAGGGAACATTCTGGGGTCACAATAATCTTTGTTCTAATGGAATTTGGGTTACGCAAATGTGGGTGTCTGTCAAAGCTTGTGCAATGACAGCTATGCTCTCAGCTCATCTTTGAGGATGTATCACCCCATCCATCCCAAACCCTACACAAGTACTGAACTCTAATCAACGACACAGCCGTGTAAGCTAAGCTAAGGATGATGGACTTACGCCTGCGATTTACCCTCAGAACATCAAAGGCTTGCTAAACAGATAGAAGCAAGGAGGGGCTAGGATGCACAGTGAAACAGCAGTCACAGAACCAGGCCCGGGAGTCCTGGGCACCAAGACAGTCTCGGTTCCAGTCTCTCAAGTTTCTGTAGTTCAAAACCCAGAAGAAAATCCTGCAAAAAATGTTTCGGGCGCAAATCTTTTAGAAAATATCAAATTATAAATCCACTCGGGTTCTCTTTTCATCTGTAAGGAACTCGATTCAGCATGCCGTAGCTGAAGCCATGCCCAGAGGAGGCCACACAGAGAAAGGTGTGGGAACCTGGCATCCTGCCTTCCTGAATACAGCGCGGGCGGGCGGGCGGGCGGGCGGGCGGAGGGCTCTCCCACGGCCTTGGTGTTGTGATAGCTCCATCCTGGAACCAGGCAAACTCTAGGCCCTGCAGTCTGAAAACTTGATTTTTGGTGTTCTCAAGAAAGCAGGGCCTGGGAAACTGGTCACGCTCATCACACCTGGTGGAGTTGATCACTGCCGTCAGGAGTGACAGTGTGAACAGAGGAGGCAGCACACAGGAACACTCAGCTGGCACAGCACGTCCATATCCCTCACAGTCTGAGAGCCACAGTATCAGAGCCTCGACTGTTCCCAGGATACTGAAGGAGCAGGAAGCAGGGGTGGTGCTAAGGGCTTGTTAGGCGAGTCCTCTCCTGCTTCAGGAGGTGGCCCATCCTTAGAAGCATCACAGCTGCAGCCTTCCACGCTGCTTGGTTCTGCCGTGAATCTGGAGGACTGGACACCAACACGGTCCCTATCCCTTCTTATAGCTGTGATGTCCGTGCTCCAGAGCTTAAACTCTGGGGCTCTGACTGACTGTTACATGCTAGCTTCCAGTGTCCAGCTTGTTTTAGGGCTAGCCTATGGTCTGTGAAAGCTTAGGGCAGAGTTTCAGATATCTCAGAAGGACATCACTAAAGGTGGTAATCAGGAAAGAACAGACTTCGGAATAAAAACTCTGAGTTCAGAAACTGGTTCTCTCCATTCGTGAACAGAACCCTGGAGAAGCCATTCAGCTCCCCTGAGCTTTGCCACGCTTCGAGAGTACAGGAAACTTCCTCAGCTCCTGGATCACTGCTGTGGTCAGTGACTTTCCTCTCCTCTCTCCCCGCTCCCCTGAGCCCAAGCTCACTCACTGTGCAGCTCAAGGTGACCTCAACCTCAAGACTCTCTGGTCTTAGTTTCCCCAAGGCTAGGATTTAGGGCACGTGCCAGCATGCCCAGCTACTTCCTCCTTTGAGCTCCAGTTTCCCAAAGGCTGCTGGGAATGTCTAAGAAGTTGTTTAAAGCACGGGCCTGAGATCAGCCTGTGCTTTCCCGGTCGGAGCCTGAGGCCCGTGTGCTGGTGCAGTTCCTCCATTCCCTGCCGACATCATCCTAGAAGATACCCTCCTAGGAGGTTCTGTGGTTCCTCTCCAGAGGAGGAGCTGTCTGCACTTCCTAGGCCAGAGCAGGAAGTTAGTCTTAAGAGCCTCCCTAGCCCAGAGAAATGTGGGCTGGTCTGAATCATCACCTCTTTCCTGTTCTGTGACCCACCTACCAGGTGCCATCCTTCCAGCTCTAGGGAACATCTGTAGTCTTCGTCTTGTAACCTCTCCCTAGTGATTCAGTTTGCTGGGATTAGAAAGGCGGCCATGATTTATATTCATCTCATTCTAAAATAAACAGAATTCCACCTACAAACAAGTTAATAGCCAGGTCCCTTAGAGATAAACCAGAGGAAAAGGGCAGAAAGCCGGTGAACAATGGCTCGCTTCCTGGACACAGCTGGGGGTGGCTTCTCCATTCAGGACGGAACATCCCTGAGAGGGAGGGGCTTCCTGGTAAGAGCGAGGGCCTGAGCTGTTCCAGCTGTTCCGGCAGGGTAGGCAGGGTAGCGGGAGGACTGGGAGGCTCCTATCTCTGTGCTTTCCACACTTAGGGGACTTTGTCCCCAAGAGCTGGACGGCAGGTGATGAAATGGGCACAGCGCTGGAGTCTGCTCTGTGTCTCGTGGTCACTGTGAGCCCAGCTGGTACTGCGAGCTCATTGTTTTTAGCAGCTTGACCTCATTGACCGGCAGACTAGCTAACTTTACAGTGCGTCCCCCTGACAGGCACCTCATCTGTCCGGCACCCACGAGGGACTGGTGTGTTTATCAAGAGAGGTGGGCATCACTCCCAAAACGTTAATGGTGGTCAGACCCATAACCTCAGTGCTCGGGAGGGTGAATAGGAGGGTCTAGAATCTGAGGCCAGCTTGGGCTGTATAGTGAGATCATTTCTAAACTTAAGGAAATAAATGAAATTTAGGGAGCGCTAGGACCACAGTTACTATTAGAGTAAGCGCCTAGCGCGTGATTTCCAGCCCCACCCCCACCCTCACAAGGGAGGAAGAAGAAAGAGTAATTAAATGTTACAAATGAGCAAGTAATGAAACAAGGACAAGTGCCGTTTCTATGACAACCAAGTGGCTACTTCAAAGAGATACACTAATGGGAAGATTTCGAAAATGTGTTTTTGAATGAAGTGTAGTTGGTTAAATAAGTTTGAGAAATTCTGAAAGAAATCTATGCTCAGATTGCTTCACAAGTGGCTTAATTCTGGCTTTACAAAAAACAGTCAAACTGTAAACGCCAGTCAGTATAGCATCTTGGCTGTGTCTACCATCATAAAGAGAGGCAGAGAACACAAAGTGAGCAGAGCCATGAGGAGAAACACCCAGGTTCCCCTCAGAGTGGACACACTCTATGGTTAAAGTGACTTGATGTTTATATTCCTTTAACAGAATGGTTGCCTTTCTTTAACAGGGTTTGTAATTAACCTAAGAGCCCCATGTAGGCGGCTGTACCAGGCTCCTACTAAACACAGGATGTGTAGAAGAAAGCCCAGGGGAGGCTCGGAAGGCTCGTAAACAAGCCAGCAGTAACTTTCCAGTCACCATCATCATGAGTAGATCTGCCTCGGAAAGCAGAACCCCTCTCCTGCTGCTTTTTCTTAGGAAGCCTCTCCACTGACTGGAGAACAGCACTAGGAGGCTTTCTTCTTCCTGGAAGATACTGTTTGGACCGTGTCCTATGGATTACTACCTCGGTTCAGGACAAACAGGGGGTCTGGCCTTCCTGACCATAGTAGAGCACGTGGGCATCATTAGAGCTTGGGCTCTGCTCTGTGCCCGGAGGCTACCCAGGTCCTAGTTCCAGCCTTCATGCACACACACACACACACAGCAGGTGGTGAGGCAGAACTGCCCTCAGCCAGCCCAGTGCCCAAGCTGGGAGCACAGAAACAGGTTCTGAGGCTCACGAAAGCTCTTTTCTGCATGTGGAGCCCTACCTACCCTGAAAGTCTTGGACAGTGAGCCAAAGCAACTCTGACTCTCACAGACCATTCTGAAGCTCAAGGACATCTAAAACTATGAGAAGAAGGTTAAGCTAGGAAGGAGGGGCTAACCTGTGCCCAGCCTGACCTCTGACCCATCAGGAATGCCACCCTTGTGTCCCTTGAAGATAGATCTCCACACATGAGACTGACTTCTCAGGACACCAGAGCTCAGGGAAAAGCAGGAAGTCTGGTTTTGGTGGAAGACGTGACGGTGCTCCGTCAGTCTGTCCTGCACTATTCCTGCCATCGCAGGTCTCTGGCTGGAGCCAGCAAGTCTCTGCTCCTCTGAAGTCACCCCTCCTCGTTCTGCAAGGCCTTTTAGGACCAGCTGACTGGTCAGAGACCTGTCTGACTGACTTAAAGACCTGAGTCTCTGCTCTCCCCTGATGCAGTCGGTTGAGTCTTCAGAGTCGGAGCAAGGCCTCTGCTTGGTTGGCCCTTTCAGCTAGCTATAACTCGTCCAAGCCTGGTCCACACTCACGAGTCCTGTACCCAAGGCTACTGCATGGACCTCCGGCAGCAGAGATGGCCTGGCTGCACACGGGAAGGTCGGGTGTAAGTGAGGCTTGGTCCTGCGTGCTCACAGGCCTCTGAAGCTCTCCTGGGTGTCCCACTGCTGCTCTTGCTAGGGCTGGACCCCGGACAACTTGATACGGAATGGAAAGGTCCCACATGAGCCTCTGATGAGGTTGGTCCCTAACTGGATCTTAGGCACCGGCATCTTAGGGGTTTCCTCTTTTCCTAAAGAGGAAAGGGGAGGGGACAAACCGTGGCTCACTGAGAGTATGTGGTATCTACAACAACTGGGGCCTTTCCTCTTGGGGCTCAGGGAAAGAAAGGGAAAAAGAGAGAGGACTCTTAGATTCCAAGCAGTACATCAGCACAGGAGACCCGTCGTGATTTCCCTGGCAGTAACAGATGTCCGCCCGGCCATCCGCACGCCCTTCTCAATGCGGCCCCTCCCCTACTCCTCACACCAGCACCCTGAATAAAGTGTTACTGCCTCTGCCAGTGTTCTGACAGTACACAGGGTTCCTAAGAGCACAGGAGCAGAACTCTTGTCTCCAGAGCTCCTGGACCACAGCTCAGGGTCAGGGACTCATTTGGCTGGGGAGGGAATGGGAGGCCACAGAAGGACCAAAGCCAGAAGAAAGGCATTCCTGTACAGAGAACACAGAAAACCAGATCCACTGGCCGTTCTGTGTGTGGGGAGCCACATGGGACAGCGGGGTGAGTTCCCCATTATCAAAGAAGCACAGGGACTAGCACATGAACAGAGCCCTGGGAAGGCTCGGAGGTCCATGTGTGGCTCACTGCCACAGAGCTGCAAGGTGGGAACTATGAAGGGAAGGAGACATGCCCGGCCACTTACTACTCTGACACCTTGGTGCAGGGAGACCCTCAGGCTGCCCTACCCATGTGCTGAAAATGCTCTAAGGCTACAGTGTGCATGAAAATTCATAGTAGCCCTGCCCCCAGACCAGTGGTTCTGTCAGCATGGCTCAGTGCCAAGGCCGGGTCTTTGTTTCTGGCTCTTCAGACATGGAGTGGGTGCTTCCACCTCTGAGAGACTTCTGCCAGACGAGCCAAGGAAGACCCGGCTTATTAATGCCAAAGTAAGACCCAGGACAGTAAGACTTTAGTGCTTCTCCTAATTTTATAAGAGCCTGCTTCTGGTTACTTATTGGACTTCCGCCAACTTCGGTGTCTCCCACTCTTGTTACAATAATCAATAAAGACTCGGAAGGGAACACGTGCTCCTTTCAGTCAGATGCAGCAAACCCACAGCCAGGCAGCTTGAGTTCTAGGCAACAGGAATGAAGAGAAGCCCGGGGCAGGTGCCTGTTGGGTTAAACGCACACAAAGGATCCCGGAGAGGCCTGGCAGAGGGGCCCAGGGCCTCATCTGGGCTTCCCAGCTCTGGTGTTAACTGCATGGTCGTGAGTGAGCCGTCAGGGTGTGTGTGCAGGCTGAAGGAGTTCCCTACACTCGCTTTTCTCACTCTGAGCTCATACACATCATACTCTCAAATATGTTTCTACAGGGGTGAAAATAAACAGGACAGCTCTAGTCAAAACTGTGACGCACGGAACTTCTAGACTTTTTCCACCCTATTTTCTCTAGAAGTGAGAGCAAGCAAGAATGGCTGGGACAGGCTCCCTCCTACAGGGGTCTGGCAGAGACCCTTCCTCCTATGGGGGTGAGGGCAGAGACCCCGTGAGTTTCTAGGTCAGTCAATGCAGCAGGCAGAAATCCAGAGATAACTTAGAAATCACTGAGCCAGCAGTACACTGGCTCAGTCTTGCTTCCTGCCTTTGCCTACCCTGCCCTCCCCCACTCTGTGATAAGGAGTGGCAGATAAGAAGCAGTCCTTAGTGAAGGTGTCCTGGATAGTGTCCCTGCAACTCAGATGCTGGAGCCTAGCCTCTAAGCTAAAAAAAAGTGTGTGGCACTGAGGCCTTTACCATGGGGATATGGTATCTATAAGCCGGGAGGAGAGCCCTCACGAGGAGCTGGTCCTGACTCGTACCAAGCCCGAATATCCACAGGACAACGATGAAGACTGGTGTGCCCTGTTGTTCAGTCTTCTCCAGGCCCCAAAGCAGAAGCACACACCTGACTCTAACACCAGGGCCTCCAGCCAGGGCCCAGTGTGTCCCAGTTTACCTGGGAGACAATGACCCTGTACTCTGCCAAGACCCACTGTGTCTCCGGTTAACTGGAGGAACGGAATGCTAAGAGCACCGACTTCTCATGGCACAGACCTGAGGCCAGATGAGGGAGACCTTTGTGGTGATCCAGTGCTTGGAGTAGGACACTGTTGTGGCGTGTTTGTATCCGTTATGAAATATTTCTCCACAGCTAGAAACTAGGGAATGGTACCAAAGGAGCACTTGGAACTATTCCTGTAACTTCCTGTGACTATACAACTACTCCAAGGTAAAACATCTACATGAAGAAAACGGTGAATCGACCACGCCTTTCTTTTTATAAAGAGCCCAAACTCTGGGGAGGTCAGACTGAACGAGCCTCAGTTCTCTCCCGTGCACAGCTGCTCCGGGTGGAGGGAAGTCTGCATCTTCCTCAGCCTGGCAGGCATGCAAGGTGCCAGGGCCCTGCCCCCTGCCTGTGCCGGTCTCCCTTCCTTCCCAGGTGGGTGGCATGACAACCATGGCTGACATGAGTTTGACCCGGGGTTGGGGAAACAGGCCTGGTGATTCTGATGGTGAGACTCCAAGTGCATTTACCTCATTGTCACCCAGGGCCTCTGACCCCACTGTCACTGTCACCCAGGGCCTCTCTCTGTTCATGGGTCCTGGGAAAAGGGACTTGATGCCAGCTGTTTTCTCTACTCAATTTTGCCTGAGTCCCGTGCTCCCTGGCTTCTGTGCTTATAGCACCCAGGCCCCCCTGCTACCAGGCTGCCTCGGCTCCCTGTGCTTCTTGCAGCAAGCCTCCCTCTGCAGAAGGCAGTGGCCATGCTCCTAAGACCCAAGGGGTGGTGCATAGGACCGCAGAGGCCTTGGAAGCAGGTCACTGAGGGGTTTCCCACAGCCTCTCGTACTGAGTACTCGCAACTGTAAGCCCCCCCCCCCCCCCCGTAAGTATCAGTGACCTGTCCTGTCTCTCCAGGGGAGCAGCTCACACTGCTATCGTCAGCTCTAGCTGCACCTGGGAGTTTAAGAAGCTCTGTGCCCTGCAGCCTGGGAGGTCCCTCTCCTCAGCTCCCACCAGCACCCACTGAAGTCATCTCCGATAGGAGGCCGTTTGCACTTAACTTCTGCTTTCAGGGATCTCAACACAAGATAGGTGCTCAGAGGGGAACTCAGGCCAAACGCCAGGTGCAGTCAGTATAAATAGGGTGCGTAAAAGCTTCCCCAGCAGCTGGCGGCCAGCAGACACCCACAGCCTGGGTAAGGTGGAAGAGTTTACCAGAATGCGATTCGCTTGGAGCACCCCCTGCAGTCACGCATGTGAACTGCCTCAGTTTGCCTCGCTACACCCGCACGACAGCAGCCATAAACCTATAAATGTGTCCGCTAAAACCTGCATCAAATTCTTCTTGACTACCAGTGTTAAGGAATCCCATGCTTGGGTCCCAAGCGTTTGAAACAGGCTCCGCACACGTTGGGGAGCGTGAGAACTTTCTGAGGGCTGCTCAGAGCCAGACCACTGGGCAGCTCAGGTTTCTAACCCTGAAGGCTGAGAGTCAGCAAGGGCACTCCCCATGGCGTGCCCCTGGTGTAGGCTATGGCGCTGGCCCATTAGCACACTGCGGCAACACACAGCTGGACGGCCACAAGCAAGGCGGAACTGCAGGCTAAGCTGCCATCCGTGACAGCACGAGGTGACTCATTACAGACTGAAGAGAAACAGGTAGCACCGCCCCATCCTGTACGCCAGGCACTGGCCCACATTGGGTTTGTACAATGACAGCTTACACCAACTCTACTCAGGCAGATGCCAGGAGACCGGGGCTTACTCATGTACTCTACAAGTGCCCACCTGTGCCATCGTGTTGCTAAGCAACAGAGTCTTAGGCTTTGTCAAAGGTCAGGTGAGGCTCTGAGGTCACCTCCTTGGCCCTTGTATTTAAGGTCTTCATAAAGCAAAGCTACAGAAACACCCTGTCTTGCTGCAACCAGCCAAGCACAATGGCGGGCAGTCCAAGGACAGCCAAGGACCCTCTGGCTGGTCAGAGTCCAACAAGGTTCAATGAATGCCAATTCAAGGTGTTACCAAGGTGAGACAGTACCACACCCAATGGCAGCCTACAATGCAGAAGCACCAGCGTGAGATCATACTCTTAATTGGCACTCCCTGGTAGATTATGACGGTTAATCACAGCTCTGCTGAAGGGAAGCCGGGCTCCGCACTAGAACTGAATGCTGTAATAGTCTCAACCGGGCGGGCTGTAGGAGAGCCCTCCTGCTTGGAATGCAGAGCAGGCAGGAGTGCAGAGTGTCAGAGCGGCCACCTGTGAAGGGCATCCGGACACAGCGCTCAGTGAAGGCTGGTGCCGCAGAAGCCACTGGGCCCTGACCTCGCAGGCCCCACAGGAAATGTGCAGGGAATACGCTTGTCTTTTTCTGTTTTATTTGGAGTGACACCCATGGATGACAGCAGAACTGTGGGCCTGAGAGGAGACAGGAGGGTAGTTCTTTTCTGTCGGGGCCAGGAGAGCCAGCCTTGGGTGCCGAGCAGCCAGGCTTCAGGTAGGGGAGAATTCTGTCGTAATGATCATACTGTGGCATTAGGGCTGGAAGGGTGGCTTAAGAGTCCTCAGGGCGGACCAACACGAGTCCCACCCTCTTCTGACATATATTTTCAGCCTTAAATAAATAAGAGACCCAGAAAGCTATTCTTGTTGACCTAACACACAAAACCTAAGTCAAGTTGGGAAATCACTGAGACAAGCCCATGCCCTTTGTTGTGAGAGCTCTGCTCTCCAGCACTTCCTGTGGCATCAGGAATGACCCCTGCACACCAGCAAGCTCTCAGAAGAGAGCTTTAGCCCCATCCCCTTGCCTGTGGGCACCCTGCACAGCCATACACACAGATGGTATCCATAAATACCTGCTGATAACGTAAAGGGTCCTGTCCCAGGCTGGACAGCCGCTGGCAGCAAGGCCGAGAACAGGGCTCCAGGGAGGCCAGCCAGCACTCGCTCATCTGCCTGTTACTCAGGGAGAGAATGTTCCTAAGCCAACCTGTCCCACCTCCTCACATAGCAACCGGTCCCTCGGGTTCACAATGGCCTGTCTCACTGAGCTGCTTGTTTGCGCTTTAAAACACCAGCCTAAGTCTCAGCGTGTGTGCTTTAGCTGTGGATGCCGGGATTCAAAAGCAAGGTTACGTTTTCGATGTGGCCTTGTGAAGTCACACTTATCACCTACAGCTCTAGGTGGGCAGAAGTCCAAGCAGAAGCTCCTGGGACTCGGTTTTGTGGCTTTGTTAGCCTCTGACAATCTCAGGTCAGATTTGTGATGCTTCATTCCCTTTTCTAGATTGATCGGTCTGTCTGTCTATCCATGTACACACACACACACACACACACACACACACAAACAAACATTCTCTTTCTATATTTTTCTTCAAGACATGGTCTCACTGTGTAGCTCTGGCTATTCTGGAACTCACTATACAGACCAGGCTGGACTCACAGAGATCCTCTTGCCTCTACCTCCCGAGAACTGGGATTAAAGGCATAAGTCACTATGCTTGGCTTGGAATATATTTTAGTTAGGACAATTAAAAAAATGGTGTAAACTAAGCAAATCCAGGGCACAGCAGACCCGACTGAAGAGTGCACGTACTCTCTAATGCAGAAAAAACTTCCCCGGGCTGGGTCTGATCCAGGAAGGCTGTCATCCCCTTGCTTTGTGCACATTGACCCGAGGCGAGGGGTGACGCTCCTGCACACCTGCCCCCACCTTGGTCACTGTCCGAGTCTGCCCCTGGCACACACTGTGATGGACCGCCACCAGGGCAGAGCACACACAGCACCTTCTCCTTAAAGAAGGGAAGTGAGGGCAGGCGGCAGAGGGCAGGCGGCAGAGGGCAGTAAGAAGCAACTGACTCCCTGGCAGGAAACGGCCCAGAGACCCTTGCTTGACCCAGGTCTAGAGGAACTCTCAAAGGTCATGGCCAGGGAGGGGCTGCTCTTACCAAGCAGGTGACAGCCCCGAGTAAGTGGGAACCAGCGTGGACCGGAGGAACAGTGGGCACCAATGACCCTGTCAGCTTCTGAGGTGCCCTAACAGAGCTCTCTCAGGGGCAGTGGTGGCCTGCCCAGGCCCGCCCAGGGGCAGACATCTGAGCTGTTTGTCAGGGCTGAAGCAAATGCATGCACCACTGGGGTCAGTCCTCGCTGTAAGAAATGGCAGTGCTTGTCCAGAATGGAAAAGGCCAGGTCGAGTCGAACCTTCAAAGAGTTTAGCAGGGAAAAGCATTGGTGGAGTGGGCTGGGCCGGACCTCTGGGCCTGCACTGCGCCAGGGACATTCACTCATCAAGCCCGATTGCTACATCAGCACTCACGTGATTTTTTTTTTTTTTTAAAGAAAAATTTTGAAAGCTTTCTTTACTAAATCGATGCCACCCGCATCATGTGTGTCAGCCATGTGAGCCTCTGCTTTGTTGACTACACTCCCAGAAAGCTATTTGCAGACGTGTACATGGCGTCAACTGGGCTATGCTGAGCAGACACATGAAGTCACCTGGGCAGGAGCCGGCGTGGCTCTCTCAAGGCACTGTTTACCACTGGGGTTGCTTTGAGCCTGCCAAACTGAGTTCTGCTCTGGACTTACATTTGGGTCCCTGAAAGCAGAAAGAACTGTACAGCACACGGTGACTTCACCAAGGGGCTTCTGTGTCCCTGTCTTTGGAAGTGTCAACTGTTTTATTTATGGGGAAAGAACAGAGAATGGAGTTGGAGTAGAACTTCCTGAGCTGAATCTACAAGTTTAATCCTAGGACTCTGGAGGATGAGGCAGGATTGTCTTGAGTTCCAGGCCACGAGAAGCCCACAGGTTAGTGACATACCCCTCCTGTATTCCTACTTACCGCTAGGGAACGGAAAAGCAAATTCAAAATGCAGTGCCCTCCAGGGGTAAGACTCTAATCCAGGTCAGAGCCTGTGGCAAGGCCTCTGGTGGCTTGCACCTGGGAGCTTTGGCGGGGCTGTTGCGTTGTAAGGACTGAGGACATAGAGCGCCCCTCCCTTCCTCCTCGGCTCTTGAACCACTGGCTCCGGCAGATTTCTTCTTTCTTTCTTTTTTGTTTTCTTTGTTTGTTTGCTTGTAGTTTTTGAGTCAGGGTTTCTCTGTGTAGCCCAGGCTGTCCTGGAGCTCACTCTGTAGAGCAGGCTGGCTCTGACATCTAAATGGCCTCTGCGGGCTGCGAGGCTTGAGGGCCGTAAGAATGACCCCGCCTTCTGCCTCAGAAAGGGTCCTGGCCTGGCTGGGAAGACAGGTACTGCACACACAAACAAGATCACCAACACACGCAGTGCCAAGTAGTGGGAGAGAGGGCTGCCTGGGCAGACGCAAATCCAGGGTGGGTGGGAAGTGTGAGGCGGACAGGGTCACCTTCCACACCCTAACGTGGGCCCACTCCTTGCGGTCTCTCCTCGTGGCTCACCCCAGGCCCTCATAGCAGACAGGGTACCAGGCTCTCCACCTTGCCACCTCACAGCTCTCTGCTCTGTTTTCAAGAGCCTTTATTTCATTTGTGATTATTTTACTGGTTTGACCTTGTTCGACCCGGCCTCTCCCTTCAGCGTGAGGAGCCTCAAAGCGGGCTGTCCTTATTCTGCTGTTAGCAGCAGTAGGCGTTGGCCCTCGGGCCTCAGCATGTTAGGCAAATACTCCATGCCACTGACTCTCATCTCATTTTATTCTGTCTTGAGATAGCATCTGCCCTCAAACTAACTCTGCAGCCCAGACAGGCCTTGAAATTGTGAGTCTCTTGCCTCAGCCTCCTGAGTGGCTGGGATTACAGGCCTAGGCCATAAGGCCCAGCCAAAGCTGCGATTTATCATGGTTGTGCTTTCATTTGGCATGGCCAACTCTTCGAACAACGCCAGGCATGAAGTGGGCTTTTAATAACTGTGGGGAACTGGGGGAGGGGACGGCTTACTGGGTAAATGCTTGCTGCACAGGCTTGACACTCTAAGCTGGGACCCTAAGCAGCCGGGTGCCATGGCATGCATCTGTGACCCCAGCGCTGGGGGTGGAGACAGGTGACCCCTGAGACTTGCTGGCCAACCAGTCTAGACAATCAGGTCCAAGTTCAGTGAAAGCCTCTACATAACAAAGTAAGGTGACCTGTGACAGAGGACATGCACAGAAGAAGTGATAAGGCGAGCTTTAATAAAGGGTGAATTTCAACACAAGGAACGGAGAACAGCGTCCTGAGCCAGCATATGGTGTAAACTAACAGAGCAAGGGAAGACGGCCAGAAAACAGGAACAGATGCCAGTAGGGCGGCGACATAGGCCACGCCAAATGCTCTTATATGGGGACTCCCGGGGTCCAGCTGAGGAGTTGGCACTTGGCTCTCAGCACCAGGGAGCACAGGGAACCCAAGGAGGACAGGGAGCACAGAAGGCAGAGGGGGAGGAGGCCTGTGGGCAGGGACAGTGAGGTGAAATGGTTAGGGGCATGAGGAGGCAGCCACTGTTAGAGCCTGGAAAAGCCTGGACGCTGTGCCTGTCCAGGAAGAGGGAGGAGAATGAAGAGGACAGGCAGAGATGCCACAGGAAACCTTGGTAATGACAAATGGGTGGACGGGTTCAGAGCAGGAGCACACGGCCTTGGCTACCCTCTGGGATCTGGCTCGAGTTATCTATAACCCCAAGGCTTCCCCAGCCTTCGTCTGTCCTGTTGATTTCAAATGAGAACTGGTACAAAGGCGGCAGTGCGGCAGAGTAAGGTCATGGTGAGCCACGCTGCTTTTAAAAATTGCTTGAGAAAGCCTCTCTGACATAGAGCAGAGTTTACCATCAGGGAGAACACCCAGAGCCACTGGCACGTGGGGGGACACAGGAAGACCTGTGTTGATTGTGTCAAACATGACAGCACAGGAAGAGGCTCTGCTGTATTTCCTGGGAAGGAGTCACAGGAGGAAGAGTTAAAGACTGCAGGTGGCTGCGGATATAGGTTAGTGATAGAGCTGGGGGGGGGGTGTGCGCGCGCGTGTGTGCACGTGTGGTGTTCCTATGTTCAATGCCCCAGCACCAGAGACAAAAGACAGACAACCAAAAAAAAAAAAAAGCAGTGTGTGTTACACAGAAAAGCAACTTTCCCTGCAGCCTGATGGGAACGGTGTCTTGGGGGGTGTCACGTGGTCATCAGTGACTGAGCTTCCTGACAGACGGGGAGGCGCATGCAAGTCCTGGATAAAGTAGGATACGGTGAAGCCTCCCTGTGGCACAAGATGCGCCCCGTCCACATTCTTCTGCCCGCCCTGTGGCTCCGCAGAGATGAGCAGGGCAGGATAACTGGGAAACAAGGAGAGAGAGCGAGAAGCAGAGGATGTAGCAGAGAATGAGAACGGACTTCCTCGGACCTCACAGGAATAGTGATGCGAGACAGAGGGGATGCCGAGTGTCTGCGGGAAATCTGGAGGGCCCACAGCATATAGGGTACATACAGGGAGTCTGTGCACCAGGGGCCGGGCTATACTGAACTTGAGAATTTGATGGAAATCACTACTTCACTTTGCAAGTCACAAAACAAACAGGGAAACAAACAAAACAAAGCCAACAGTCTGCCTGGGACGGCAGAGAAGTGCAGCCGCACTGAGCCTCATGGGGACTGGGAGCACTGGGAGTCACTGCTCACAGGAGGCCCTCTCCCGAGCTACGGAGTACATGGGGAGAGAACTGACTCTCACACTCGTCCCCGGATTCCCAAGTAAGCACTATGGAGTGTGCACACATCCTCACTAAATACAGGTAATAATATTCCAAAGTGTTCTGATAATCGAAACAAGAGCGATGGGAAAAACAAAAATCAACCTCACCCAACTTGTAAAAAATCAACCGTGTTAAAGGCTCCGCCTCCTCCATTGATCAGTGCGGAGGCCTCAGGCCGGCCCTTTCAGCTCCCAGAGTCTAGTGTCCTCCTCTGGAGAACTGAACTGTGGACTAGGTCAGATCACTGCTACAAACCAACAGAGAGCTCACCAAGGAGAGAGACATTACAGAAGAGACCAAGGCTGAAACCTGAAGTATAAGCCGCAAGGCTTGATGTGAAAACAGCGCTGCTTTTGGAAGCCGGTGCTTAGGGAGGAGCTTCTTAACCAGAGGTCACTGGAGAAGACAGTTGACTACAGAAAGATGCTCACGGCTAAGACAGCTCCCTGCCCTTGCTGAGGATGGGGTGCTGTTCTCAGTCCCTCCATCAGGTGGTTCAAATCACTGGAACTCCAGCTCCCAGGGGATCTGATGTCCCCTTCTGCACCCCACCCCCTTACGCACTAATTAAAGTAAAATCTTACAATCTGTCAGGTGGAGGCGGCACAAGCCTCTACACCCAGCGCTTGGGAGGCAGAGACAGGCCTGGTCTACAAAGAAACCCTGTCTTGAAAAAAAATAACAACGAAACAAACAAATTAAAATATTTTTCTTCATGTAAAAAGAAAAAGAAAAGAATTGAGGTGTGGACGGAGAGAGCTCGGCTCAACAATGGGGCACCTCCCAGCATGCACAAGGTCCTGGATGCCATCACCAGCACGAGAAGCAAACCCAAAAGGCGGCTGACATCCTTTAAGAAGGACCAGTCCCTTCAGGCACACAGAGCTTCTACAAATCACGAGGGAGAGGAACTGTGGGTGTGAGGAGGCAGGGGGAGACAGTTCTCACTCTATGTTCCCCACTCAGTGCTTTGGAATTTGCAGCCAAATTGCCAGTGTGGTGGTCCACGTTTGCAATTCCAGCAACCCAGAAGGCTGAGGAAGACGGGTCAAGCATCCATGGTCTATTGGGGTAACATAGCAAGACCCAGCAGAGCAAATAAAGATGTTTCTTCCTGGCCATTAGCAGACATTTCAAAAAGAAAAAGAAAATCACCCCCGATATAAGAACTCCACTTACACGATTGGCTTTGCCCAAATTTCCATACGGCTGGGCAGGCGGCGGCTTAAGGAATGAACCCTGTCCAGAGGCACAGAAACAGCTCCGAGACTTGGCTTGGGCAGCCGTATCCTGAACTGCATCGTGGAGACACTAGTTCTCTACTGTCCAGTGGTCAGGGCTGGTGGCTGGAGAGAGACTTCCCCGGGACACCATTTTGGTGACAGCATAGAAGCAGTGTCCCAGCAAGGACTGCAGTGCCTTGTCCTTACCCGACAGACACGAGGCCTCACTGGGCCGGAACACATCCTGCTGAAACCAAGGCCTTCAGAGGCAGAAAGAGGGTGGGCTCAGGGTGTGTGCCTGTAACCCTCAACCTAGGAAGGTCACCAAGAGCTGCACACCAGACTGATCTACAAGTACCTACAAGTGACGCTCTGTCTCAACACTCCCCCTTAGTAACTATCCCCCAAAAACCTCAAAGAAATAAGAAAATGGTAAGGAACCAGACTGTACAAAGCACACATTTCTTTGTGTTTACGATGACTCCTTGGCTGTTTAAATCAGGACAGCCGGGAACAGATTGCCAGACAAACTGTCATTTGTAAACCCTACTGTGCTCAGGCGCTTCCCCACCTGTCCAGACAGACAATCAGGCTGCCTACAGCTATGGACAAGGGGTCCTGTGGTGCCAGACACTGGGTCATTAGAGCTGCTGAGACACAGCAGAGCCGCTTAGCTCCTGGAGGCCCAGGCTGCCTTTCTTCCCGGTCACTTGTCCTGGTCACAGAAAGGGACCAGCACTGGGAAAGGCCGTACAAATAGAGCAACAGCACAGAAGACCTGGGACCATAAGAGACCCCAAGGGAATGAAAAGCCCTGTGCTGCCGATCCCCAAGGAAACCAAAACAAGCCGCATCGACTGTTTTCTTAGAGTTGTATAGAATAAAGGTGTGTCCCTCCACTCCAAATCTGGCTAGGTAATCAATTACATGCTAGTGTCAACTCTCAACCACACAGTACCATTTAAACTTGTCTGAGGACATCCTCTTCTGCTTTCATCTCTGGTCCTAAGAACTATATATAGACCTACAAACTCCAGGGCCAGAAGATGACTTCGGTCCCTATATCTCAGAATTCTGCAACTGGCTGTGGAGAAGTGTTTGTAACTCATTATCAGCCTCCTGGGGATATGTATGCAGAATATATCATGTTCTAGTGGGTGCACGTAAGACGCACCAGGTTCTGGAGGGACGAGTGTAAGGTACGCCAGGCACGTCCCTCGAGGCAGGGCCTCGTATGTGTGCTCGCCATCTCCGGACTTCCTGTACACCCCATCTGCTGCCCGCTCCTCTCACTGTGTCTCGACCTCAGCAATTCTGAATCCCTTTTGTCTTAGAATCTTGACCACGTGATGAGCTCATGGGAACATCCTTCCTGAGATAAGGATGCCACCAGCTGTGCCCCAAACAGAATCCACTCAGGGGTCCACCCAACGGACATAATGCTTCTGAGGAAGTCAGATCCCGTTATAGTCCCACAACGTAGAATTATGATGTGTGAGTGTTTAAAAGGCACCACCGTAGTCTACAAGAAAGACAACAGACTCAGCCAAACAACGGGAAACAGATGAGGAAAGACAGGCAGCCACATAGCACACAGAGAGACAGGAAAGAAAGCCACCTCACGGGCCCTCTCTGTCTGTCTCTGTGACGATTTGAGTGTAGGGCGGAACCTGAGATTGCTTTTACAGCGCAGATGAACAGGAAGTGGCTGAGTAATGCTTCCTCCTCCTGTCACACTGCAGGCCAGCTTTTCCCCCGTCCTCAATGGCATCCTCCCTCAGCTGGGCGGCTGTACCCTAGTCCTCGCCTGTGCTGTCCTCCCAACACTCAGCACCAAGCACACTGTCAAACCTGTCTGTTCACCCTTTCCTTCCCCTCTGCCTTCCAGAGTGCCCGTGCCGTGAGCCAGAGTCCTGGTCTCTGAACAGTGCTATTTTCCCAGCACCTACAGCAGTGGCTGGGACACGGCAGGCGCTCAACAAAGTGGCTGGATGAAGAACTGCACAGAAATAAAAAAACAAACAGAAAAAAAGAGACCCCTACTGTGTCTCAGCTACAACTGTTTAGAATTATCCAAGGCAAATTACCATGGCCAAAAATCACACAAAACCTTTTTGTCCACAGTCTGCTGGTGCCATGGTGACGAAACCGGAGCCGGGGTGCATAAAGAATGTCCTAGAAAGTGAAAGCTGGGCGTGATGGTGCAGCACTCCAATGCCACTGCCGCAGTTCGAGGCCAGTCTATGCTACACAGTGAGGCCTTAAGGTGCCCCCTCTCCCAAATTCAGATAAAATGTTTCAATGACTCCCAGCTCTGGAATAAAGACCACAATGAAGACCACAGTTTTATCAGCTACTCACTACTGTCATGTATCACTAAAGCTTATGGTTTTAAAAAACAAACAAACAAACAAACAAACAAACAAACAAACTGTTGGGGACCTGGCAAGATGGCTCAGAGGTTAAGAACACTGACTGCACTGCTCTTTCAGAAGACCAGGAGACCTGGGTTCAATTCCCAGCTCCCACGTGGTGGTTTGCAATCTGTAACTCCAATTCCAGGGGATCTGATGGCCTCTTTAGACATGCATGTGGTACACAGGCATACATGCAGGAAACATCCATACACAGAAATCTCCAAACAAACAAACATGGTAGTGCACCTTTAACCCCGGTACGTGGGAGGCAGGGGCAGGACAACCAGAGCTACATAGTGAGGAGCAGACTAGTGCTCATGATTGCTCATGCAGTCCCCCCCCTTCTTACACACACACACACAGACACACACAGACACACACACACAGACACACACACACACCCCTGACAAATTCAGCACCACAGAATCTGCCCTGTTGTGCTGTACCCACTGGGCTCACTGGCCTCTTGTTTGCTGCAAGGGCAGCAGAGAAGGCGGGCTGGGGGCAGCATGTGGGCTGGGGGCAGCATGGCAGACAGCAGCAGGGAGCAGGAGGAGAAGCCTGCAGCTCAAGGAAGCAAGCCCAAACTTGCAGGTTCCGGCTTCCTGCTTCCCAGTGCTGTCCTGATGGTCCAGGGAGGCCAGCGGGAGGCTAACTTGTCTGACTATGGAGCGTGGTGCCAGGACTCACAAGGCCCTGTGTGGAAGTGTGCAGGTAGACCTTGAGAGCCCCTGGATCTGACACAAAGACCAAGACGCTACCAGGACACAAGTGTGACTCCGGCATTGTGAACAGATGCTTCGAACCTGAAACCAGTGGAAACTCAGAGTGTAAGGCTGCCGCTCCAGTGTGTGCCAGGGAGCAACTTAAATAGACATTCCAGGCTCTGAGCTGTCCCCAGAGGTGGGAGGGCCACATTCTTGTTTAGAGTGGGACGGCTGTGCCCAGGATCAAGGAGGCCAGTTTACATACCAAGGGACAATGCACACTGCAGACCCATGGCAAGCTGAGGGCCATGGGTGAAGTGCAGACCTCCTTGCGTGCACCCACTTCTCTGTGGCTAGGGCAGCCAAAGCCTCATGGAGCCGCACCAATCACTTCTCCTCTTGATGATGTCATGCTGGCTCTATGGAGCAGAACTGGGAAGGGGTAGCTCAGGGCTTGGCCTGAAAGGGTGCTCTGCCTGCAGCCTCCTCCCCTCTCAAGAAGGGGCTCAGCTGAGGGTCCCTCGGCCACCATTTCAGACTAAAAGCACGGCACTCACACATGGACATTCCTACGCAAGAGTCTTTCTGAGCACGCATAGAGAGCACGTCCCTGCTTCCCACCATCTCCTGCTTGTTTAATATTTATGAAAGCTGAT
The DNA here is from genome assembly GCF_004785775.1 of Grammomys surdaster. Taxonomy (NCBI): domain Eukaryota; kingdom Metazoa; phylum Chordata; class Mammalia; order Rodentia; family Muridae; genus Grammomys; species Grammomys surdaster. The sequence continues at coordinate 755,619 of NW_021604718.1, forward strand.
TACAAAATACAAATTTATCACTTAAGCCTTCAGCCAAGTGTTCCCTGGCTCCGGTGTCTATGCTAAGTAGACAGGCGGCCTTCTGTGGTTTTCTCTTCCAGAATCTCCAATCCCATTCAAAAATAGGCATGTGGGGACCAGCTGACCTCTGAGACCTTTGTACATCGAGCCAGCACCTGGCCAGGCAGTTATCTTTGTCCTTACAGTCGGCCTCTACATCTGAGGGTCAGCCAACCACACAGTGAAAAGTTAGGGAAAATAAAGTTGATGCCTATAGCACACACCACCAAGCACCTGGGAGGCAGGCAGGTGGACTTCTCTCGAGTTCAAGGCCAGCCTGGTCTACAGAGTGAATTCCAGGACAGCCAGGGCTACATAGTGAGAACCTGTGTTGAAAAACAGAAAACAAACTAACAAACCCATGGACACCCACAGTCCACAGGCACCGTCTGCACCGTCTCACTGTCTACAGAGTCAAACGACTTTCTTGGGCACCTAAGTACTCCAGAGACAAGCATGCAGGTGTGTGTCAAGAGGATGGAAGCGGCTCCACCATCTTGCGCAAGGGGCTTTAGTATCCTTGGGTCTTGCTTGGCGTGGGAGGATTGGTTTACAGACACTATGGTGTGCAAAGCATTTGATTCCGGCATTGGCCGCTTTTGCCGCTGCATGCACGCCTGTGTGCAGGAGACAGGTTGGGAGTTTAGCTAAGGAGACCGAGGGAGGGAGCACATCACTGAAACCGCCACTAGGGCACTGGAAGTGGGAAAAGCTTTGAGTTCTGACCCCCCCATAGCACCCTGAACACCCAAGCACTGCCAACAAAAGGGAGCTTCCTAGAGCACACTGTCTGCTCCAGTACCAAGCATCACATTTGCTTAGGGGTGACACAGACAAGACCTGCTTGAGAAAGACCTCACACTTCACTGAAGAGACTCGATAAAGGCACTAATCCTGGGCACTGTGGCGATGTCACAGGCTGAGGCACAAGGACTAATATGAGTTCAAGGCCAGTATGGGCTACCAAATGAGATGCTCAAATAAAATGAGCCAGCCACTTATGTATGCAAACAGGGCCATTTTTAAGTGTCTCAGTGGAAGGCAGGCTGCAGGGTCAAGTCATAATTAGGAACCCAGGCTGGAGGATAATGGAGGGACTGGAACCTGGGCAGAACTGTTGCTGGCAAAGGCCCTACAGGAGTGGCAGCCTTTAACAGAGGGCAGACAGCCCAGCTCTCCCTGGGACTGTCACTGCAGAGCACAGGACAGGTTAACAAAGGTTGAAGGAAAGGAAGGAACTTGAAAGGTAGGAGGAACATGGTTCCTCCAGCGTTTGGAACCCCAGCAATGCCCAGGGAGCCACACAGCATAGCATGGAGTCCTCAAATCCGAGGGCACTGAGGCAACCCGATGGTGGAACATGTGCCTCGCAGGCAGGGCCTGGGGTATATTCCCAGTACCACACACACAAGCAAGGGCAAGGGTGATATGGGGTACTAGCTCCAAATCCCAGCTGTCATGGAAAGCTAGCCACAGTGCGTAGTTATTAGGTAAGAAAAGTAAGTTATAAATCAGTAAGCATACACCCAAACTCGGCCATGTAACAAATCTCCATACAGTTATCTGTGAGGGAGGTGCGTGTGGCCTCCCATCTGTGATACCTGGAGCTTCTGTCACCCAGAGCTTCTCCGTTTCCCCTCTGTGAGCCACAGGGGTCAGGACAACATGCTCGGACCTGACTGAAGAACTCAGAAAACACCTGGAGTCTACTGTCAGAGACCCTCTTGGGAAGCTGTTTAGTTAGCAGGCTCCATCACTCCTGGGTTAGCAAGACTCTAACAGAACATGAGGAAAAGGCCATTGTCACTAATGGATGCTCTCTCGGAGGAAGACCTTCACCAGGGCAGCACGCAGAAGTCATCTTGCCCAGGGAAGTTCACCAAAGGCTGTTTCCCAGCGGTATGCAGAATAATCCCAAACCTATGAGCTGAGCACGCTCCCCGACAACACCTCAGCCAGCAACCAGCCCAGCCGGCCATGGCTCAGAAGACACACGTGGTAAATCCAAGGGGCCAGCCAGTGCGCACCTCCTGTCTGTGAAGGGGAGGAACCAGGGAGGAAGGCAGCCACAGGAAGGGCTTGAGCGCCACGACTTCCCAGGCCCTTGGCACCACCTGAGGGTCACCCGCCACCACTGCTGCCTTTCCTGAGGTCTGAAGACAGTCTAGGTTCAGTCCTTTCTCCAACGCTCCAGGCAAGTGATACTAGAACCTGCCGTGTAGCTACTACCTCCCTGGGCATGCCAGGAATTGTAACAGGCACTCACGCATGTCCCTGTTTGGGCCTGTTTCACAGTAAAAGACACTAACCCTGAGAACGTGTGAGTGTCCATGCCATGTGTTGTGGAGGGTGGCCTTACAGCCAGATCTGCATAGGCCCAAAACATGTCTACATGTTCTATAATGCGCCCTGCATTCTAGAAGTGCCAGCCAGACTCACCATACCACCACCTGTGCTGGAGCTGCAGCTGCCTGGGGCCTTTTCCTCTTCCCCCACCCCAGGCCTCAGGGAGGAGCTGGTCATGCTCTGTCTTCTGAACTGCATGTGCCATTATCCCTGGCACAGCACACACCGCTCACAGGACTACCCCCAGCACGGCCGACTTTGTAAGTGAGGTTCAAACATATAAGTTTTTTCCAATAATGGCTCAACCATCTTTGCCCCTTTTCAGATTTACAGTACAGCAGTGTAGCCTGGCATGGTAGTGCAGATCTGCAATCCTAGGACTCAAAGTTCAAGGCCATCATGGGCTACATGATGAGACCAACAGCCCAACCAAACCGCCAAACAAACCAACCTGTACAGTCCAGCAAAGCTTCCGACACTGCCACTGAGTCCAGAGTACAGTGCGAGGGCTCACACCCACAATCCCAGCATTCCACGGCCACGGCAGGCAGGCTAATCTTAAATTTGAGGCCAGCCTATATACCACATAGTGGAATCCAATCTTGGGAAAAAGTGTGCATGCATGTGTGTGTGTGTGTGTGTGTGTGCGCACGCCCACGCAAAGGTGGTAGCGGCCCACGAGCCCCATCACATTTGAAGGTAGAGAACGCTGTGTAAAGGTCTAAGCGGCCCACTTCACTCAGGCTGGGCACTGCCATGCTGATCTGGCTTATTCTCCAGGAGGAAATACAAGGTGAAAATATGTTAGACTGCCTGGCAGTGCCACTCCTCAGTGGAGTGTGAATGTGTGTGCCCAGGATTGTGGACATCTTAGGATAAGGACACCTAGGCACCAGCCACACCAGCAGAGTTCTGAAATGCTGTCTTGATGTGGTTCCCAGCTCTCAGCCCCACTCCAAGCTCTCTCTGTCTGGTCCCAAGTCCACTTTCTACCCTGTCCTTTTGCCATCCCATCTGTATGTGCACACTCTAGGAACTCAACAGCCCCCTTTCCCAGCCCAGCGCTACCTCTTGATGTTGTGTATTCATTGTGTTAGCCTCAATCAGGTTTGAACCAGACGAGGTATTAGTTCCTTAATTCCAGTCTGAGTCCACTTCTCCATGTTCCTTCTCGAAGCTCTCTGCAGCGGTGTGTCCTGTCTACCTAACCTCTTTACTGCTCTTGACTCTTGTGCTAACCTAAAGATGTCCTGAGGGACATCTACACACACACTGCAGTGCAATCTCCTGGGGGACCCAGGAGCAACTTCACACAGTGCAGGGCACCACTCCGGGACAGTCCACTGAGCCTTTGACTAAGCAATGAAAAATATTTTGCCCAGGGATTCCTGTGTCTACCTAAACAGTCCTGAGCTTGGTCTTATCTGGAGATGGGGCAGGAGGGACTGCTCCCCCCTGTCTGCAGGGTAACTTCTGCATGCTGGGTTGGGTGTAAGGATCACAGAATTCTCACACGCACATGGCAGCAGCACTGCCCCTCTTGCTGGAGAGCTAAATGCATCTCCAGATTGGTCCTGGAGACAGACTGAGTGTACTTCAAAGGCAGGCAGCAGCTTATGAGATGGCACTCTAACATTCCCAGGGTACTTGACAATCCTTCAGCACAGGCTCTTCTGCCCACTAAGACACTCTGAAGGTCCCCTGGAAATAATCCAGTTATACCTCCAAATATTCAGTAACAATGGTTGAGAAGAACTCTAGGTCTCACACTGAAAACACTCTCTTCAGAATCTGCCAAGCCTCTGCCTCACCAAGCCGGGAATGTGGGCAGGAGGTACACATCTGCTGGGAGAGGCTTCTGGGTCTCAAGAACATGGCGAGAATAGCCAGGAGGATCCCAGAATAGAACCCTCCCCCTGGAGCCCTCTCAGCACCTTCTTCCCCGGCATCCCCACCCCCGGCCCACCTGCTGCCCTGTAAGCCTGGTTTCCCTCTGTCTCTGCAAGGACTCGCAAGAGTGCCATGGCTGTTCTGAAGTGGCTTCAGGCAGATGGGTTCCAAATGTTTCCAAACATGTGTCACTTCCAGGAACTGTCCCTCCCTCAGTCCTGCTCTGCTGGGCCTCCACCCTCAGGCTTAACTATTCGGGGACCTGTCCTCTGGGTCGTGGGCTCTCATCAGAGACGATCTTGGCTCAGTGCTCAGTATATGGGCAGCCCTGGTCCAGATCCTAGTCCCAGAAGCCAGCACTTGGGAGACTCAGGGTGGGCTACAGCCAGGTCGGCTAGGCGCAAACTCCTGAGGTCATGACAGACTTACCTCATCCCACTCTGAGGTAAAGGAAGGTGACTTCTCCAGTCTCTTCTTCCCGAGGCTGCAGTTGGACAAGGACTCGCTGCGACTCCCCATTGTGGCGTCCTCCGTGGGGGAGCAGGTCAGGAGGTCAGAGTCAGACTTGGACAGACTGCGGCTGAGTTTGAGCTCAGCTTTGGGCTTGCTGGTGGGAGGGGCTCTGCTTCTGGACCCGCTCCGGTCTTCTTCTTCCTCAGCACCAGCAGGGTGCAGAGGTACTGTGTGAGTCAATGTGTCGAGGTATGTTCGGCTGGCTGGGGCTGTCAGGCCTGCCGGCAAGCCCACTCTCTTGCTTTGGTCCAGGACGCCAGGCTGCGGGGCTCCAGTGCCTTGCACGCCCGGCTCCTCTAGCTGCATGCTGGCCTCGTGGCAGGCGCCCTGCTGGGAGGGCTCTGGGTGGTTCTGGCTCGGGGCAGTAAGCAGCTGGAAAGGGTCCTGCCCCACCTCACACACTGGGGAGGAGCCGTGGAGGAGACCTGAGAACTGCTCCGGGACCTGCCCGTCCTGCCCCTCCGCAGAGTCCTGGCTCCGGCTGCCGCCGCTCTGCCTGTGGTCTTGGAGTGGACAAAGAGAAATAAAAAATTAAACGTGGCAAAAATCAACAGAGTTCCTATGCAGCGCTCGGTGGCAGAGCAGAGTTCACAACCGAGAGGCAGAGAGAGAGGCTGGACGGGCTGAGGGGAGGGAGAGGAGGGAGGAGAGCGGGGAGAAAAGCAGTTTCATATTGTTCACGTTCAATCTGTACCCAAAGTCAGAACGTTTATGAAATTCCAAACACTGGCCTGGTTAATGCTGTCTGGCAGCCGTCCCTCCTGTTAGATCTCTGTTAACGTTAACGACCAGACCTTGCTATATAAGGCGGGGAGAAGCGAGAACTACAGACAGAAAGGACACGGGTAAGGACAGAGTAAGGACAGACTGAGGGACAGCAGGCGTGTACCAGTGAGAGTGACTCCCGGGACTCTGGATACATTTCCATAAAGGCTCAGTGTTATTTAGAGCCGCCCGCCCGCCCTCCCTCCTGCCCGCCCTTCCTCTGGCAAGCAGCAACTAGGGGGAAAGGGAGGTCGTGACCGCAACCTGCGACTTCTGGAGTTCCTTAACTGAAAGTGCAAAACAAAACCCGCTTCCTTTCTCCTCCAGGCCTCTGGGATCCACATCCACGCCTAGCCCGTCCGTCCGTCCTTCCGCAGGAACAGACTTTTCCTCTTTCTTTCTTTCTTCCTTTCTTTCTTTCTTTCTTTCTTTCTTTCTTTCTTTCTTTCTTTCTTTCTTTCTTTCTTTCTTTCTTTCTTTCTTTTTTTGAGAATGTGTGCGCCTCGTTGCTGCCAAGGCTCCCAGCTGCTCTTATTTGTTTAAGTTTAACCTTAGCTGATCCACTGGAAAAGAAAACGGTCTAGTTTGTCAAGCCAGGAGACAGCTGCTGCTCTCTAGAAACCTCTCTTACACCCTAGAAATCCGACACCGTTAGTTCCTGAGGCTGGCTACTACTGCACTTTCAAGACCTCCTGCTCTGAAGGGGCAGAAATAATTGGCCAAGTCCATCTCTCACACCAGTGCCTCCCAGGGACACCCTGTGAGAACGCAGTCCTTGTATGGATTTACGCCGGTGCCATCCACAGAGGCAAACACGCACCTGGCAGCAGGCCCCATCCCAAAGCTAATGTCCAGGCATCTTGTCTCTGTAGGCAGCATCTACTGTACATGCATGGAATCAAACATCTCCCTGGTCGGTCCAAACTGCCCAAGAACTAACTGTTCATGAGGCCGGGCCTCCGCAGAACTGAGTGTGTGGTTCCAGCACTTCCACAGAGGAGCCACCTGTGGCTCGGGCATGCTGTGCTCTGCCCAAGGTGGTTGGGCAAACTTTCACCCAGGGTGAGGAACTGGTTCTGTTCCTCTCTAGCTGTGAGGCCCTAGCTGTGGTGTCAGACCATCTTGCTGAACATCTCCATGGAAAGCAGCAGGCTGGACTGCACAATGCTTAGAAACCCCTTTACTGCCATGACAGTGAGGAGAACCCCAGTCCTTGCATGCGGCCTGGTACCTCTTCTGGGATGGAGCATACCTCCCCGCCCTCCTTTTTTGCTTATATGCTAGCAGTTACAAGGTCCTTAAGGAGGCCCAGCACAGCACGCAATGGCAGCTGGGGAGAAGGGATATGAGATGGCATACATGAGGTGCTAAAGCAGCCGCCACAGGGCGATGCCAGGGTCTCACAGTGCCGCTGCTTCTGAGAAAGCCTCTGCGGACAACCAACCAGCTCACTCCAGGTGCCCAGCACCACTCAGCTCTGGGCAGGTCTGCAGGGCAGAGGCAGGGCAGCCAACTTACTCACTATGGCCCTGAGCCATGCGGGAAGCCAGGAGTAGAACTCTGAGCACTCTGGAACTTTTAACTCTCGACTCACTCATCCTAACTCTTCAACACAGATCCCGAGCAGTGGACAAGGCGTAAACAACACGGATGAGTTCTTCAGGTAGGAGGCGGGAGGGGAGAGAGAGAGCACGCCAGTGAGAGGGAGTACCAGTCAGTAGAACTGAGGCCTGAGGAAGTCATAACTTTACAGCTGCAAATAGCTACTATGACAACGGGTAGCCAGAAGAAAGCTGCCGTGATTCTGCATGTTGAGGCCACAGAGAAGGTAACACACGATCACCTAGCGGAGGCTCAGGACGAGGAGAGATGGAGAGGCTGGAGAGGCTCCCAGCAGCAGGAGCTGCAGCTCCTGTCCAAGCCGCGCCATCCTTGCAGACCTTCAGGAAGAAGCCAGGCTTACAGGAGCATAGGCCCTTGGTCCTCAGCATCTGCTCCCAGGTTCATAGTTAACTATCTGTGGGCAGTTAAGAAGCAACAGAAGGAAAACTGAAGCCCAGAACTGGGCCTGCTTGGCTCACCCTGACTGGTAGGTCTCAAAACCCAAGTCAGAGAATGTTCTGGCTGCTTGCTAGGAGCCAACAATAGAGGCCTTCAAACAGCCACTCATTCATGCCAGCCATCAAGGAAGAAAGAGAGGCAGATGCCAAGAGCTCGACAGACACCAGAGAGATGCCAGGGGAAAGCAGTGGGCGGGGAGAAGGGGCAGGGGCCTGTGCAGGAAAGAGGTCTGTGGATGGAGGAAGCTCTGTGAATCACAGAAGGTACAGATCACAAACGGCCACAGTGATTTTCCCCAGGAAAGATATCCATAGCGGGAGAGCTCACTGAAGCACAAGAACTTTACCGTGTCTGTCTGTCCTTCTCTTTGTGCTCCGAGACAGGGTCTTGCTAGGTAGCCTTGGCTAGCGTAGAACTCTGTAGTCCAGGCTGCCTCCAGACTTGCCACCCTGTCACTCAGTGCTGGGACCACAGCTGCCTGCTGCTGTGCTCACGGGGATCTTGAGAAGCCAGCACACGTCCATCCCTAAGACTGTACCTAGCCTAGATATGGCAGATTATGTGACTTTTCTACTGCTAGAATAAAACACCATGACCAAAGCAACAAGTAGAGGCAGATGGGGGCTCATATTTTGAACCATGAGCATGAAGCAGAAAGTGTGAACTGGAGATGGTGTGAATCTTTAAACTGCCAACGCTCACCCCTAACGCTACACTTCCTCCAACACGGCCACACCTCCTAATCTTCCCAGACAGTGCTACCAACTGGGACCAAGAACTTAATCGTCCGTCCGAGGCTATGAAGGACATCTCATTCAAACCGCCACATTGCTCAAACCTTTAATTCAGTTCAGGATTCTGAGGCAGGAGGACTGCTCTGAATTCCAGCCCAGTCAAACTACATAGCAAGAGTCTTTCTCAAAAAAGCAAGAAAGGAACATATTTAAGACGTCTCTGCACAAATTAATAGATGGAAAATAACTGCTCAATGTCCGGCTCCCTGCCCCAGGTCTTGCTGCATACCCCAGGTGCCACAGGTTTGCCACCCTGCTGCTGCCAACTCCGGAATGCAGGGGTTGCTCACGAGCCGCCATGACAGGCTCTTGATGGCTTCCTTCTGTTCAGGCGGGTTAATATATAGCTTTGGAGACAAGGTATTAGCAACATGACATGAAACTGTGAAAGAGACTCTGCACACATTATCTGATATCCCTGCCTATGAATATCACAACTCTATAGCATCACTGAGAGAGCTGAAGTGCGGATGGAGAGTGCTTAGGTCCATGCTTAGGTCCACACACCAAGCTCGAACACGATGCTAACGCTGGCTGTCTATCCGCCGCCACAGCTCCACTGTGAGACCGACCATCCCGTCCCTCACAAAGATCAGCAAAGAGACAGCTCCACACACGGAAAGCCCCTCTGAGCATCTGTTACCCTCCTCATCCCCCGGCCTTTCCACAATGGAGGAAGAAGCAGGGATGTAAAAAGGATGTCTAAAGCCTGAAACTGGGAGGCAACACCGAGCGGCTGGCCACATGTCCTCGCTGACTCTGTGAGTGAGTGTGTGTGCATCTCTGCCTTCACGGGCGTGCCCAGGTGAGACAGAGATGAAGGAGCCATGCCTGGCTCAAGGCAGGAAAAGGAAGGCAAGTTCAGAAATGGATGCTCTGAGGAAGGTCAGGTGTGACTGGGATGATCTGGGAGCTTCTCGGGGTGGTGGACTCTAACCTGAGCTTTGAAGGGGAAGGGAAGCCTTGTCAGGTTAGAGAGAAGCAGGCACGTTCCCAGGAGGCAAATCCTGCCCAGATCGTACTGAGGAGCAGAGAACAGAGCTTCCTGACTCCCACAGCCGGTTCTTCCAGGAGACAGAGGATCTGCAGAGGGGAGGCGGGCATCTCTCCCTTTCCCCACACCTAAGCTCACGTTCTGCCTCCCAAGACAGCAGGGAATTCCCAGCATGGCCTCTTTATTCCCTCTGGTGTCTCTTCCCATGAGGGCCCTGGAGGGAAGGACGCTTCTATGCTGCACGTTAACTACCCTGATGGTTTGCAGGGGTCTCAAGGACTTTGGAATAATAACATTTTAGCATTTGCACATTTCCAGTAACCTGTGCTTATTTCAACCAGGACCAGAAAATACAGTTCCTGTGAGGAGCTAATCTGAGCCAGGCTACCACACTGTCCTGCTTTCTGTCCTTAGGATTAGGGGTCTCTGAGTGCCCAGTCACAGTGGAGAGTGCCCAGACCACATGTCCAGCAGTCCCAGCACGAGGCTGCACTGCTCTTGGAAGGCACATGTTGTCTCCGGGTGAAAGGTCCTGACTAGGTAACTCCTACAGACCAGGATCTGAAAGAGTCCACTTTGGTCCACAGCAACCCAAGCAGACACAAACTGGAATGGGGCCCAGGGGGTCCAGGGGCCGTCCATCCCAGGGACTTTCCCTCTTGGGATCTTTTTCAGAGCATGAACACCTGAGATGCATGAGGAGAGGTCTGAGACACGCCAGTGACTCTGTGATTACATCACATCTCTGTGGTCCCTCCCAGTTTTGTGACTTGAATCAGGGTCTCTGATTCAATGGTTCCAGTCACATAGGTAGAGGTGTCTGATTCAGTAGACTAGGGCATACGGCCCATCTCTAACATCAAACCATCTCTTCCCCCACCCCTATTACACAGGGACAAAAACAGCCCCACCCTGAGCTGTGTCTAGAGTTACACACAATGAGTGACCAGGGGAAGCCACGCAGCATGGTGCTGTGGAGGCAGGCACTTAGCCGAGGGAGCTGCTGCTGTCTCTATGTCATTCTCTATGCACAGTCATGCCCAAACTCCTCTGTGTGACCACAGAAGACCACACAGAGCTTGGTTGGCTTCCCTGACTTTGTAAAGGAGATGCTTTCTTCCAAGTGGTCCTGAAAGCGGGACCAATAAAACCAAAAGCTGGAAGCCCAGTAGCCTTGAGACTTGGTTCGGGGTGCCATGTGCTGGCTAACCGGCTTTCCCTCCCTGTATGCCCATGGGGATAGCCCAGGTCTGGGACTTCAGACTGCCCCACACCAGGTCCTGGTGATTTCACCACACACACTGTGCCATTTCCCCAGTCCTCAGAGGAAGCCGTTCACCACCTGTAGTCCTCTGCTCCTCAGATCCCCGTACCCTTCCCATTAACAAGATGGCCTGGATCAGGTTCCTCCTGCTGTCACACCTTCCCAAGCTACCTGGGAAGGGCACCTGGCCTCTCTGTCCCCTGGCTTGGGACAGTTCCTACGTTGGGTATTCACAGCCATTTGCTTTCTCTTTTGCTGCTGTGGTACTGAGCCTGTTCAGAGTCTCGAGAAACAGCTAAGACATACTACACTCCTCCACAGACTCATCTCAGACTTCAGCTGCCCCAGGTTCCGCTCTGCACCCAGCTGGCTCCCATGGCTTCCCTTCAGGAAGCTCTGCTCTGCGTCCATGGCACCTTAGGAGTCCCAGCAGCCATAGGGAACTGGTGTGCCTTCTCTACACAGATGCTAAAGCTTCCAGAGACACAGGACTCTGCAGGTCCTGGCCAAGGGCGAGTGGGCAGGAGATCACGCACCAGCCTCTGCCCTGGCCTGCACTTCTTAAATCTTCTTCTTTCCTGGAAGCTCTATGTCACCACCAGAGTCACTGTCTCTTCTGTTCAGGAGAACATGACCACAGTCTCCTGAGAAGACAGCAACACAGCCGTCCTAAGGGCTCCCTTCTGTCACCACAACAGAACCCAGGGATTGTCGTTCCTTGCTATCTGTCTCAGAGAAGTGCAGCCCTGTTAGGATTTACCAATGGCCTCCCAATCACCCCACCCGTTTCCTAGTCTCCATCCTCTAGCTCGGTGTCATTGGATGCTGTGTTAACTGGGCTTGCACGCTCATTCTCCTGTGCCCCCTGACCTGGAATTTCTAGCCACCTGGGAGGAAGGGTGCGGTCGGATGGTCAGTCGCTGCTTAGGACAGCTTCACTCAGCGGTCCAGGCTGATGCAGAACTTATGAGCGTCTTGGCCTGACTCTCCACACCTAACTGCGCCCCTGGGGAGACACACTCGGCTTTCGGGGACAACGTTCACAGCGCTTCCTCCTTCCCGTGCTAATGGCTGGAAAGTGAACGGCCACTCGGGCTGTGACCGACAGGTCCTGAAAACACAAACTTCGTCTCTGCAGAGCTCACTCAGCTCCCTGGATCTTCAGTATCCCTTTAATCATCAGAAACATGTGTCTGGGCATTACGGGCATATTCACACAGACGCTCTCCTACAACACAGAACACTCTACCTAGGTTTAGCATCGTCCCTCAGTCCTGGTCTTCCCAAGTACCCATTTTTACTGGCTACGTAATCCTCTCCCAGCCTGGCTGGATACCTCAGCACTCAGCCTTGCTCACTCACACCTGGCTACACTTGTCTTACCCCTCAGACTTGTCCCACTTCCCCCCCCCCCCCAATTCCCTCCTGCCCCTCTGGAATAGACTCTAGACATCGCCAGAGATTCATGATGGTTCCTGACTGCAAGCTATTCCTGCCTCCGGCCTGTCCCAAGCTCAGACTCCCTAACTCTACCCTTTTGAGCGTGTGGCTCCTAGGCTGTCACCCCACTCCTGAAGTTTTAACAATACTGCTCTGTCTCTGGAATAAAGACTGACATTTGAGATCCAATGCTCTATGACAAGTTCTCTTTGTTCCAAGCTATTCACCACCTCCTCCCTCCCTCCACCCACCCACTGTTGTGTGCCACACCCCTGCCTGGAACCTCTGGTCATCTCCCTCCCCAGTCTTGGCCTATCAAGTTGAAGTCTCTATTTCAGGGCTCGGCTCAGACACTCTCTTCATAGAGCTATCTGATCTCTTATGTGAACATAATTTGTCTCACTTTTGAACATCAAACTGCTTTTTTTTAAAACCACTTTCATGTGAATTTAACATATTCTGCCCCCTTTCATCTTTCAACTATTTTCTGTATTTATCATACATATCCGTGTGTGTGTGTGTGTGTGTGTGTGTGTGTATCTGTCAAAGCATTCTGTGGAGGGAAATACAGAGCCACTACTCACAAAGCCTACTTGATCAGAAGAAAGTGAACTGTTCTGAGTCTGCAGCAGCAGCAGGAGGGAGGCAGCCAGAGAGGCCCGGCTTTGTCAGGAGCTTAAGTAAGAGGCTAGGAGAAGAGGCTGCCCCATGAGACTCAACTGCCAAGCTATCTGTTCACAGAGTCACAAAGGGGTTGGAGAGATGGCTCAGAGGTTAAGAGCACTGACCGCTCTTCCAGAGGTCCTGAGTTCAATTCCCAGCACCCACATGGTGGCTCACAAAGGCATGCAAGCTTCTGTGTAAAAAGCCAGCCTGGGCCTTCATGTTGAGAGAAGGAAGGGCCTGAGGACCAGCAAGCTTTTCTCTTTCTGAAAGCTGAGTGGAGAGAGGTCACTGAGGTGAGTGAAGGAAGCAGACGGAGACCGGCAGACAGGGGACAGGTCCCTCCCCTCCAAGAAGATCAGAGTCTTCTTACTCAAGGGCATGCATGGTTCTCGGGAACATCACCTCGACTCCATCTGGAAAGCCTTGGAAATCTAACCGCGCTACGTTGCTTTCTCGGGTACCGCTGTCCTCAGAGCACGGTGACGCTCAGTGACCACTTCACAGACCCAGCGAGCTCAGGACAGCGATGTGACTATTAGACCTCCTGGTACTTCCCTGTGTGCTAGCCAACCGGGAAAGCTGCCCCTGCAATTCTGAGTGGTCATATGCCAAATACTAATGGGAAAGCAGACTGCACAGACAGAAATGGCTGTCACACTGGCCCTGACGCTGAAACCACTTGAAACACAGAGGTTCTCTATCTTGCTTACAACTGTCATAATGCCCTGTGGGCCTGGTAACTTTTGGGGGACATGTATTTTCTGCCTCGTGGACCTGCTGAAGTGTTCTCCTGTGGCTGGGTCTTTCCATCCTGTGAGTGTGATCAACATTTCTGGTGGGAATTCTCCTGAGCCATGGTGGGCTCAGTGCTCCTGTGGTTCAAACTGTCCCAGACACAGGGCCATTTCTGTTATTGCAGTCTGTGCATCCTGAAGTGTCTGACCCTGGGACCGGCCCCCAGAAGCAGTGGCACTCTGCTTATTACACATTATTTGTAATCACTGAAGGTCAGGCCGTCTCAGTTCCTGACCCCACTCCCACATGCAGCCGGCCTGTGTCTATCGCTTGACTTCGCGCTGCTCTTCTCCTCCTTCAGATACAGTGTAGCAAGATACAGCTACAAGGAGGCTGATGGCCACAGCGAGGCCAGAGGCCCAGTGTTTGTCTGCGGCATTATCGCCACTCTTCCTGCTGCTCACCTCCCAGCCTCCCCCACTCCTCCTCAGTGCCACATACATCCCACTGTGCCATGCCACATGCACTAGGGGAAGTGTTTCTCCTGCCACTGTTTTCTTTTGTTCTTTTGAGATGGGGAGAAATGTTCACTGTGTTACATCTGGGATGCTCTTAAACTCCCTGACTTAAAAGATCCTCTGGCCTCCAGACAATGAGACGACAGCCTGCGGGCACCTCCTCACCCAGACACCAGTCATTGTAATGTAAAAAGAAAGTTGACCAAAAAAAAAAAAAAGGCATCTCAGAAACTAAATAAGCAGGAACATGTATCTTCAGAAGTTAAGGCATTTCCCAATTTTGTTTTTTCAAAAGGAAAAGGAAAGTCATGGTCTATCTTTGGCATCTTGATGTGGGTCCTGCGACCAGACTCAGATCCTCATGCTTGCAGGGCATGTGCTGACAGAGCTCCTTCCTGGCCCCTGCTGCTAATTTTATTTTTTTTCCTTAAAGAACTGTTTTTTGTTTTGTTGTTTATTTAGTTTATATATGTGCATCTGTGAGAGTGTCTGCCATGTGTGTGCAGGTGCCCAAAGGCGCCAGCGGCGGGCCCTGCATCCCTGAACTGGATACAATGGCTGTGGGCCCTGCATCCCTGAACTGGATACAATGGCTGTGGGCCCTGCATCCCTGAACTGGATACAATGGCTGTGGGCAGACTGATGTGGAAGTCAGGAGGCAAACCTGCGTCCTCTGCTGGAGCAGTGCGGTCGGCAGCTCAACCATGAGCCCACTGTCTAGTGCTGCTAACATCACTGTGACAGTGCATTGTGGGGCGAGCATAGTCCTGGAGCTGAGGATGGGGGGGGTGGTGTGTGTGCGCGTGCAAAGCATGCCTGCAGAAACATAGTTTACGAGAGACGCCCTAGAGACACGTCCACTCACCAGCTGAAGATGAAAGGTGAGGAACTGGATCTTCAGCAGTGACTGAGGAAGAATTGGCTGACACGTAAAAACCAAGACAAATGTCGAGGTGGCTTGTCACATGTGATTGTATGCTGCGTTAAATGGAGCATGGCTATCTCACGGCCGCTGCATGAGGACAGCAATGGAGGGAACGGGCCATGCTTGCACAACTCAGAACAAAGACAGGCAAAGCCTTAGCATACCGCCTCTATTCTGGTAATGTTTGCTTTTGTTTTTTTTTTTCCTTTTTGGTGAGTATACACCAGTATAATTAACGAGGCAATTCAAAAGCATCTCCCGTCCCAGCCCACACTACAGCACCAAATCTGTCTCATTAATGCTGACATAAACATAACCTTTGGAAAACAGAGCAGTTAGTTCCTAAAAGCTGCATACAAACATGACACTAATGGACAAGGAAAAGGGAATTATCCAGTAGCACCGCAGGCCACTGCTGCCTCACTTCTGGGCTGGTGGTGTCTGCTCTCTGACAGGACACGCACGGCTTCTGAGAAACCAGTGAGTTCATAGCTGATGCCTCACCTCCCTGTCTGAAAGTTCAAGTGAGTCAGGCCAAAGGGCTAGCTTGGGCTACCCTGGGTTAGCTTGCAGGCAGTAAGCCACTACAAAGGGCTAGCCTTTACTAGCACAGACACACAGTGCCCCAGCACTCGGACTCAACAGCCTAACAGGGCGGAGCAGCAAGGAGCAGCAGGGCAGGCGTGAGACTGTGAGTCCTCTTCCAAAGCTCTCGGGAGCTGGGACAATTCCTGAGCTTGGGACAGAAGAGCTTCACCAAGGACATCTGGCAGCCAGGAGATAGCCCCTCTGTCAACTGCTGAGCTGGCTACGTGTGGTCATTCTACGTGAAGCCCTAACAGAACTGCCTTTTCTTCAAGAAGCACCATCTTCAAATGCAGGGGCCTGTTTCACCGAAGTTAATTCCCATGATCCTTTTAGAAAGGGGTTCACACTGGAGCACCACCCAGTCTTCAACTCTGGAACTCACAGTAATCCCCCTGCCTCAGTCTCCAGAGCACTAGGATTACAGGTGTGAATGGCTATGCGTGGCTCCTGTGGTTTCAGACTCTAGAACAGGATGGGCAAACTCATTTGGCTGGGATGCCAGGACTTCCTGAACCGTGGGGCTCAGCACCGACTCACGGACATGCCCAATGCACGAGTGGATGGAAAGCAACATCCTCGTTCTGAGAGTGAAGAGCGAGAACTGAATGCTCAAGACACTCATAAAGGAAGAGCAGCCTCACGAAGGCAATGCAGTGAAGGAAAGGTGCTCCAAGCAGGCCGCACAGCTGGACTGCACACTTAAAACTTCTCAAAATGGAACACACCTTAAGTACAGAACTTACAGCTAAAAAATTCTAGAAGAAAGTACAGAAACAAACAAACAAACAAACAAACCAAAACCCAAAACCCTGGGGCTGGAGCGACGGCTCGGCTAGCTCAGTGACGTGCCTGCTCTGTGAGCATCCACCGAGACAATGCCAAGTGTCGTGTGTGTAGCTACAGCACCAACCACGGATGGGACAACCCAGCCAGGGAAACCTCTTGTCTCAAAATGTAAGGTAGATCGGTCATGGTGGCATTAATCCAGTGCTCAAGAGAGGCAGAGGCAGGTGGATGTCCGTGTCCTCGAGGCCAGCCTGGTCAGAGTACAAGTTTCAGGGCATCCCGGGAAGTAAATAAATCAATAAATCGGAAACAACTGAGGAAGACGAGTGACACCAACCTCTAATCTCTGCAACCAGACCTATATGTGCATGTAATGTAGGAACAGGCACACCCCACACCCAGTCATCCACACACACACATCCACATATTTATATATGTGGATATATAAATATACAAGCATATTCACACACACCCATGCACACACACTTACACACATACACCCAACACCCATGCACACACACACCCACACACCCACACACACCATGCATTATAAACTTATCCATTAAAAAGGAAAGGACAAATTGGACTTCTCCCAAATTAAGATCTCAAAGACCACTGTAAAGATGGCCACACACTGAGAGAAGCACATTCAGTGAAGAGGCTGTCGGTGGGCTGTGGTGGCTCAGGCCTGGGAACTCTCTCAGGAGACACAAGGCACGCACGGTGGAGGGCCTCAGAGCTCCAGGGAGCTGGGAGAGGCAGGCTCTGCAGTCCCCATTCCCCAGCCTGCTTGGTGCTTATTTACTTCTCTCTGCAGGGCCAGGACATACACCAGAAGCACAAGCAAGCCGCAGTGCCAAAGCACTATGGTTACAGGCAACAGCCATCATGACCCTGGTCAGGACTCAGAGTCCACCATGGACCTGAACAACCCAGTCTGTAGCTAGCACTACAGGCTCCAGCCAGTCTCCAGAGAAGTGTTGCTCTCCTGTGTCCTGCTTGTGCAGTTGTCACCTGGGTGCCCTCACCTGCCCTGCTGCACGTGAGGGAGGGTTGCATCTCCATCCATTCAAGGGCATAGAGTCCAGGTAGAGAACGAGATGGAGCACAGGGCCCTCACCATCCCAGACTCGGGAGCCCACAGCTGCAGCTCGTCCCTCCCTGTGAGAACTGTGGGAGTGGGACGTGCGTACCTTCCGTCCTCCCGTCTGCGGTTCCCAGCTTCTTGGTTTCTGCTGTGAGCAGCAGCTCGTATGGGTGCTCCTCCTCTTCCTGGGGGGCACTGCTCTGAATCCTGGTTCTCACAGCCAGGCCCTACGAGACAGAAACACCCAGAACATGTTGGGCACAGAGACAGGTAGGATGCAACAGAGCTCTGATTCTTGCTGCCTCACACGGCGGGCGGGGTACAGAGGAGGGATGGGGAGTCGGGCATCCTATGAGTTCAAGGGTGCTTGTCTCATTCTTCACCCACTCTCGCTCATCCCCCAGAGGTGGACATGCTAGAAGCTTGGTGTCCAGGGCAGGGGGGATGGGACATAGACCATGAAAGAGGGGCCTGGGGGGGGTGGTCCTCAGAAGTGCCACTCCTAACAAACCCACTCCCGGGGCAGTTGTAGCTAACGTGGCACTACAGGACAACCTCAGTTGGTATCATGTGAGCCTGGCACCCGCATGCTCACTGCCCTCTGCCACACACTCTCCAAGCTGCGGTGTGGCTCAGACTCCCTTGACAGAAGCTAACGGGGAGACAGGGCTGCTTCATCTTGGCTTTGTGGCATTCCAAACTGTGAGCCAAAGAAACCTCTTTACTTTATAAAATATACAGATTTGGAGGTTTTGTTGAAGCAACAGAAAAACCTACAACAATTTCTGTATATGAAATCTCCACAATCTGACTTAAACCATTTTTTTTTGCCCCATTTTATCCTTCAAAAGAGATAAAAGTCTAAGCCTCTCTTCCCTCCCCTCTTCCTCCACTCCACAGTGTTTTCTGTGGAGACTACTTTCTTCTCTGATGTGCGCATGCCCTACCCAAAGGTCAGTATCCTTCTAAAAAGGAAAACAAGATACTCCTGCCGCTCAACCCTTTGCAGGCACCGGACACACACTGGCCTGTCCTCATTCTCTTCCTCCTCCTCTGCTGCTGCAGTCCTCAAGAGCCTGGAACTTGCCATGTAGACCTGGCTGGCCTCACACTTACAAATATGCTCCTGCTCCTGCCTCCTCGGGGCTAGGACTAAAGGCCTCTGCCACCACAGCCAGCTTTTAACTATCTTCTTCATGGATTCCAGGTGCCGTGGGAATGACGAAACCGTAAAGCCAGCTTCCTGCCATGCTATCGAGTGACTTCAGGTCTCCTCCACAGTCTTGAGAGTCAGTGACTAGAGAGTGGGCGTCTGTGGGCAACGGCAGATCCACCTACTGAGACGGCGCTGATCAAGCAGACAAGCGCCCAGCTGCAGGGCTTCCTTTAGGTGAGCCTCAGGGGCTGGCTGTGGCACTGGAGCCCAGGGTAAGAGCACAATTCTGGAGGCACAGGGAAGGTATGGAGACCCCTGCTCTGAGCCCAGTGTGACTGAAAGGCAAGCTAAGGATAACTACACACCAGCAATCAAGCTAGAGCACAGAACGTCCAGAGCTCACTCACGTGATGGGTGCAGCCTGGGAGTGAAGGGGGCGGGGCTGGGATTCTCACTCTAACAGATCAGCGGGTCCTATAGGCAGGGTCCTTTGCACAGGCAGACACCTCTCATCGCACACTGGGAAGGCAACAGGCTGGTGATTCACCAGAGTCCTCCTCTGTGGGGACAGCTCCCTGTGGCCACTTCTCTTGAGGAAGGACTACTCCTAGCTGATGTTTGTTTACTAGCAAGGCTGCCATTCTGAACAGTCTCTCTCTCAAACTCTGTGGAGCACAGCACATACCCCTCTGTGCAAGCCACCTGGAGGCTGACAGCTCCTTTACTCTGGGAGTCCTGGGCATCTTTAGTCCAGGTTCAGTTTCTAAGGAACACAATTAAGGGAACAAAGAGGGACCATTAAGTAGTTTGCCTCCTGTCAATTTGACACCACAGGCTTTACTGATAGGAGGTGTGCTCTGCAGGTTTGCACCACATGATCCTTCAGGCAGAGCTCTGGACTCTGATTCCCTGTACGCCTGCCTCAGCGAGAGCTCTCACCAGGCCTAGGCACGCTTCTCTGAATAGGAACTGACCTGGATGACTGACCTACAACACAGGGCCAGACAGAAGGACAGAAGACTTCCAGTGGCAAATGAGTCCACCAGGCAGGACAAGTGTGAGCAGAGACCATCACTCATAACAGTGGGGACACCAGTCATAGCTAGAGTACCTGGTTCTGGCCCATTCATCTGTAAACCCAGCGAGCCAGGGACCTGTCCAAGGTTACCCAAAGTTCACAGTGGCAGTGCAGCATAGCACACTTCCCCAGACTCTAATCCAGAGTGGCCTCAGTCTTCCTACATCCAAGGTGGACGGCCTTCCCTGTTCAGGTGCAAAGTGAGAGCCCTACCTGGACCCAGACAAACGAGGTGTTCCTGTCTGTCCTTTTGCTCTAGCCTGACCAAACTATGGGATTAAACCTTCAGAGCCAACAACAAACTATTCTTCCAGCCATTACTCCCACAGAAGCAGCCCTGTGTCACAGTGACTATGGCAGTAACTGAATTTCAACGGTTTGCTTTTTACTAAATCACTCCAAAGTCTTCCTTCCCTCTTCCTCAAAGCTGAAGCACTGCACTGTCTGCTCTGTGGGGACAGCTTGGCATGGTCACAGCAGAGGCATGAGTGGCTACTACAAAACTGTCGCCTGGAGAATACAGCTGGGTGGGGATGGCTGAGAAGCTCCCTGACAGAGGAGACCATGGCTACCCTCATGGCAGCTGGCAGCCACTTGAAAGGAGTGAATACTCTGTGTGTGTGTGTGTGTGTGTGTGTGTGTGTGTGTGTGTGTGTGCTCATAATAGCTCATGTCTGGCATCATGATGATGGGTCATTACTTGAATAGGCTCTTCCACTATCAAATATTGGGTCACATGATTGACAAATAGACAACTCTCGCTTGGCTTGGTCATAAAGCCTTCCCTCCTCAGCACCAGAGAGGTACTGGGTTTAATCTTCCCAGTACCACCAACAAGAGAAAATGGCCTTAAGTTTAATGACATCAGAGTCTCAAAAGTTTACTCTTAAAGCTTTGAGAGAGCTGGGAGCAAAGATGGCGGGGTGAGGGGGTCTGGATGCTTCTGCAGACAGGCAGAGGGAAGTTCCCAGCACCCACAGCAGCTAGCTCATAAGCCTCAGTAACTCCAGTTCAAGGTGATGCGATGCCCACTTTGTCCTCTCAGAAAACCAGGCATGGATGTGAGGCACAGAAAGACAGGATGGAGGGGAAGAATGCCCACAGACATAACATACAACAGTAAAAGTCCTGTGTCGATCATTATGAGAACGTGGCCTCTGGCCATATTTCCTCTATATTTAAGCACCGATTGTGACAGTGGATAGCAAGTCCAGGGCTCTTGTTTTTGTGTCAACTGATCTAGAACTCCGGGTTATAAGGAAGCATTTCCAACAGATGAATGTCACACACAGAAAGACATCCCAGCAGGTGAGATGGCCTCCACACCTGACAACCTGTGTTCAGTCCCCTGAACCACATGATGGGTGGAAAGAACAACTCTGTCCTCTGACTTCACATGCTGTAACATAATAAAAATATTTTTTTAAAAAAAGGTAAGCTGTTTCAAATAGACACCTACTTCCCTCCCGCCGTCATCATATACCACCTATAGCCTTTATTTAACTTTATACACTTGATTACTTAATAAACTTGTAAACAACATAAATATCATACAGCAAAATTAACCAGACCAAAGAGTCTATCTTTTCCAATTGTCACTTGTGACCTGGTTCATGTTTGGATACAGTCTCAACCACCAAACTTGACAACATGGTACTGTTCACCCAGAAGGGAACGTGACACTTTGTATCAAAAGACAATACCAGAGTAAACGTGAAAGTCGGGCATCAGACAGCAGCAGACCTTCCCATGTGGCATGGCAGGCCCACACCTGGCTTGTATGCTGTAGTCGCACCACAAGTCTTTGAGGGTGAAAGGCTTTGCTCCAGATTAGACACACGTATACCACAAACGTACTAAGCACAGGAACAATGAGAAAGTAAGAAAGTCAAGGCTGGGGATATGGCTCAAGGGGTATGAGTACTTGCTCTGCAAGCACCAGGACCAGAGTTCGAATCCCCAGCACACACATAAAAAGCCAGGCGTGGATGTGTGTGCCTGCTCCCCCAGCACTGGAGTAGAGGCTGAGGGTAGAGACAGGAAGATTCTGAGTGCTCACTGGTCAACTGGCCTAGCCAAAAGCTTCAGTTTACCCAGAGACCCTCGTACATCAAGGCTGAGAGCAACAATGGAAGACAGCCACGGTCCAGCTCTGGCCTGAGCATGCACGGGCATATGAACCTATTCTGTACAGTTATCCATATGCTTAACACTCACACAAACACAACACCATTCTTCCCCTGAAAGAACCCAGGCTGGGGGTGGCTCAGGGATGGAGGGCTTGCCTGGTATGCACAAGGCTCTGGATTTAATCCCAGCACTAGAGAGGTGGTTTAGCAGTTAAGATCACTGGCTGCTCTTCCACTGACACCTATATGGTTGCCCACAACCCCCTGTAACTTCAGTTCCAGGGGATCTGATGCCGTCATCTGACCTCCACAGGTACCAGGTAGGCATGTGGTACACACAGACACAGACACAGACACAAGACACAGACACACACACTACGCAGACACTCATCTACCATCTAGCAGATGCTATGTCATGTCAGTGTCGGGCTAACTCTCAAGTCCCTACCTCAGAGGCTGCCAAGGGAAAATACTTCTTATCTACACGTTCTTCCTCCTCTTCATCGGGTGGCGGCTTTGCTGGAGGCGGCGGACGTTCCCTCTATAGAAGAAAAATAGATATATTCTACCATCTCTCTGTTTCAGGTATTTGTCTTTTTGTTTGACCCTTATTTTAGTCCTTGGAAATAAAAAGAATCCTGTGACGAATTCCCCTAGGACACTAAAGTTGAGGCCCAGTGTCTGAGCAGGTAGAGAACCCTTCGCACGGACACAGTTCGGAAGCCAGACCATGGCTTCCGATGTCTGCGGCAAAGATCACAAACACCTTCCTCAGCCTGGCTGTGAGGAAGAAGGCACGGGGAGCTCGGGGCTCATTCGCTGGCACAAGACTCTAAGACACAGAAAGCTGAAAGCAAAGAGCAGCGAGTTCACTTTCAAGTCTCTATTGAAGAGAAGAAAACGGAGATTAAAAAGCCCAGCCCGAGAGGTCGTCTACAGCCAGGATCTGAGGAAAGCAAGGGGAAAAGCAGACAGAGAGCGTGTGTCCTTCCTCAGCCTCCAGCGCTTGCCCTACTCATCAGGAAAAGCCCTTGGCCATCTCTCTAACACCTGTAGTTGCAGCCAGTCAGGAGGCTGAGCCAGCAGCATCTCACGCCTGCGAGTTTGAAGTTACTCTTGATCAAAACAAAACATCTCATTTTTTTTTTTTTTAATGGTGATAGGGTCTTGCTGTGTAGCCCTGGCTGTCCTGGAACTTGCTGTGTAGACCAGATTGGCCTTACGCTCACAGGGATCGTTCTGCCTCTGCCTCTGAGTGCAGAGATTAGAGGCGTGCACGGCCACACCCGGCACATCTCTTGTTTTCAATCCTCCCCTTCAACAGTAAGAAGTCCATGGCTATGGGGACTCTGTGTAGCCCATTTAGACAAGAGCATGACCACTAGTCTCCTTAGGGCTGGGACAGGAAAGCCTGTTCTTAAAGGACCAAAAGCAACCATACTAGACTTCACACTCAGTTCTACCACAGATAACAGGCAAAGGGTACATGTGGCTAGATTAAAAAAAAAAAAAAGTCATTAAGACTTCTGGCTTCCTGTAACAGGGCTGCAGTTTGCCAACTTTCCCCAAGGCCAGGAGCTTGCTGAAGGGGTGGGTACATGTGAGCCAAGGGAACACGCGTGATCCCTGAGGGCACAGCGGAAGGCTGGGAGGCCACACACCCAAGCCTTTCCCTCTACGCTCCACAGTGCTGGAGTCCCCTACCCAGGAGAGGGCTGGACAGAGCTGGCCCCAGGCTCTACCCGGGCTTGCAGGTCAGTTCTATGTTGCTAGGACAGGTGAGGTTCAGGATGCAGAACGGGAGAGACTTCCCAGAGAAGTCTGCAAAGGCGGCTGTGTTGGGTTTGGCACCCAAGACCTTCCTGTTCCAACATGCGTCTCTGCTCTGCTGCAGCCCGTCACTCGGTCCTTCCTGGGCTCTCTGAGGCAGACAGACTCAACAACAATTTTACAATAGCTTTATGTGCTCATGCCAGTGCTGTTTGGATTGGACTTCCCGTCGGGGGAGGGCCTCACTTTCTCCGCCCTTCCTTGGTCTACAAGTGCTGGAACAGGTCAGTGCGCTGTGTACAAAGGAACAAGCACAGACACACGGTGAAGCCAGCCTGGGAACGCCAGTGTAGCAGAAAGTAAGAAAAAGCAGCAGAAATGGCCCGTCCCAGAAGCTCTCCAGGGCAAGACCACTGCAGAGAGGGAAGGGAACCCAAGTCCCCACGGGCCTCTCTCTCTGAGGTACAGAGACATCTGCCACCATCGCTGTTAATCCATCCACACGGAGGTCTCAGCCACAGTGGGCCAGCGAGGTCGGAAAACAACAAGAATGGCGACACCACATGCATGCACAGATGGCAAAGCGCGCCCACGGGTGCTCTTGTACAACCATGCACTACAGGACCCTGAGGCTGCTAGCAAATGCACTAGCGCCCCCTACAGGGCGACACCTGCAAGCCCCACTCAAAGCAAAGGCTTCCCCCACAACTTAAAGTGTGGATGCCAATAGGGAAGACTGGTCCACAGAAACACCAGTCAGCATGTGTGTGTGCTCACAGTTCTTGCTAACACCTTCTCTGCTGGGCTGCCATAAACTAGGGGGCTCACAGAAACCCACACCTAAACACCGTGACTACATCAGGGCAAAGGGCAAGGAGACCACCAAAGAATGTTCCCTGAAGTTCTAGGCTTTCCCCAGGCCACAGTTAGAAAGCTGTCCCCTGCCAGAACCGAGCAGGAAGGGAAGGTCAACAGGAAAAGCAAACGGCGCCCTGAAAACAAAGAAACACCAACACTCGACCCCAAATCTGTAGCAAGGTGGCTGGCACTGGGGTCCTGTCAGCAGCAGCCAGGTCAGACCTTCGCCAGGGTCTGAAAACTCTGTCACGTGGAAATAAGGTAGGGACAGGGCTGCAAACATGGAGCACCGTCTAGGGGAGAAGGGGGAGGCAGGAGGGAGGCTCGGCTCATCCACAAGACCAGACGTAGAGCAGGCATTACACAGAGCAGCGGAAGGCAGGAGGATGCACACCGAGGAGAGACTCGGCGTTGCTCTCATGAGCTGAACCAGGGCTAGGAAACAAACACCAGCAGACGGCATGGCTCCTAATGTGCACAGTCTGAGTGGACATTAGGAGGACCACCCGTCCACAGGGCTGGCAAGGCAAGCGGGACCAGGAGCAGCCAGCAACCCCCATCACTAGACACTGGATACTCTGCTTTCCAAAGTGACAACAAACCACACCCAGTGAGATCCCCAAGGCTTGAGCAGCAGTAAGGCTCAATCGCAGCACGAGGCTGTGGGGGATGGAGAGGCGCAAACTGGCCACACTGAACATGGAAACAGCGAACTTCTCCTACCTCAGTGTGATCTGCAGTTTTACAGCCCTGGGCAGTAGAGACTAGACAGAGCGCCTCCAACAGCAGGTGGGCTCCGGTACCAGGCAGCAGACTTTCTCTTGCCCGCACCACCAGCTACCACCCACCACAGTCCCTAGCAGGCTCAGGCCTGGGCCACAGGCAGGCCTCACTACACACACACACACACACACACACACACACGCCTCACTCCCCACGGGCAGGCCTTACTCCCCACATACAGGCCTCACTCCGGCAGCCCTTGCTCCGGTGGCCTCGGCCTCCTTGTTCATGGAGTCTCTGTCAGATGATCGCCCGCTGGCCGTGCTGTCCAAGGAATGGCAGGACACAGCGTTGTACAGCGCCTCGTAGGGACCCTCCTCCTCAGCGTGTGTGTCAAAATCAAGGATCAGCTCGGTCATTGCCTTCTCCACATTCCCTGGGGAAGAGGACATAGGGCAGAATGATCAGTGAGGGAGGGCGGAGCCCCGCTGCTGACCCTCTGGCCAAACAGACTTCTCTGCAATATGAACTCGCCCAGAACTAAGCCATCGGGAAACCCGTCACTTTGCTAAGGGACTGATGCTCTCTGATTTAATACAGGGAAGTGAGGCTTGGCGCAGAACTACTCAACACGCACACATCTGAGGTCTAGCTCCCAGAAAAAAGGAAGCGACTTTAAATATATAAGGGATTCTCCCCACGTCCTTGGTAAGCTCCCTGGGACCTCAATTCTGTGTGAACACAACCTTAACCTGAAAACGTAGGTGAATGTGTGACTGAAGACCAAAAGTAATGCTTTCAATTAGTGTTTCTGTTTGTCTGTTGTTTTGTTCTAAGGCATGGTCTCAGTATGTAGCCCTGGCTGCCCTGGAACTCACTCTGTAGACAAGGCTAGCCCTAGCCTTGAACTCACAGAGATCTGCCTGCCTCTGCCTCCCAAGTGCTGGGATTACAGGTGTGTGTCATGTCCAGCCTCCACCTTTTGGTTTTCCCTTTTTCTTTTCTTTTTTGTATGTTGCACTTTAAAGGTTTATCTATTTAATGTATGTGAGTACACTGTAGCTGTCTTCAGACACACCAGAAGAGGGCATCGGATCCCATTACAGATGGTTGTGAGCCGCCATGAGGTTGCTGGGACTTGAACTCAGGACTTCTGCAAGAGCAGTCAGTGCTCCGAACGGCTGAACCATCTCTTCCAGCCCCACCGTTTGTTTTTGAGACAGGGTTTTCCTGAGCCCACTTTAAACGTTTTAATGAACACTCCAAAGCCTCCCTAAGGTAAGGTGCTCCGTGACTAACTGGCTGTCTCCTCAGTACTGGGATCCAACTGTGACTGCAAAAGTCACAGAGATGGCATCTCTGAGTAGCTTGTCCCAGTCACAAATATCAGTGTGGGTTCCTTCAAAGTGAAGAGCTCAGTGAATGATCCAGGTCAAGAAAACCATGTGTGGGGTTGTGAGGCCGGGGTGTTAGGCTGGAGATGGGTGTGAGGGCGGGGTGTGAGGCCATGTGTGGGGTTGTGAGGCCGGGGTGTAAAGCTGGAGGTGGGAGGAACTCAGGACCCAGAGCAGGCAGGCCGGAGCCGGAGGCCATTCCCCCTTTCTTGTTGCTTGACTGTTCATTACCATCTACATTTGGGAGATGTTGTCATTAGGATTCCCTTTGTCAATATCATACACTGGCTTCTCAGCAAACCAGAAAGTACTCTGCCAGTGATGACCACCTACCACCTAGACCATCCACCCATGGAGATTTATCACGGTGACTGCCACGTGCACGACTCATCAGACACTTGCTTTGCACCAACTGTTCCCAAGCTGACTTCTTGTGTGTTGGACAGTAAGCAACGCCAAACACACCTTGAGATGGTCCTGCCAGTTACGCATCTCTACAGAAGCAGACGTGAGGCTGGAGAAACGCTCAGGTGTTACAAGCACTCTCTGGTCTTGTAAAGGACCAACGCTCATTCCTGGCACCCACATGATAGCTCACAACCATCTGTAGAACCCAACACCCTCTTCTGACCTCCATGGGCTCCTGTATGCATTCGATGCACATAAACACACCGGGTGCACACACACACACACACACACACACACACACACACACACACGGTTTTGCTTTAAAAAAAAAAAAAAAAAAAAAAAGACAGGGTCTTACTGTGTGGGCCTGGCTAGCTTGGAACTAGCTATGCAGACCAGACCTTGAACTCACAGAGCTGTCTGCCTGTCTTTCAAGTGCTGGAATTACCTAACTTTCAAGTGCCTGATTTAATGAAGAAGAGAAAGAAATGGAAAGGGGAAGGGAGGACAGACCACGCCCACAGCGGAGCTCCCTATGCCCTTATGTGGCATGGAGGACAGACCACGCCCACAGCGGAGCTCCCTATGCCCTTATGTGGCATGGAGGACAGACCACGCCCACAGCGGAGCTCCCTATGCCCTTATGTGGCATGGAGGACAGACCACGCCCACAGCGGAGCTCCCTATGCCCTTATGCGGCATGGACACAACTGAGCTGTCTGGGTCCTGCCATCCCTGCAGTTACCATTTAAATCAAGAACTTTCCACTTTGCCCGAGAACGAACACTTCTTCTCGGGCTCCAAAGAATCTCACCCTGAGACGTTGGTGCTATGGCGTCTGTGCTGGAGAGGAGAGGTAGCTGGGCTGTGGAGGTCTTGTCCACTTCTTTCACGCTTCTTTTCCCGGTCATGTGATCTGTGAGGAAATTTGTAAAGACGGAAGCTGTACTTAGTATGGTGCACTGTAGGTTAGCCACTGCTGGCTCTGGCAGCATGGTCACGCACACGTACCTTCGATCAGCGCGGCTATCTGCTGGCTCTTCTGAGAAGGCAGGTCCCGGACAGTGTCGAGGGCAGTCAGGCCACGGTTATCCTTTATGTTAACATCGATTCCTAGAAAGGGCAGCAGACCAGGGAAGTGAGCATGTTTGGGCTAGCCTGAGAAGTCAGCTCCAAGGATAGCTCTAGCTGTCAAGCAGCACGACGAGCATTCTTCATTCGAAACCATCGACCGTCTAGTGCTCTGACCACACACACACACACACACACAGGCACGCACGCACACGCACGGGTGTCAGATACCGCCCGCCTGGCACATGGGAGCAGCCCTGCCAACCTCACCTGCGGCCAGCAGGATTTGCACCACATCGGTCTTGCCAAACAAAGCAGCCTCATGCAAAGCACTGCCCATCTCCGTCTGGAAGGCAAACGAGAGCGCAGCCGCGTGTCATGAGGACAGTCTGGTGTGTCACATGACAGACATGGATAAGGAGGGACAGCAGGTAAGCTACACAGAGCCCCTGGGGGCACTTCACCTTCCTGAGGTTTCTTGTATGGGTTCTAAAGCCACCAAGGTCCACATAGTGAGACCCTTGTGTGCTATCGCAGGCAGGGAACGTGTGAATTCCCCCTGCTCACAGGGAGGCTGACCAGTAAGACTTGTCCACGCTCCACCTTCCTGGGGAGAGGGAATCGAGGCACCTCATGGCCGAGTGTAGAGTCAACAGCAGCAAGCCTGAGAAGGCCCTGACTGCCGGAAGCCTGCCTCAGAGAGAGGGTGGAGCCACAACGGCAGCTGAGGTCTCAGCAGGGCAAAAAGGTGGCCTGAGTGTGTGTACGGGAAGGGAAGGAGCCTTTCTGTTTGAAGATGGCCCAGGGGGATATCTTTTCAGGGTTCAATGACCAGCTCATACCCTGAAAAGAAACAAGCAAAGTCACCAGACTCACTCCACAGAACTCATCTGCCTCTAAAAACCTCAGAGCAGGACAAGGTGACACACAGAAGCACGTGGATGTGACGTGGAATGCTAAACACGCAGCCCAGCAGCACTGTACGCGTGCCTTCCCCAGGGACTATGTCCCTTGTGGCAGGAGACATGTCTGGCTTGCTACCTGGTAGTTGCTATCCATGCCGGCGTCCAGCAGGACCTGCACCACGGCCTTGTGGCCGTTCCTTGCTGCCAAGTGCAGGGGTGTGTGCTTCCGAGTGCTGCAGCTTAGGAGGTTGGGGTGCGCACTGAGCAGGAGCTTCACCACCTCCAGCCTCCCGTACAGCGCCGCCAAGTCCAGAGGCGTTTCAAATTTGTTGTTGCGCATGGTGGGGTCCGTGAGCTCCTCCAGCAGAGCCTTCACGACCTCCGTGTGGCCGTACTGTGCCGCGCAGTGCAGGGCTGTCTCGTTGTCGTTGTTCTGAGGGTTAACGAGAGGATCGTATCAGGGAGGCATGGGCCAGGAGACTAACCTGCCCTCCCTGGATATAATCACCCATAAAACCACTGAAATTTAAATGAGAAAAATAGCAGCAATACTTGGGAACTCATACAGCCAAAATCTGGGCACTGCCCCCAACGATCAGCCTGACTGCTCCTGCTGGCCTCCTCTGGCCCCAGTCCCTGCAGGAAGGGAGCATCCTGTGTGCCTTCAAGGACGTATGTCCACACTGAGGGAGAAGGACCGAGGGACCGCTGTGGGTCCATAGTAGAAGGCCCGGCATGCATGGATACCGTATCACTGATATTGTTTCACTGTAAATTTCAATTGGTTTTACAAGCATTTCTTTGTTGAGCCCCGTGGTCCTGATTCTGGGTTTGGTCGTCATCCACACCCGTCCACACAAGCTTTGTAAGAAGAGTCCATCATCTCTGTAGCTTCTTGCATGCAAATCAATCAGCCAGCAGGGAGAGCAACAGAGCACAACACCGCAAACCACTCTTAAGGTAGCAGCCAGCAGCCATTCCCGAGGAAAAAGACACAAGCTCAGGCCTGAGGGAAACGGGGACCCTATCCTGTCCCGTGCTTACCGCAGACGGGTGCATGCGCCAGTGCATACACCACTAAGACACTAAGACTTACTAGTGGTAAGACTCTACCACTTAAGACAGCGGGTACATGGGGAGAATCAGAGGACGCTGTGCTTTTCAACTGTCAGAGAGTGTGAGCCATTTATGTTCTCTGCGGAGGCTGACCGCACGTGACTGAAGCAGACAGCGCTCTACAGAGCACAGGTAAGAGCCAGGCTCTCACCACCGTCGGCGTCCTCAGTTCAGCCAGGCAGTTCCCATACTTTGGGAAGACACGGGTTGAGAGCACCTGTCCTGAGTCAATACCGTGCACCTTCCAATAGCTACAGGTTAAAACTAAACTATGTCTACAGTTGGTTTAACTGTTAGTGACATTAGAGGGAGCAGACGAGGAGTTACCCACACGTGCGACAGTCCCATCTGCTTTTGACTACATTTTGTTGTTTTCATTTTGCTTGTTTATTTGTTTCCCAGCTACATGAAAATGGGCGAGAAAGATTCAGAGCCACTGAGACCAAGGCCCCAAGCGGCCAGTGACAGCGAAGAAATGTTTGAAACCCAAGCAAGAACAGAAGAAGTTGCAGCAGGGGCACAGGCAGAGATAAAAGCATACAAATAAACAGGATACGGGGGAAGGAACCAGAGCCCCAGCAGAGTCAGCCAGAGTAGCCACAGGACGCAGCCCTCCACGGCCTCCGGCAACAGAGAAGGAACCTGGAGGTCTGGAGAAAGAGCAAATTCTGCCAGGAAAGCAAATTCGTGGGGCTGCCTGTGCCGCGTGGTCATGCCCACCTCCTACCAAGCTAGGGCCCAAGGGGCTGTCACCTCACGTCCTTGAGACAAAACCAGCTCCATCAACAGAGCTGGCAGGAGCTTTCTGGAGATCACAACCCAAAGACAGTTAAGAGGAGTCTCTCTGAGTTCTCTACCTCAGCTTGTGCATGACAACCAGAGCCAAGAAGTCAGCTGATTCTCATTACAACTCCATCCACTAAAACCTGCTGACTATGGAGCAAACCATTACAGCCATGGTGCCTCTCAACATCCAAAATTGTCTCTCCTAGGTTTTGTAAAATGTAGGACGCGGACTGAAAAATCCTAAAGCTGTAAAGACTAAGAGATCTGGCGAGGGAGGAAGAGAGGGAGACAGAGAGTAAAGAACACACTGGAAATGCAGCTCAGTGGCAGAACGCATGCTAGCACATGAGAGGGCCTGGGTTTTGTCCCTACTGTATCCCAGCAAAACAGCGAAGCAGAAAGATACAGGGAGTGTGTTTAGGTTTGTTTACTTGTTTTCATTGGCCTGTTGGCTTTTACTAGGATGCAGACAACTGTCCCAAAGTTGTCCTGCTGGGCACAATCTTGGTCAGCCCTGCCACATGGCCTGCCTGGTGTTTAACACTATCTGACCACACCACGCTGGCACAGTGCGCAAGCATCTGAGAGTGTATTGATTTTTCCAGACACGGGCTGGTGGTCAGCTTTCTTGAGTTGTCTGTGGTGAGCACATCACCACAGCTGAGCACTGGCCAGCACACGCTCTTCCTGTTTCCTCTTGGAGCTGACAGCTGTCCACTTAAGGAATCCTCTGATTTGCTGGCCCTCGAGAGGGGCGGGCAGTGAACCCATAGAGAGGCACAGATTGCGATCATCAGGTATGGGCGTTCCTCCCTTTCCCTTCTGGGCAACTCTGTAGTAACCAGCTTACTGAGATTCTCAACAGGGGGAATGCGGTCCAAGCCAGCCTTGAATCTGATACGAAAGCCTTTCGCAAACCCTCTATTCCTAATCACGGAGATAGCAAGTTTTCCCTGCTATACTCGGGATATCTAAGAAATATAGACTATTCCTCTCTGCAGATTGTACTGAACTTCATAGATGTGATTCACAAATACACGAATTCACCAATGAGCAGAAAGAAAAATCATACAGAAACCCGTCCACGGTCATCTTCTCCGGAACCTGTGGAGAGTGTCCCGCTAGCTGGGCCCAGCATGCCTGTGGACAGAGCCCCGGGTTAAGGAGCCAGAGCTGGAGCTCTCTGCACTGTGGTGCAGGGTCTAGAAGTGTAAGTGGGAAGAACGGCAAAACCATGTGTCCAAAGTTAAGACACCAGGAATGGGAAGATTGCCCTCGGGATGGCAAGGAAGAGACCAGCTCCCTCCCGCGGTGTAGAAGACATGACAGTCAAACAGGAGAAGCTGTAACCAGCAGCCCAGGAACAGGTGCCGGGCAGCAATTACTTCCATTTGGTATTAGGAAAACCACAGAAATAAAAGGGAAGGACCATCTGTTCAGGTAACAGAGTGAGGACTCTTCCAGGTAGGAAGCTGGCTCAGACCAGTACATCTCAGACAGACGCATCTAGGAACTATGTAGGGACTAAAAGTAATCGGCAACTTGCCCAACTCAGCTTTGGCCAGCAAAGCTGTTAAAGAGTCTGAGAGCACATGGTAGGACACGACTATAATCCCAGCAGTCAAGAGTTTGGGGTAGGAAGATGGAGGATCGTGAGTTTGTGAGTTCAAGGCCAGCCTGGACTTACTTCACAGCCCGAACTTGTCTTAAAACAAGGGCTGGGATATTTTATTCAGCAGCAGATGCCTGCCTAGCAGACTCAAGACCCTCCTGAGATGCACCTCAGTCCCCATCCCCCTAAAGAAGGAAATCACATGTGAGCACCACTGTCATCAAGGGGACAGCCACACGCTTGGGTTTCACTTCTATGGCATTCCCACCCCATGCATGTAGCCTGAATCTAACCATGAGAGCAACAGTGTCGTGACTGGTGTGTGGTAAGAATGCAGATGGGGGGAAGGGAGGCAGAAAGGAGGAAGGGAAGGAAGAGGAAGGGGAAGGAGAAAGGTAAAGAAATGAAGGACTGAGCCAGGCGGTGGTGGCACACGCCTTTAATCCCAGCACTTGGGAGGCAGAGGCAGGCGGATTTCTGAGTTTGAGGCCAGCCTGGTCTACAGAGTGAGTTCCAGGACAGCCAGGGCTATACAGAGAAACCCTGTCTCGAAAAACCTAAAAAAAAAAAAAAAAAAAGAAAGAAAAGAAAAGAAATGAAGGACTGGTCTGGAAAGGTAGCTCAGTGGTTAAGGGGCACTGACTGCTCCTCCAGAGGATCTGAGATCTGAGTTCAATTCCCAGCAACCACACATTGGCTCACAGCTGTAATGGGATCTGGTGCCCTCTTCTGGTGTATCTGAAGACAGTGACAGCATACTCATACACATAATTTTTAAAAAAAAAAAAAATAAAAAAAGAAAGAAAGAAATGAACGACTACCGCCATGAGGACAAGTGGCAAACATGCACATGGGCCATGTACTGGAAGCACTCGCCATCGGTCTTCAATTTTCTGAATTTAGTGACTGTATCATTCAGCTTTCCTCTGACACTCCCTGGCTGGCCTGCACTTACCACAGAGCCCAGGCTAGCCCCAGACTTACAGGAACTCTTCTGTCTTAGCCTGTGGGCCAGGACTACAGGTGTGCCTCACAGTGTTCCTCAGCTTTATAAGAGAATGTTCTTTGTTCTCTAATTTCCATTGAAAAGCTGATTAACACGAAATTTATGTTTTTAGAGTCATGACATCAACAGCTTAATCTCAAATACATGGCCAGCCACGGTCCCGCTGCAAAGGGAGAGAGAAGCACAAAGGGCAGGGTGTTCCTGGCTGTGCACAACAGCAGTGCACTGCAGCCCACAGCCCCGCAGGAAGCACCCTGCAGAGAGGCACACACCCAAGAAGAGAGGGCCGGAAGAGCAGCTTCTGGAAGAGCAGCGTGCGGTCACCCTGTCCTGTCCTCCATATCACTGTCACAGCTACAGAAACCTGAGACTCAAGATTCTACTTGCACAGAAACATGGAGAGCAGAGGGAAAGGGAAAGGCTTCGATTCCAAGCAGCAGCCTTAATCATTTCCTGTGCTTCCTGAAAAGTCAGCTGACTTCTTTGATGGCCCTCTTTGTGGAATCCCCAGGACTGTACAAGTTGCAAACCTGCAGTAGGCTTACGGAGTGGTTCTACTTCCTACTCCTGCTGCTTCCCAACCTTTCCTGGATTGTGTGTTTTTAACACTAAAGCCTCGGGCCTGTGTTGTGATTTCCCTAGACGAGCCAAAAGCAGATGGGCTGAAGCAGGCAGCTCGAGGGTGATGAAGAGGAACCCAGGGAGAAGGACAGAGGCCACAGCGAGGGGAGCATGGGGGACAGGACGACGTGGGGGTCCTGGCCGTGAGGTACACACCTTGGCATTGATATAAGGGTCAAAGGGGCCGTACTTTTTGAGTTCTTTGATCTCAAGAGCATTCTACAAAAAGGAGAGGAAAAGACAAAGTGGTGACAAAGCGGATGATATATCTCAAAGCAATATCAGCCCTGAGGCCCGATGCCAGGACAACCCAGATCTGAGCTCAGGCAGCTGACGGAGTGAGCTAGCGAGAGCAGGTAGGTCCAGGGAAGCTCACTCTATCCACTGGAGCCACGAGTGGCTTCAAAGTCAATGTGGTGCTCACAGCTGCCTGGATCCAGTGTGTTCTTCCAGGTACTTTGGATATCCTGCCCAGCCGCTGCCTGGAATATTCAAGCACTGAGCCGCCACCCTCCTATCCTGGGCTACCCCAGGCCAGAGGCAGCTGTGAACAAGACAAGCTAGCGCACCCAAGTGGTTCACAACCCCAAGCAGCCGTGTTTCCAGGCGACAGTGGGTGGAGACAGAGTTAGACATGGCGGCTGAGAATGGCTGAAGGGAGGACTTCAGTGGGTGGCTGCTTTCCAACACTGAAGAGTATTAGTTACAAGCAAGCTCCTCTGTGTGCTTCTTTCAGAGAGAAGACCACTGCTTCCATCAGGAGAATCACACTTAGGCTCTAAGAAGGCAAGTCTAAGACCACTGTCACTGCGTTACACAGGCATCCTCGCCAATGGTCTGAGTACCTGCTGCTTACCTACCTGGAAGCCCATCCGTGAAGGAATACAGGACTGACTGACCACTGTCTATACCCAGTCTCCAAATGGAGGCCTCTGGAACCCAGGTGGTTTCCCTCTGGTAGCTCAGTGGAAACCTGTGTGGGCCCTGCTGGTAAGCGATGGTGCCCTAAGTTCTGAGGATCAACCGTCTACTCTCTGGAGAGGAACAGCACCCTGGGGCTAAGGCCTGAGGAAGACAGCCCTGCGAGCTCACTCAGGAACAGCTTAGTGAAGCCAAAGCAGCAGGGCCAAAGTCCAGACGGGGGTGGTGGTTCACCAGAGCCTTTGTCAGTGAGCATGTCTCCAGGGAACAGAGACGCTATCCCAAGAGCACTGAGGTGCAGAGGCCTTGTGAGGTTTTGGTTGGTTCTCTTTCTCTTTTCTCGTTACAGAAGAGGGTCTTATTCTGCATTCTATGCTGAGTTTCTGCCTCAGCCAGTAAGTGTGGGAATGCAGGCTACAGGCTGTACACCCCCATAGCTTAGGTGATTTTTTTGTTGTTGTTAATACTCCCCACCCCCAGGCAAGGTCTCAAGTAGTCCAGGCTGACCTCCACTATGTAGTCAAGGCTGACCGTGAAACTCCTAATCCTTCAGTCTCCATGTCCCAAGTGCTGAGCTCACACCCAAGCCCCGCTGGGTAGTCACCTAAATGCTGCCTTTCTGTTTTCTAATAAGTCCGGTTTTTCTAAGTATGCTCGGCATCGGAGGACACGGGAAGTGATGTCCGTACCACTGGATGCTCTGACCTGTATCCGTATGTTCTTTTCAGCATCAGCACAAATGCTTCCAGCTCTGAGCATTATGCTGTCTGTGGAGTAACGGGATCGCTCACGCAGCACTGACTAACACCGGGAAGGCTGCGCTCGCTGCGTGCTGATGGCATAAGCAGGAATTACAATTATGTAATCTCTCCGGTTTGAAACTAACTCTACATAATCTCGAAAGATCTGCATCGACTTTCATACTGTGAATCTGTGTGTGCATGTGTGTGTATGAAATTTTAGTACAAATCTGCACGAGTCAACTGCACAAAAATGTGTCCTCTGGCTGGGCAAGGTGGCGCACGCATTTAATCCCAGCACTTGGAGGCAGAGGCAGGCGGATTTCTGAGTTCGAGGCCAGCCTCATCTACACAGAGAAACTGTGTCTCGAAAATAAAAACCAAACAAACAAACCAGATGCAGTCTCCAGAACAAGGAGGGGCGTGTGTAGGGGACAGAGGAACATGCGGAGGTACACCCTACGTGCATGCCCAGAGGGAGGGCGCTCTCTCCCGACCTGTTCATTGACTCTGGTGTGGGAAGGTCCTTGGTGGATGAGCAGGCGTACGATCTGGGCGTCTCCTTTCCACGCCGCCAAGTGCAGCGGGTAGCACCCTTTTGAATCAGCAACGTTGGTCAGTGCGTCGTTCCTCAGAAGAACCTCGACCACATCCCTAGAAAGCAAAAACCATCCATGAGCTTACAGGTCTTTCCAGGGGTGTACCGCAAATTACTTTCTGACCCCATCTCTCGATGGTGAGCTTCTTCTGAGGTCACGGCCGGGATCTCTCCTAAAGCCCACAGCTACTAGTATGTGGTTGCTAGGTGGCTGACTCACTGTGACCAGTGACTCACCTCCCATGGGCCTTTCTCTATAATCCGTCTATGTCCTGCTACTCTGAAAACGTCGGAACTCCTGTCTAAACTGTGCATTACTCCCCACTCTGTGATACTTAAACAGTACGCAGGGGTAGAATTTTACAGGTCTCGTTCATTCCCTCACTACCTTTTCCCATGTCTCGGGGTAAAGGAGCTCAAAGAGGACAGAGCAAACTCAACGTCACACACTGAAGTCAGACATACAGAGGGTCGACTCAGAGCTTTAAAGAGGCCTCTCTGGCTTTCTCTCTGTGACACTGCTAACGAAGTGTAATGATCCCCAGGCACACAAGACAATGAAAACCCGTCCTGTGAATACACACAGGCCCTGGAGGAGCCTGGCTAACACTGCCACCTCGCAGTTGAGGGCTCACATAATTCAGACTTTCCCGACTACTTGAGAGGGTCTCAACAGATTTCCCTCTTCCCTTTGCGTGCACGCACATGTACCCATGCAGAAGTCAGGAGACAAGCTTTGATGCCATCTCTCTACATCTACCATGTGGGGCCAAGGGATGGAACTCTGGAATGCAGCAAGTGCTTTATCCTCTGAACCATCATCCCGGCCCTGGATTTTACTAAGTTGTTTTAGAAAAGATACAGTGTTTACATTTCAACTTGAGAAAAAAGCAACACTGGAGCAAACACTCATGCTGCATCCCCTGCACCATGGCGTCCATCAGCTTGGCCACAAACTGGACAAGTAACCTTGCAATCCTGCAAGGTGGGGTGGGCCCATTCCTTGCTCATTACAGTGTAAAATGAGGGGCTGACGGCAGGTTAGTGAGACGGGCACCAAAGAAAAGAAAGGGCAGAGGGATCTCTGAGGGTCACGGCTCCGGCTCACCAGAACTACACCCGTACAGCTCTTCCCCTTTGGACATGGCTCCCCACTCTCCACACCGTCCTTTCTGTCCCCCTTGAGTCTGTTCTTCCACATCTGGGCAAATCCACTCCGCACCCCATGACTTTGGCCTGTGCTGCGCTGAGCCTTGGGTGTCAGTCCACTGAGCCTGCTTCTCACTCCCGTTCTGAGGATGTCCTCTGACTTAAGAGGATGCAGTGGGCCATACACACACTTTCTCTCTTATATGGCTCAGCGCGTTCACAAGGGTGATCTTATGAGGGCAGAATGACGGCAGGTAGGACAGCTCTCCTGACAGGAGGCTAGCCCCTCAGGTCCCTACCATCTCCTGTGCTCATCGAGGGTGGACACTGTATGTGCCAGTGTCTGTGTGCTCTGCTGCCCTGTGCTCATTGGGGTGGACACCTGTGTGGTGTGTGCCAGTGTCTGCGTGCTCTGCCGTTCAGAGTGTGCCCTTCACAGTCCTATCATTGTGTGATACTGGGGTCCCCTCCACAGGAAGGACCACCAGGAGAGAAGGTGAAATTCACTTCTGTTTAAAGACTTCTCTGGGGCTATGGTAGGAAAAGAACACCGTTCACTGAAGAGAAACTTGGTATCTGCATGAACTGTGTAGTTTGCTTCTCTCTGTGCTCAGTGTCCTGCTAAGCCAGCATCATAGGAGATAGAGACACCGCAGCTGGGCTCCACAGGGTGGGCAGGGGAGGAGCCCCTGGTACTTACCTGTGGCCATTCAAAGCAGCATGGTGTAGTGGTGTGTAGCCGGTGCTATCTACGCAGTTCACGTTTGGCCCTCTCCACATGCTGAAAGGAAAAAGAGGGAGATTAAAGGCTGAAGTCACATCACAGCAAGGTCAGAGATGGCTGGCTGGCTAACGGTGTGGTACATAACCAAACCAGAGACTTCCACAGACTGCTCCCGTGGACAGCAGGCCAGTGCATACTACCTAGAGTGGTGTACTGCGCAAGCCTGTGTGAAGGCCATATTGTCACCCAGGGGATAGATCCGCCTCTGCTGGCCCACCTGGGCTTCATCACTTACTCAGTTTGGAACTTGGGCTTCTGAGAACTCCAAACCAACCGAGATGTCACCAAACAGCACAAAACCAACCCAGCCAGGCATGGGGGTTGCGCACCCTCCTGTTCTGATGAGTGAAGCCAGTAGCTACTTCAGTACAGATCACAGACCAAAGCAGCACCTAACAGTGTCAAAAACCTACAGGGATACACTGAGTTGAGACACAAACCAGATTGTGTCTCCTTCCTTCAAGAACACAGTTGGCTTAAGGGAAGAGTGGATTCTGCAGTAACAGGCTCAACCACTGTGCGTTGCAACAGACATAAAACACACCTCTACTGGACATACTCAGCTCCCTTCCTACCACTGCAACCCAAACAATAGAGTCTAAACTCTGACTGCATAAGGCCACGCTCAGTGACGCACGCCTTTGACCTTTGATCCCAGGACTCGGGAGGTAGGGGCAGAGGCAGTTGGGTCTCTTGAGTTTGAAGCCAACTTGGTCTATGTAGTGAGTTCCAGGATAGCCAGGGCTACATAGAGAGACCGTCTCAAAAGCAAAAGAAAACAACAGAAACAAAGTTTCTGTTGCACAGCAGTATTAACTACGAGCAATGGAGAGGTGGTTACCAACACCTGGGAGCATGCGTGGACAGCATCCAGTTGATACACAACATTCCCCGGGAGAGATTACGGAGTCAGTCTCCGGTGGACACAGGTAAACCAGTCCACCTTATCTGTGGGTGTTTTCGTACAAAATCTATAGCTTGCGGGTCTGCTCCCCAGGAGAAACACCATAATAGGGAAACAGTGTTATCCCATTCAACTTGCAAAGCCCTAATTCCAACTGTAATGCCTCGGGCAGCAAACACCTTGCTTGTCTCTGATCCCACCAGCACTGACAGTTGGAGGTGTGCACCCTGTCTCTAACATTTACTGTTTTATGGTTTTAGGGATCAATCCCAGGGCCTCAGTCAAGCTGTGACTGAGCTATAGCTCGCTCTCTCCTCTTTAAAGTGTTATCAGGAATAGTTGTTTAATTAAAATGCATTTTCTGCAGCTATAAAAATAACCAGCTTCCACGCCCGATGACGTAAGCACAAGGTTGCTCCAGCTTCTATATGAAGCTGCTCGTGTTCTTGGGGTGACCTTATCTGTTGCCATCTGTGAGAACCTGGCTGGTACACGCTGTGTAGCTGTGTCTACTCAGACCCAACACTTGACTTTTCACATCTATCTCCGTCTGTGAGGCCAGTCCAAAGCGTCTGTCTTCTAGTGCCAGGTAATTGGAGAATTCAGTGCTGCCTACTCACTACTATCAGCAAATCATCATTCTGACTGTTTTAGAGTTGTTTTTATGTGCGTGGGTGTTTTGCCCACATGGATCGATGAAGGCCCTTGTGTCTGCTCCTACTCAGAGAGTATCACGTGACCTGGAACTGAAGTTAGGGGTGGTTGTGAGATACCATATGTGTCTGGGAACTGAACACACGTTCTCTGAAAGACCAAGAGAAGCTCTTATCCACTGAGCACCACCATAGTCGATCTTTATCTGGGACTCGGGACTCCACAGTGTAACCCCAGGTGCAGAGCCTGCAAGCCTGGACGCTGCCTTGAAGCAGCATGGCTACAGGAACACTCTGGAAACAAGCTCTGTCATAACTACAGCACAGATA
Organism: Grammomys surdaster; assembly: GCF_004785775.1. Lineage (NCBI taxonomy): Eukaryota > Metazoa > Chordata > Mammalia > Rodentia > Muridae > Grammomys > Grammomys surdaster. The sequence continues at coordinate 795,763 of NW_021604718.1, forward strand.
GAGCAGTCCATCACCCTGCCGCCTGCTCTGAGTAAGGCAGAGAAGAGACCATAACAAGTGTCAAATCAACCAAAATCATAAATACAGCAGGGTCTGTTCAGAAGGGACCTCTAAGAAGAAGCGATCGGGCCAGTGGACTGGCGACTGACTTCCTTTCACCCTCTGCCTGAAGCTTTCTTTACCCCATCATTAACTGACTTGGAGGCTGGGGTGTGTGCACCACAGCCCATCTGTGGAGGTCAGAGAACAACTTGTGGGGATGCTTCTCTCCTTCCTCCTTTCTTTGTTCGGCCACCCCACTGCCCCCTAAACACCCTGAAGACTAATGGAGTGACAGGACAGAAGTCCTCATACCTCACAAATCAACTAAGCTTTACAAAATAAGGAACGAAATCACCAACGAACGACCTCACCAGCGAACGACCTCACCAGCGAACTGTCAAAATTGACATTTCCCTCCTTTGCTTTCTTGCTTTGGGGGTGGGGTGGGAGTGGCAGGTTCTCATTAAGCATCCAGGCTGGCCTCAAGCTCACAGTCCTGCCTCAGCCTCCCAAGTACTGGGGTGACATGAACAATCACACTGTGCTTTCTGAGAAATTCATGGAGGGAGCCACTGAGGCCAACTCTCCGTGTCGGCTAGATGGGCTGGTCAGCGAGCCCCTGAGAGCTACCTGTCAATCCTCCCCACTGCGATCATAAGGTGTGTCACCACATCCAGCTCTCTGTGTGGTGCTGAGGACTGAATACAGGTCCTCATGATTGCACAGTCAAACGTTTTATTGGTGTGAGCCGTCTCCTCCTTTATGAGCTAGTCCTGAAGGTTAGAAAGTCGACACAGCCACAAAGAAGACAGGGTATACCCATGATGTCTGATTTTCTCCCTATCAGATCAACACAGAAGAATGGGATTATCGAGTGTTTGTGAAGGCCAGCACACCACTGTTATATACTAGGGCCAGGGAGTGGCACTGTTAGGAAGTGTAGCCCTGCTGGAGTAGGTGTGTCACTGTGGGCGTGGGCTTAAGACTCTCATCCTAGCTGCCTGGAAGCCAGTAATCTGCTAACAGCCTTCAGATGAAGATGTAGAACTCTCAGCTCCTCCTGCACCATGCCTGCCTGGATGCTGCCATGTTCCCGCCTTGATGATAATGGACTGAACCTCTGAACCTGTAAGCCAGCCCCAATTAAATGTTGTCCTTGTAAGAGTTGCCTTGGTCATGGTGTCTCTTCACAGCAGTAAAACCTTAAGTAAGACAGACAACTGGTATAAGTTTAAGTTAGTAAACTCTTTTGGGAAGACGATTTGGCAGCATTTATCAAAACCAAAAATAGAACTCACTTTGAGCCAGCCACTCCACTTCCAGGCAACCGTCCAGTAGAAACATTTGTACACATGCACAGAAGCACATGCTTATATAGGATTTCGTCACTAGCAGAGGAAGATTTCACAAGCCCACGCACATCAGTAGGCAAGCAGTGGGGATGCAGGTATAGCATCTACCCACAAAAAGAAATATGACACAGCCAGTAACCACGGAGAGAGGAAAGCGGGGCCCATATGCCCGGCATGAGTGCGGTGAGCTGAAAGCCCGAGAGAGGTGGACCTCGCTGAAATATACACACTCTAGTTTACAAACACACAGAATGCATATGCTCTGAGAGAGTGCGTGAGAGCAGAGACGAGTGCTCACCGAGAACTGCTCTTAGTGGTGACCTTGGAGACACCGCCTCCATGCTGACCAGTGACCGTGGCACTCAGAACGAGGGCAGCCACACTGTGCTCTCACATCAGGGCTTTTACAGGAAGAACAGATACAAGGAGACAGAGGTGTTCCTAACAGCCCGCTGGGTGTGGGCAGGCCCCTTTCCTAGGGGTGCTTTATCTAAGGGATGCTGAGCAGCCATGGAAACCACCTGCCCGCAGAGGAGGATCGTAAGTGAGGGAGAGAGCACCTGCACGCAGCACCCGAGATGAGCTAACATCTAAACACGTGGACGCGGCTGACTGCAAGGAAACAAACCGATCTAAAGATGGACAGAGGACACAAACGACGTCTTTACAGACAGAGCCTCCCGCAGCCCGGATGGCCTGAACCCCTGCTCATCCCACTTCTCCCTCCCACCCTCCTGAAGCTGGGATACTGGGCCATTTTATATAAGACATACAAATGGTCAACGGGTAGGTGAAAAAAAGCCTAGGTCACTAAGTCTTAAGGAAATGCAGACTCAAACCTACTTGACATTACTCTGTGTCTGTCAGAACAGTCACTGCAAAGAAGATGAAAGGTGGGAGCTGCTGAGGTCATAAAGGACGCCCTGGACACTGCCGTCGGGAATGGAAACATGGCCATACAGAAAGCAACACAGGTGTCCCCTGATACAGCAGTGCCACTACTGTGTATGAGCAGCTATACAAAGCAAAGACCAGAGAGTGCTGAACACACCCACACTTAGGGCTGTGTTATAGCAGCCAAGACCCAGAATTGGCAGGAGGGTCCATTAACTGGTGAGCAGGAAAAGGAAGTGGAATACTATTCACTCTTGAAAAAAAGAAGGGAAATCCCGTCATTTGCAACAGGATAAACGAACCTGAAGGACCCTATGCTGAATGCAATGTGCCAGGCACAAACACTGTACTCAGACTCAGAGTCTGGAGTGTTACTGGGAGAAGCCTTCTGAGTCCTTCCAAGACACGCACATTTTAAGACACTGGAGCACGTGAACATCATACTTGGCAGTTAAGTGAACTATCAGGAAATGAAGAGTGTGAGACATCTGTGATCTGACACTGGGGCTATGCTGTCATTGACAAACAAGGTGAAGGCCAGACACTGAGCCTGGAGCACATGCCGACCCTGTCCACCATGACGCCTGGACCCCTCTGTTCCTCCCACTCATCTCCTAGCCGCTTCTAAAACCAAGCTTGCCTGACTGTACTTGATAACAAGAGGATGGAAAGAAAATGACATGCAAGAGTGAGGAGAGACGGGGCTCGGTACCAGGGAGTCTAGTATAAAACAGCCCATCAGCGTCCAGAGGAGGGCTTCTGGCTCTTACAGGATGCTGTGAAGGAGCTGGGAGGCAGCATCCAGCAGCCAGGCCAGCTCAGCAGCCCAGCAGACGCCAGCTACCTCCTACCGAACTAAGGGCCCGGCTGTCCTTCATCTTACCACGAGCCTCCAGCAGCTCTGTGCTTTTTCAGGACTACAGAGGTGATTGCACCGGCATCACACTCCCTCAAACCCCAGCAGACAACGAGGACACGGCACACCCCCGGTCTCTCCATCCATCTTTCTCTGACCTAGACATTTCGGGGTCTGGGGGAACAGACCAAGCAAGCGAGCTCGAATACGGGAAGGAGCCCTGTGATCTCCATGTTTGGATTTAGCTCTGGACAGGATGGCAGCGACATCCTCTCCACCCAACGCTCTTCCTTTTTGGCAACTCAAGAAAAGAGCTATTTACAAATCTTGGTCTTCCTCCCTGAGGCTGTCCTTAAGCAGTGAGTAGTAAAGGCTGCTCACCCACAAACACATCCAGTAGGACTAGGACGGAGGTGGGGGCGGGGCTCGCAAACAGTCCAGAGCACTCCTAAACAAGGCTCGGTAGGTTCTACAGAGCTGCACTTTCTGCCCTGACCAGCAGGGTAAACCCAAGACGACTCTCTGCAGCCTCGGAGCAGCCCGGCACCCTTGGCATCCTTGGGATAGCTTTAGGCCTCGGTTCAGGGTCTAGGCTCTGTCCTCAGCAGCTGCCCCTTCCCCTTGGCAGGCACGCCACCTGAACCACTTGCTCACGGGATGGCTTCAGGACTTTCATCATTCAACATTTCCAGAAGCCTGAGCCAGATTCACACCCTACTGTGTGTCAAAAGCCGTTTCACATGCTGTAGGAGCAGCCCTGTCCTACCTATGCCTTAGAAACACCTACATTTAGACATAGCCTCTGGAAACCTTGAAGATGACAGGGGAGTACGGGAAGGTGTGGACCTTCTGCCTCTGAACTTCACCTCAAAGCCTCTTCCTCCCTATTTCCCACAGCATGGTCGCATGTGCAGGCTGAGCTGGGTTTGCAGGACAAAGGAGTAGACCATGTGACACAACACACCACATTTGGTGACTGAGTCTAGCCAACAGGTCCTGGTCAGGGGCTGCTCACACATGTGTTAAGATGTGAAGCGTGGCCCGGTACAGAAGGCATCCGAGGAGTCAGAAAGGTCCTGAATAAAAGTCTTCATTTAGTGTGAACATGAGTGCATTCGTGCACATGTACTCGGACACACACAGGGAGCCCAGAGGCTCACATCAGCTGTCTTCCTCTCTTGCTCGTCACCGTATGGACTGGACCTAGAACTCACGGGCTCAGTTAGGCTGGCTGGCCAGTGAATCCCTAGGGCCCATCTGTCTTCGCACCCCCAGTCTCAGGTGTGCACCACCACTCCCGTAACTCAGATCCCAGTGCTTGCACGCAAGGGTTTTTACCCACTGGGCCATCTTCCTAGAGGAAGCCTTCATCTCAGAGGGTAAAGTCCTGCCCCAGGGCCCACTTGGCCTTCCACACCCAAACAGGAAGCTGCCGGATTATTTTTTGGAGACACGATGGCTCCACAGTGAAGGTCAGGAGCAGCAGATGTGGGGGTTTTCTGCCCTGTATCATGATAGGGAGTATCCCCGACAAGTTCTCCCAGCCTCTGCAGTGTCCAACCAGCTCCCTAGCCTCAGACTTACACAAATGCAGATGACAGACAGGGAACCTGGGCACCGAGGAAACCTTCAGTACGGGAAGACAGCACTAAACACAGGAGCAACTCCTGAGGTGACATCATTCCCAGGCTGCACCTCGCCAGCAGACATGTTACTCTCAATGCTCAAACCATACGGCGCTTTTAGACCCCCAAGATCTCAAACTTGACCTCCCATGCCTTCGCAGGAAAAAAACTGGAGGATGCGCTGTCTTAACATGTGAGCGGGGAGAAAAGGGAGACGGGTGTCCGGAAACCAGGCCCAGGGACTCAGCCTGCCGGGGACTATCTGCAGGACACGGTGATATCAATCTGCCTGGGATGCAGGAAAACTCTAAGGAGTTTAACAAGTATACCATGGTTTTAGAAGTAAACTCAGAAACCCAAGAGGTCATTAATAGGTTACACGAGAAGAAGTGGGATTGCTGCCCTCTAAGTAGCTCAGCAGATAAACTACTGTGACAGTCACAGCAGCACATCCAACACCGACCACCAGCACACCATCTGCAGGAAAGGCGGCAAGGACTCCCTTCCATAGCCGAGACTACTAAGCGAAGCCGAACTTTGAGGAGCAGGAGCAGGCTGGAGAGATGGCTCTGCAGGCCCGAGGGCCGAGTTCAGAGTCTCAGAGCCCATGCAGAAGCCAGGCATGGTGGCGCGCACCTCTGATCCCAGGGGGAAGACAGGCTCTCTGAGGCTCAATCAGTGAGTTCCTCGGGTCGGTCAGTGAGGGAACTTGTTTGTCTCACTGGTCCTCACAAAGTGGGGAGTGACAGGGGGAAGTACTCATGAAAGAGGAAAGGGAGGGGGACAGAGCTATGACAGCAGTGACTACTGCTGTGGGGAAAGGCAGTTGACACAACAGGACCGGCAGGTGGACGCTGTTCCGTACGGGAGCAGAGGACTGAGGACGTACCGCCTCCTTGGCTAGAGGAGCCTTAGTAAGCTCTGCACTGTAAGTCTGGTTGCACGGGTGTTTGTGGCTGTGTGTTTTCTCTCACACATTAATGAGTAGCTCCAATACTGAAGGCCTCTTCTGTCCAGAAGGAGACACAGTGAGAGAGGCGGTGCCCCATGTCACCTCTGCACACATGCCCAAGGGCGGTGGGGCCAAGGGCAGAGCCACAGGTGACCTCCAACTGTCCTGCACCTCAGACCCACCCCACACTGACAGGCAGGCTTCTGGGGGCGATGGCCATCTGGAAACTCCTGGAGCTCTTCTCAGCACCAATTTCCACCACTGTGGTCAAGCTGGGGAAGCACTTCGCCCTGTACTCTGCCTGCTGATGGCGATGGGAAGGGAAGCTGTCATGCCTCTGGGGCAGAAGACGGGCAGGTGAGGAACAGGGGCGGGCGCAGAGTGAGTGTCGAGAAGCCTCTGGCTGCGTATGACCATCTATGAGGATGCAAAATTTCAAGCCACGGCTCCCACAGCTCATTCACCTCTGATGTGACTGACCCTCGCTCAGCACACGCCACGACCGTCAAGCCTTCAGTTTCTGACCCACAGCTGCACATCAGGCAAGCGTCTGCTCAACTTCCAGGAGAATGGTCTCGAGGGCTCTGGCACTAAGTGGGAATCCTCCATGTCCACTTCCTGAGGCTACACTGTCTCCTGCGTGGTTGAGACTGTGCCAGGGGCAGGGCACTCAGCACCGTGGGGAGGGCGGAACAGGGGGAAGTCACTGCTCTACTCTGAAAGTTTTAAAGAGATACCAACCCTCCTCAAAGGAAGAAGCAGCACACGCCAACGTGAGGCCTTCTGCTAAGGGAACATGAATGTCATGGCAGTTGACTGGGATCTCACTAGGATGGACAGGGGACACAAGGGTGATGGGTCAGCAGCACCCACAAGAGATGCTTCACAGGTTTCTGTATTTCCTGGAACACCTGCTCTCCCTGCCTCTCCCTGCCACACCCCATGGGCCTCTTCAACCCTGTCCAAGGTTAGGCAGGAGTGCCCCCAGAGATGCCTTCCCTGGCAGCCAGGCCTCCCCATAAAGAGCAGGACCGTCGTGCTCGCCAATGTTCAAGACCATCTCAGTTCAGAGCTGTGTGTCACTGTCCGATTGCTTCTCCCAGCAGAGCACACACATCCAGGGCAGACACCATGGGTTTTACCCACCACCGTCTTCTCACTGTCAGGGAAGGGCTCTGCCTAGCACCTTCACACCTTAGTTACTTAAAGAATGAAGGCTAGAGAGACTGTGCAGTTAAGGGCACTGGCTGTTCTTCCAGAGGTCCGGGGTTCAACCCCCAGCACCCACGTGGTGGCTCACAACTGTTTGTAACTCCAGTTCCAGGGGATCTGATGCCTTCTTCTGACCTCTGCAGGTACCAGGTGTGTATGTGTTTACACAGATATACATGTGCACACAAAACACCATATGTATAACATATAAATAAATTTCAAAAAAGAAAAAGGATACAATAAATTTAGGGCTATCAAGATGGCTCTGCGGGTAAGGGCTTCCTGTGCAGGCAGGAAGGCCTGAGTTAGGACCGTGAACCCATATGAAGCTAGGAACGGCCTATAACCCCAGCACTGGGGGATGGCGGGGGGGGGGGGCAGGATTGTTGGAGCTTTTTGGCCTCCAGCCAGGCCAGGTCAGGGGCAAACCTCAAGGGAATAAAGCGGAGGAGTGACAGGGCAGGAAAATCAGTCAGACGTCCTCTCCTGGCCTCTTACACAGGCAGGCACACACCCTGCCACACCTGATGTGCACAAGTGTGTGCATTTGCACACACCGGGATTGAAATGACGACCTGACCTCTAAGTTAATCATTAGTAAACAGTACTGCAGACATTTCCCTAACTGCTGGTGCACACTCGTGACACTGAGGTGCTGCCAGGAGAAACAGTCTCCAGTCAGTGGACGCCGAGCCCCCGAGAGTGCTGACAATGACTGACTGGTTGGTCGTCCAATGGGCTGATGCAGGAAGGACAGGTGACTGAGTCACCTGTTCAGGGGTACAGACTTTTGTCCTTAGGTGATCATAACACCTCGCTTAGCCCTGGCACCCTGATTTAGAGTGAAATGAACAGCACTTGTCTGGACTGCACACCGTGGGTCCACTTCCCTGGTCCACAAGAGACTGCTCACCACACTCCAATACCGCCTAACAGGACTTGGACGCCCGCCATTCTGCTTGCTTGACCATTTTATAAGACTTTTAGAAACAAGGTCTCAAATAATCCAGACTGGCCTCTAACGCAGCACGTAGCCAAGGACGGCCTTCAACTTCTGATCCTCCTGCCTCTGCCTCTCAAGTGTTGTGATTACAGTCATGCCCAGCTCTCCCACCACTCTGTCTGGTTTTGGGAGGGGGCCTTGTGACACTATCCAGGTTGTCCTTGACATCCCGTGCTTCAGCCTCCCTAGTAGCTGGGATGGAAGGCGTGTGCCACCAAGGCGGGCTCTGTCTACAGGGCTCACCACGTAAAACTCATCTCACAGGAACACTGGGGGAACCCTAGGGAGCTGACGTGTGTGATGGTGAGTAACTTAGCCAGGGTCACAGAGCTTGGCAGGATGCCACTGAAGTGGATTCTAAAATCTCAGCCCCCACGTTTATCCACCCTCCTGTCTGTCTGCCTCTTTTTGTTTCTCCCCAGGGTTGTGGGAAAGCCACACAGGGTCTGCCTACAGGTCAGAGCCAGTGTCCCAGGCACAGGGTGGGTCCCGGGGGAGATGAGGGGGTGGCTAGCTGAAGACCCACTGACGTTTCCAGAAATCCAACTAATTGATAGACTTCATTACTTAAGGTAACAACAACAACAAAAACAAAACCAACAACGCTGTAATGAAAAATACCAACTGATCCGTGTAACCTTAAGGTAGTAAGTTAAAAATTCTGTTTGGAGGAAATGAAAATGACAATTTTCAATCTATTGAAATGACTCATATAAACAGAACTAGCATGTGCAAAGTTATCATCAGACTCCAGGTCCTTCAGACACCACAGGCACTTCCTGAATGTCCCAAAGGGTCACACACTAAGACATAGCTGTGACTAGTGAGTGGGATGGCAGGGGTCTAGAGTCATGGGCCACACCCACAGCGGAGGCAGCTGAGCCCTGGGTCAGCTAACACTGCAGCTGCAGTCTCTGGTCAGGCCGCCAGGTGAATCTCATCTGTTCACTGAGATCCCGTGCGTGTGTGCATGTGTGCATGCGTGGATGCACGCAGAGCGGCAGGCACTGCCCGGGGAGTGGCTCTATGCCCGGGGAGTGAGTGGGCTCATAACTGTGGAAGACGAAACCATAGACTGCCGATGGAAGTGCTTACACTTTAAATGACTTCAGTTTCTCACTGTGTAAACACCATGTCCACGGTGAAGCACAGGACCAGTGTGTGCTGACATGAAGCAACGGCTCGGCTGTGTGAGGGGAGGTGCCCTGCCACAGCGTGACACTTAGCCCTGACTGCTTCTGGGCGTGAGGCATGCAGTACTTTATAGGAAAACATGCACCATGCTCTCCTCTCTGACTGGATTCTAGGTCTAAGTCTTAAAGCCCCTCGGGTCTGCTCAGCTCAGGTTAAGGAAGACACCTGCTAAGTAAGTTTAGTAGCTTCTGGTCTCCGACCTGGGAGAGCTAAGTCTTTGCTGCGTCTTCAGAATCCTGAGGTCAGTTCCATCCCTAACCCAGATGCCTCCACTATGGAATTTCTGTCCACTCCTCCACCTTTTGACAGGTGGCCAGTGGAGTGACGCCCAATATATGCCTATCCTTCTTCCCATGCATGCCCCCATGCCCACCCTCTGTAACAGAAGCCAGGTCTATCCCACAGAGAGAGATGGGCTTCCACCTATGAGAGTCAAGGGGTCTCTTATGGGGGCAGTATTTCTCCACCTTTTTAGAGGCCCCCATGGTCCCTGACTTCCAGCCCCTGGAGGATAAGCACTGATTACTCTCTGTCCGTCTGAAAGGAGTACCGGGCATCAGAAAGGTCATGAAAACACTCGCTCTGCAGACAGCTGCAGGGGAGGCAGTCATAGGGTAGGTGAGTTCAAAGGCTAGTGGATGTGAGAACCCACTGCAGGTGCTGAGGTTAGGAGAAGTGGAGGGCAGGCCGACAGGAGGCCTTGTCTTAGCCTGTGTTCTACTGCTGTGAAGAGACACCATAACCACAACTCTCACGAAGAAAAGTATCTAATTGGGGCAGGCTCATGTTTAGATATTTTGTTCATTATTGTCATGGCGGGCATGGCAGCACGCAGGCAGACATGGTGCTGGAGAGGTAGCTGAGAGTTCTCCATCCAGATCAGCGGGCAACAGGAAGACAGTGAGACACTGGGCCTGGCTTGAGCATCTGAGACCTCAAAGCCCAACCCCAGTGACACATTTCCTCCAACAAAGCCACACCTACTCCAAAAGGCCACACCTCCTTATAGTGCCACTCCCTGAGGCTTTGGGGGCCATTTTCATTCAAATACCACATTCTACTTCCTGTCCCCCACAGGCCTGTAGCCCTATCATAATGGAAAATGCATTCAGTGTAACATCAGAAGTTCCCATCTGCAGTCTATCACAGTTTCAATGAAGTTTAAAAGTTCAACGTCTCTTCTGAGACTCTCTCTTCAAGGCCATCTCTTGTCTGTAGCTCCTGTAAAATCAAAATAAAAAAGCAGATCACATACTTCCAACATCCAACGGCAGAGGACATACATTTACAGTCAGAAAGGGAGGAGAGGGAGCGTGGGGAGGAAATACTGGACCAAAGTAAGACAGGAAACCAGCAGGGCACCCTCCAAACTCTGCATCTCCGAGTCTGACGTCACGGCACTCTTCAGATCGCTGACTCCTGTCAGCGTCACTGACTGTGCCACACTCTCTTTAGACGGTTCCACTCCCTGCCAGCAGCTCTCCTTGGCAAGTATCCCAAAGCTCTGGCCCCTCCAACATCTTGGGGTCTCCAAGGCAATCCAGACTAACTCCGCAGCTTCACACGATGCCCTTCCTAGGTCTCCTTACAGGGACATGCTTGCCACACACTTGAGACATGCTTCTCACTCCAACAAGGCCAGGCCTCCTAAGAGTGCCACTCTCTGTGGGCAGATGGGGCCACTTTCATCCAGACCACCACAGTGCCCAAACCTAAGATGCTTCCCTTCCTGAGACAACTTCTGGATTGGTCTCTTCATCTTCATTTTCAAAGTTACCTTCCTACTCCCGAATCACCTCCCAAATGACTGTAATTTCACAGGGAGACATCTCGCAGAAGTTTCCACATCTCAAGGGCTCACCCAGTCAGGTTTCACTCAGAGCTTCCTGGGCTGCTCTCCATGGAACAGTTCCTCAGCCTGCTCACAGGGTGCCAACCCTAGCACTGCCAGCGCCAGCACCCTCACCTCGTGTTCACGGTGTCAGCGATGTACATCTGCTTCTGCACACATGCTCTCTCTGCTTCATCTCAGACTGCAATCTTCAGCTTCCTGTGAAGCCCCATGGCGCCCTCACCCTGCTTTCCAGGCTGTGAACAATCAAGTTCTCAGCTCTTTAAAGACCTGCTCGGACTCATTCCTTTATCCCTGGACCTGCATGGTACTTAAAACAGCTGTCCAACATCTTGTCTTTACAGGTGGGAACAGCCACAGTGGTTTCCGGGGACGGGTGTCAAATGGCTGAGCCACACTGGAACCCAGGTTTCCTGGTTTTCAGTAATGTTCTCTCCATTGCACTAGACCCGAGGGTGACTTCCTCCTCTCATTTCATGCTGTGGGCTATGGTCAGACTAACTGAGCAGTTCTCAACCTGTGGGTTGTGACCCCACTGGGGGGGGGGGTCACCTAAGACCATTGAAAAACACATTAGGAAGATTGAAAACCACTGGTCTAACTGGTAGTAAGGCTGAACCATTTACCATTGGGGAAGTCTGGAAGAGAATGTCTACAGAATTTTCTGGTTCTGTGAAGAGCAAAGAACGGGGGTGAGGAAAGTCTTGGGGCTCTTAGAAAAAGCTGGAGTGCCCAAGAGGTACAGCAAAAACCCCTCAAAGGGACCTGGCTCTGGCCTGCCTGGTTCTGTCAAGTGTGTCACTGAAGTACAACACACACACACACACACACACACACACACACACACACACACATGCGCGCGCGCGCGCGGCACCTCTGTGCTGCTGCTTCCAAGTAGCCAAGGCTGCCCCCGCAGGCTGCTTCCTTGCTAGAAGTTGCATTCAGTTTGGGAGAGAAACACGGTCATTATTTCTGAAATAGCTGTACAGGTTAGACAGATCGAATTCTGCTGCCCTAAGCTCTTCTGTTTGAACTAATTTTTCAAGACGCTGCTCCTCCATAATTTAGCACGTCGCCCAGCTGTAACTTCCGTTAGTGAGAACAGCTGAACACGGCAAATTACTCTGGAACAACAAGACCGGATTTGGCTTTAACCAAGTCCAGGTTTTTCTTGCTTTTTGTCTCTATTTGTGAAGTGTTTAAATTTAGCCTAATCCCGGGGTCTGTCTCAGGAACTCCAAGATCTGTCTTTAATCAGTGTCCCAAATCTGCTTTTGTCAAATTCTTCATCTAGCCTTCTCGAAAGAAGCACAGTGCTTTGACTTGGAACCGGCCATAGTCCTCACTCCTGATGGCCGAGGCTGGCAGACTGCAGAAGCAGTACCACGGTGTGTGGAGTGAGCAGAGACACTGTCACACAGTCACCTTCCCAGCCAGATGGTGTCCCTACCAACAGCTATTTTACTTCCAGATTATAAGTTTCCAAGAAGCGCCGGGCGGTGGTGGCGCATGCCTTTAATCCCAGCACTTGGGAGGCAGAGGCAGGCAGATTTTTGAGTTTGAGAGTTCGAGGCCAGCCTGGTCTACAGAGTGAGCTCCAAGACAGCCAGGGCTACACAGAGAAATCCTGTCTTGAAAAATCAAACCAAAAAAAAAAAAAAAGTTTCCAAGAAGCAACCAGTCAGGATCCAGTCATAGGGAGGAGACACGTGCAAGGACAAAGGGACGCCCATCACGTTGACGGGGCAGACAGGGTGAGTCCACCTAGAGCAGCCGTGGCACCTGTACTAAATACACAAGAAGACAACGTCCTCTGTGGATAGACTGTCACAGTAGGTACCGAATCAACTCTATTTTTCACACCAAATAGAGAAAGGAGAGTTTGCATTACACAAACTTTAACATGCTCAGTGGTTGGACACCACCTCAGGAAGGCCACACTGTTACCCCAGAACCGGGATGGAAGCTCTCTCTCTGCCTGACTTGTCAATTCTACACCCCTCCCTCCGGTTCACTATCTACCTCAATCCTTAGACTTAAATGTAAGTTCATAAAACTTCTGAAAACCTTAGAAAGTCTATGGATGCCACAGCGTCCTAATGAGCTGTCGGCTTCAGCTGCTAATCCCTGTGCCCTTAAAAACATGTCTAACAATTACTGGTTAAGAAACAGTAACGGCTGAAAGCCAAAACATTGTGTTCTAAACTATAATATGAATCATTTCTGAGCCTTTTAAGATCAAGTGTAAACTATAATATGAACTGAAATTATTTCCCAGATTATTGCTCTGAGAAAAAAAAAATCAATCAATTTGATAAACACGTCCCAGCCTAACTATGAAAACACAACTTAATACCAGCAAGCAGGAGTCAGAGGCCACCACTGAACTCACAGACGGGAAGAGAAAAGCAGGATAAATGACCATGTCCACACAATCTTGGGACGTCCCTCCAAGAAGTGAGGGAACTGCCCAAAGTTAAAAGCCTGGACCTACCAAATACGAATAAGAAGAAACACACATAAATATTCTGGAGCTATTAAAGAAATTGAGCCGGGCAGTGGTGGCGCACGCCTTTAATCCCAGCACTTGGGAGGCAGAGGCAGGCGGATTTCTGAGTTAGAGGCCAGCATGGTCTACAAAGTGAGTTCCAGGACAGCCAGAACTATACAGAGAAACCTTGTCTTGAAAAACCAAAAAAAAAAAAAAAAAAAAGAAATTGAACCAACAATTTCTTCCCTCAACAAAATGCAAATGCCAGCCCCAGAAAAATTTTACTTTCGGGTAAATTCTACTGAACATTTAAAGAGGAACAGTATCAGCTGTTTGTCCTCTCTTCCAGAAAAGGGAAGCAGAGAGAACACAGCTAACTCATTCTGTAGAACCGGTGAAATTCTAATGCCCAAACCAGAAAGTAGCTCAGGAGAAGGGAAAACAGCAGGCAGGGTAGCACGTGGCTGTAAAGCTGGTGCCCTCGGTAGCACATGGCTGTAGAGCTGGCCCTCAGGAGGCTGAAGCAGGAGGAGCAAGTGTTTGAGGCCAACCTGGGCTACAAAGTGAGACCTTGTTTCAAAGAAAAGAAAAAAAAGCAGAAGTGTGTTAGGGTTCTCTAGAGTCACAGAACTTATGGAATGTGTCTCTGCATTGAGGGAATTTATTGTGATGACCTACAGTCTGTAGCCTGACTAATGCAACAACGGGCAGCTGTGAATGGGAAGTCCGAGAATCTAATAGCTCAGTCCCACGAGGCTGGGTGTTTCAGCTGGTCTTCTGTAGAAGTAGGTTCTAACAGATGTGCTGGCAAGTAAGTGCAAGCAGGTGAAGAAGAGTGAGTTTTCCGTCTTCCAATGTCCCTTATATAGGCCTCCAGCAGAAGGTGTGGCCCAGATTAAGGTGTGTACCACCACGCCAGGATCTGGGACTTGCTTTGTCCCAGGCTGACCTTGAACTCAGAGACGTCCTTGCCTTAATCTCCTGGGATTAAAGGAGTGTATTACCTTGCCTGGGCCTAAGCTTTTCACAGCCACTGTGCCTCAAGATCTCCAGGCCAAGATCCAGGTCAGAAACTTGTGTCTTCCAGCCTCAAGATCTGGATCACAGGTGAGCCTTCTAATTCTGGATTGTAGTTCATTCCAGAGAGAGTCAAGTTGACAACCAGGGATAGAAGAAAGGGAAAGAAAAGGAAAGGAAAATAAAGGACACTATATCCAATGACACAAATATAAAAGCCAGCAACAAGAGCCAAGCCAATCAAGCACAGACTTATACACCATGGTGAGTGCATTTAATTGCAACAGTGAGAACAGGCCCAATACTAACATCCATATCCCTGGGCTGCTGAGATGTGCCAGTGGGAAAAGATGCTTGCTGCCAAGTACGCTGACCTGAGTTTATTCCGAGATGCACACAGCAGGATAGTGGATAGAAGCAACTCAGCCGCAGGGAGAGCGGGTGCCTCTGGGAGAGCAGGTGTCTGGCCTCTGTAGACTTTGGCACACGTGCTTATACACTCACACAGTGATTAAAGTGAATGAGATAAGATGTTAGTATGAGGTTAAAAGTAAGACCAGAAGCTACTACCTCACTTCACAGTGAGACGCTAAGTGTTCTCCTGGGGGAAGAACAAGATGTGGATGTCCTTCTCGCTACTGCATGTCCTAGTGCAGTGAGATGGTATACACACACACACACACACACACACACACACACACACACACGCAGGGGAAACACCCATGCACATAAAATAAAAGCTTTCCCAACAGAAGCAAAATAAGCCAGGTGCACTGCACTGGCACACACCTTTAATGCTAGCACTCGGTAGGCAGAGGACAGCCTCTTAAGTGTGAGACACCCTGGTAGACATAGTGAGTTCCAGGCCAACCAGGGATAATAGAGTGTGAGACCCTGTCTACAGAATAAAAGAAATCTTCTCAAAGTGCATCAATATTGGGTTACCAGTTAGTTATAATAAATGTGTGGAAGAAATTAAATATTTATGTGTCCATGTGTATGTGTGCACACGTGTTCATGTGTGTGTGCATGTATGTGGAGGCCAGTGGTTCCAACTGGGTTCCTCTCTCTACCTTATTTAGACAGGGGCCCTTGCTGGACCCAAGGTCATCAAGCTGACCTGACTAGCTGGTCCCCAAATTCTAAGGATGCTTCTGTCTTTCCCAGGACAGCCAAGAATCCAGCCCAATGTAAACTGTAAACTTACTTCAAGGTGTTTGCTTTGTTTCTTGAGACTTATTATTATTTTTAGATCATCAAGAGGTAGCTGGATCGTGTAGTTCCTGGACATGAACTTCACAGATAACTATGTGGTGTGACACTGTCAAAAGTTTGGACAAGCCTTTGAGAGAACTAATAGAGAAAACTTTCACTTCCTCCACAGTGTGGTCTGGCACTGGAAAGCCACGCCAATAAGGTAAAGAGGAACCTCCTGTGAGATTACGGCCGGGACAATCAGATTCAAATGGCAACACTTGGTGGCTGGGCCTGGTAAGCTCTATCCCTCACTAGATCCGGAACACAGACATCCTTGGGGATCCCAACCTGTCACACTCTGCTGCTTGGCGACAACCCGGGTTTTCTCAAGGAGCAGTTTGGGTCAGATCTCAGAACTGCATCAGGATGGTCAAGAGTAACACTCATCAGCGTACCCGATCCATCCGTTATTAAAGAAGAAAAGTCATATACCCTTTTAGTTAAAAATAGCTGGTGCTGGGGGGGGGAGAGGGGAGGGGCGAGCGCGTCATCTGTAATCCCATCACCTGAGTGGTCCGAGAGGGTGGCCATGAATTCAAAACCAGCCTGGGCCATACAGTGAGATCCTTTTCAAAACAGAAAATAATCTTAAAAAAATTCAGTACACTTTCATTAAATATAACAACAATAACAACATAGGTTTTAATATATGATATTATATAGTTTAAATCATATTTATATATTAATTATATTATATATTAATTTATATAATATATAGTATTTATTTATTTATTTATTTAAGTATTCAAGTATTTTGAGTCAGGGTTTCTCTACATAGCCCTGGATGCTCTGGAACTCACTATATAGGACCAGGCTACCTTAGAACTCAGAGATCCACCTAGCTACCTCTACCCCCTGAGTCTGGGATTAAAAGCATGCACCACCATGTCCAGCTTCTCATGACTTTTTAAAGAAAACCAACATTAGGGGCTGGAGGGGTGGCTCAGCAGTTAGGAACACAGGCTGTCCTTGCAGAAGACCCAGGGTTTGTTCCAGGCACCCGTGTTTGGGCAGCTCACAACTGTATATAACTCCAGCTCCAGGGAATCCACCCTCCCTGGTCTGTGTATGTCAACAGGAACACACAGTTACAAATAATCACAACAATAAACACATCAACAATCCATTAAACGTAAAAAACATAAAGGCAGGTCAGGTATCATCACTGAAAGAAACACAGACTGTATTTTTATCTGTACAGAGAGAAAAATTAATTTCTTACACGTTATGGGGATCCAAAGGATAAAGATACTTTATAAGTTATTTTTACGTCATGTGCACTGGTATGTTGCCTACACTCAGGTGTCAGAGCCTCTGGAACTGCAGTAACAGTGTGAGCAGCCATGTGGGTGCGGGGAATTGAACCTGGGTCCTCTGGATGAGCGGCCGGTGCTCTTGCTGAGCCGCTCTCCAGCCCCCTATTGTAAATGTTAGAGCTTTGCTCTTTTTTTAACCAAGAGGGTATATTACTAAATAATTGTAAATGGGCTTTTATGTTTTAGGAAAAGTTTGAATCATCAACACGTCTTTCTTGGTTCATTTGATTTTGTGTGAAACATGTATAAAAGACAGTCTTATAAAAATCATCAAGAGAAGTATCTCTCCATTCCACAAACTGTTGGGAATTGAATCACGTCACATTTCTGTTTCTCCTCTGAAATCATATGCAGATTCCCATGGATGCTTCAAGGACAGAGGCCCTTCTGAGTGCACTGTCTAGAACATTCTACACACTGATTAAATAGGAGAGACGGGAAACAGCACGCTGCAGAGGGCCCCATTCACTTCCAGGTCATCCGGCTGCACGGCTCACTCAGCAGGATAAGGCATGGGGGCTGTGACCCTGCCTTTACTTCTCCAGGAAGTGGGTTTCCAGAGCTCACTGTAAAGTGGAACCCACTTTACAGACACAGTGTCCTCATCTGCAGAGACACCCCCTTCTTAGACCCAGGATGCTGATCTTGCAGCTATGCTTGGTGTGAAAAGTAAATGAACAGTCTGAAACACCAACTCTGGAAATGAACTCTTTGTGGCCATCTCTCCAGGATCCAGATAAGAGACTGGAGCCTGAGCCGAAGACCTTCCTCCAGATGTCAAGTGACTTCAGCCACTCCCTACAGGCTGGGACACAGGGTGAAAAGCCACAGGAGACATCATACCCTGGCTCTCCCAGTTTGCTGGGTCTGACTTCTGCCTCATCTCAGAATGTGGGAAGCATTAGGAAACACCACGATACGTGAAGAGCCAGCATCAGCTGTCCTTAGGAATTGCTCAGTGCTTTTGACTTCTCAGTACTCAAAAGCAAAAGGCAAGCAATGACTCCACCACTGCGCAGGTCAGGACACTGCTAAAACCAACCAGGTAAACTCACAGTAAAATGCTAAGGAACGCGTTCTGACTGGCTACAGCCTGTGTGCGTGCCTGTCTTGGGAGGAAGGGCTCCAGAGACACTGGGTCAGTGACTGCTCTGCACCCTGTCCGTTGATGGCAAAAGTGTACTTCTGTTTCTACTGGACTATTCCAACCTCTGTTGAGTTGTTTGTAAAACAACTGTATTCACTAAATAAAAGAGCCCCATATCAGTGCCCGAGGCCCTGATGTCATCTACAAACCAGTTTTAAGAATAAAAATTCATAAACTGTCTTTGGAGGTACTCAGCCAAGATAGCAAGTTCAACCTGGCCTGGACTACACAGGGAGACACAGCTCACAAAATAACACATATACACGCACAAAATAATACACATACATACATACATACATACATACATACATACATACATGAGAGAGGGGGAGGGAAGAAGAGAAAGGAGAGAGAAGACAATTACTGAATATTCTGGTGCTGTAACACTTAGGAGTTTTTAAGACACATTCGGATTTGTTTGTCAGTTTGTTTGTTTAAGATGGGGGTCACACTAAGTAGCTCTGGCTGGCCCGGAACAGGGAACTGCCTGCTGGGATCAAAGGTGGGGTTCTGCACCTCCTCACACTTGTCTCTTACCAACTGAACTGTGGGCTAAAGCCACGTGGAGTCCTGTAACTGAGTGTGGGAATAACAACAACAGCAACAGAAAACAGTGAGAGTTAGTAGTAGTAAGATATTTCTGGACCCACAATGACCAAAATTAATTCCAAATCTAGTGTGTGATGAATCTAAGGTGCTTCTGGCTGCGCTGGACTAGGTTATATCACATGACTTCTCTGCATCTTTGATCGTACTAAGCAACACCAAACAACGCTGCCTACAACTCTCAGGCTGAGATCCCGGACACTCTATGCTATGAATGGTGGTGTTGACTCCACACAGCAAGCTCTCTGCTTCTACAGAAACATGCTTTAATTACAGAAAACAAGGACTTTTAAAAAGTGGTTTTCTCAGCCAGGTGGTGGTGGTGCACGCCTTTACTCCCAGCACCTGGGAGTCAGAAGCAGGCAGATCTCTCCTTAGTTTGAGGCTAGCCTGGTCTACAAAGCAAGTTCCAGGATGGCTAGGCCTACACAGAGAAACCTTGTCTTAAAACAACAAACAAAAGAAGTGGCTGAGTTCGCAGTCCCAGTAATGGGTTTCCTTATGGTATTTTCATTCATACAGTGCTCTTTTCATCTTCCTCCCCTAGATCCCTGCCAGGGTCCACTGCTGCCTCCCCCACCACACACACACACACACACACACACACACACACACACCTGCTCCCCAGCAACCTTCCTGCTCTCTCTCACAGAGATTCCATTCCCCTCTCTTTTTCTCCTTCCCTAACATAGGGAAGGAGAAAACATAACATAGGTGTTTGGCTCCACCATCTCCCTACAATCTCAGGATGGCATCAGTGTTACCGCACTGTGTCCACTGCTGACAAGCGTCTGGGTGATCCCCACTTCTTGGCTCCTGCGACTACTGCTGCAGTGAGTGTGGACCTCTGAGGACGCTTAAGGTACAGCGTGGGGTCAGTGGTAGCTTCTGTTGTCTTGGTCTTCTGAGATGAGACAGGATGCAGGCCAGGCTGCCTCCACCTCCCATCCTTGCCAGCGTCTGTCCTTTGATTTCTTGCTGTTAGCCAATGTGTCTGGGGTGAGATGGACTCTCAGAAGAGTAACTTTATTTCCATTTCCCAGGGGACTACAGATGCCGAACACTTTCAAATATTTACCGGCCTTTTGCGTTTCTTTTGAGGACTGTACGTTCGATCCACTAGCCTGCGGACTGGAAGATTTATTTTCGGGGTGTTCAGTGTTGTTTCTATAGTCTCTACGTTAGCGCCTGTCTGAGGTACCTCCCCGTCCCATTCTGTCTCTTCACTCTGGTGTGCATGAACCTTTAGAGTTCACATAAGCACATCTGTCAACTCCTGGGGTTGTTTGCTGTGCAACTGGGGTTCTTTTCAGAAAGTGCTGGGCCTTGCCAGTGTCTTAGGAGTTTCCCTCTAGCGGTTTGAAAGCTTCACATTGTATCCTTAGCACACAGATGGATCCATGCTGATTCTGCAGAGTGAAAGGTGGGGTCGGGTTTCATTCATCTACAGTCAGCTACAGGTTTTCTCAGCACTGGCTGCTAAGGAGGCGATCTTTTCAATCCACTGTAGGTTTGTATGTATGTTTGCTAAAAACCAAAGTGGCTCTGGCCAGCAAGGTGGTTCAGTAGGTGAAGGCACTTGCTACATAAACCTGACAACCTGTGTTCAGTCCCTCGAATACACGTGACGGTGGATGAGAGGTCCGACTCTGCAGGGCTGCCCCTGAGCTCTGTGCTCTTACATACCCGATAGTAATTTAAAACACCAGGCAACTATAGCTATATGAACTTGTGTGTCACTTGAGTCCGTTGGTCGGCATGCCTGTGCTGTACTGTCTTGGTGACTTTGGCTCTACGGCACAAGTTAAGGCTGGTTATTGTGCCGCCTCCAGCACTGCTCGTCCTGTTTAGGACTACTGCACCTATTTGGTGCTGTGTACAACTGCAGGACTGCTTTTCTGATGGGGTGGCTACTTTCCGTAATACAGCCCTCTTTACAACGTTAAGTCTGCCGGCCCATACGCACAGGAGAGCATTCAGCTTCCTCTGTGGCTCCCAATGGTTCATCATAGGCGTCTTTTACCTCCTTGGTTTAAGCACAGTCCTCAGTTTTCAAAGCTATTGTGGACAGGATATTTTTCCTAATTTTTTTTTTGGATCAGTGGATTTATTATTTTACCTAGAAGAAAAATAGTATGCCAATTTCACGAATGGCTACTTTACTAAGAGTGTTTATCAGCACTCTGCAGGTCTTCTGAGGCAGCTTGAAGGTCTTTTAAACAGAATCAAGTTGTCTGCCAACAGGTGACCTGACTCGTCCCTTCCTCTCTGAACCCATCTTATTCTCAAGGCTCCAGATAGCAAGTACCATACTGGACAGGAAAACGGGTGGGAGCCTTGCCCCAGCCCATATGGTGTTAGCTGTGCTTTATCACACGCAGCCCTCGTGGTACCCACAGGAGCTCCTTCTGGGACTGACTGCCTCCGGACTTTAGCATGAAGGGATGCTGTCCTTCCTGCATCTACTGCGACAATGATGCAATTCTGTTCCAAAATCTGCATGTTGTATTTAATACACGATTATAATACAGAGGTAAAGAAAGTCTTCCTTATCTATGCGTTATCAGATGTTAGAATGGCCACAGCAGCGTGGCTGGCTTGTCTGTGCTTGGTAGGTTGACTTCTGTCTCTTGGCTCTTGGTCTGTGTGTATCTTTACCTGTGAGATGTGGAGTATTTAATAACCTGATCCTGGAAAAATGACTAATTTTCATTTTTTTCCTATTGTCAATACTTATCATGTAATAACAATATATCAAATTCACTCGTATTAGACAAACCAGCACATCCATCTTGTTAGCATGCAAATTTTCTTCAGTTAGTATGTAATAAAATGATATGTAGACAGAAGAACTGTTTCAAAATAAATTTCTTTATGGATTGTTATCGATAAATATTTGATTTGTCAACCTATGTTATGTATTTACATATTCTGAATCATATGAAAACTCCTCGTGAATAAAGGGATTGTGAGAGCGAATGTTTGCGAGGCTCTGATTTGTGTTTCAACGGCAGAAAAACCCAGAAGCAAGTACTGCCAGGACCCAGCAACCACACCATAACCGAGTCTTAGTGAACATTCAGCTGGGACGGAAATCGGCTGGGGCAGGAGTAAGGTACTCCAGATGTGCAGCTGTTGGACAAACACCAGCACATCTGCCCAGCAGGGCCTCCATGACACAGCCTCCTTCACAGCAGGCTTACCTCCTCAGGGGTGACAACAACCACAATGAAGCTCTGGGGGTGGGATGGGGAGCCTTCCCATGCCTTCCTTGTTCAGAAGAACTCCAAGGGAGAGTGAATTGTTTATTGTGGTTAAATGGGTCTGCAGAGTCCCAGGCTGCCTGGTGCTGATTCTTCCAAGGAAAAGAAAAGTCTTTAAAACTGCAATTAGAAATTAATGACTTGGGGGCTGGAGAGATGGCTCAGTGATTAAGAGCACTGACTGCACTTCCAGAGGTCCTGAGTTCAAATCCCAGCAACCACATGGTGGCTCACAACCATCTGTAATGAGATCTGATGCCCTCTTCTGGTGTGTCTGAAGACAGCGACAGTGTACTCACATAAGATAAATAAATAAATAAATAAATAAGAAAACCAACCAAACAAACAACCCCCCCCAAAAGGAAACAAGAGAATCAATAAACGGCTTAAATGTACTTTAAAAATGGGTAAATGTAAAGGCACTCATTCTGTCCGCATTTTACTTAACTATGAGTCAACAATGTGTCAGCAGGTCCCTCTCAGAGAAGAGAGGTCACTATGCCACAGCGCCTGGAGACAGGTCCAGGGGAAGCCATGTGCCAGACAGCATCACTTACAGTGATGAATGACATGTTTGACAGTTCAACAACAAAGGACAAGGGTGAACATAAACAGGGCTATGTTAAAGGCCAGAGTGGCCATGAGGCTATGTGCTCAGGACATGGTCCTCACCAAGGTCTCTCAGGAACAGAGTAAACAGTGCTGCATGACTCCGCCCACCAAACCGGACTCCGCCCATCACATCAGACCCCGCCCATCACTGCTAAGCTACTGGCCCTTCAGAATGAGGCCAAGTCAAGCCAGGAGAAGCAGCAAAGCCACAGCTGAGCAGCCACACTTCCTATTAACCCTCACACCACCTCTGCCTTCCTCATCGGCCTTTCCCACCTCATCCGCCTCCTGCTGCAAGTCAGGGCCACGGGCCCACACTTCCTTCTCTCCCCCTCCGCCACAGACACAAGGTGAACATTACTGGCTCCCTCATCTGTCCGGGATGCGGTCTAAGGCCCAGGGTAATGCTCAAATGTGTGTACAGCAGTCAACCAGCCTATGCCATGTTTCCCTACATACACGCAGGCAAGGTGACAATCAGGCAAAAAAGAGACCCACGGTAATAACTCCTAAGAGCGACGTGACTGTAGCAGAAGCCATTTAACACTTAGGTGCCAGGAGCTCAGGAGGATGAAGAGGGACAACCGCATTCAAGACCAGCCGCAGCTACAAAGACGCCCTGCCAGAAATATATGGTAAAACAGCAGGAAGGAAGAAGTAACCGTAGGTAGCTTACTTCTGGAATTTTCCACGTAACTTTTTGGGCTGCAGTTGACTGTGGGCAGCTAAAACTGTAAGAAGCAGCTGCATCGGAGCTGCACCCTACCCCGTGAGGTCATCCCTGTGAGGTCATCCCTTCTGCTGCATCAGAGCTGCACCCTACCCTGTGAGGTCATCCGTTCTGCTGCAGGCTCCCCCAAGCCCCTGTGTTTCCTCGCTGGCTAAAGCATCAGCTCTGGCCTGTAGTTGCACTATCTCATACCTGAGTCCAGGTCTGACTTCCAAGGGTGAAGCCCGACCATCACTGTCCCCATCAACATATCTGTGTCCTCTCTCTTCAGAGCTTCCAATAGACTTCACCCAGTAAGAAAAAGGAATAACACAGAAGGGACTTGCTCTGTCTACGCACGTCTATCTCTCTTTAGGAAGGGTCTCACTGTGCTGCCCCTAGCTGACTCAGGACTCGTACACTCACAGACCTGCCCACCCCTGGCCCTGCCTCCCGAGTGCTGGCAGTAACGGTGTCTGTGCATCACCACACTTGCACAGCTAAGCTTCTGAAGGTGGCCTCACCCAGGAGTCTCACCTTTGCATTTACATGGAGCTCAGCTTCACACGCACAGCAGACGGGAGAAGGAATGTCCCATGAGGGGCTGCAAAGATGGCTCAGTGGTTAAGAGTGCACACTGATGGTTTGAAGAGATATGGGCCCCACAGACTGGTGTGTGAATCCTTCGCCACAAGGAGTGGTGCTACTATGGTAGTGGCCTTCTTGGAGGAAGTGTGTCATCATGGAGGCGGGCTTGAGGTCTCCTATTCTCAAGCTGTGCCCAGTGTGTCACACAGTCTCCTGCTGCTGCCTTTGGATCAAGACAGAGAGTGCTCAGCTTCTTCTCCAGCACCGTGTCTGCCAGCACACTGCCACGCTTCCTGCCATGATGATAACAAACTAAACCTCTGAAACTGTAAGCCGGCCCTCATTAAATGTTTTCCTCTGTAGGAGTTACCGTCATTATGGTGTCTCTTCATGGCAATGAAACCCAAACTAAAATGTTGCTCTTGCAGAGGACCCTAGTTTGGTTCCCAGCACCCCATCAGGTAGCTCGTGAATGCTTGTAACTAGTTCTAAGAGATCTGATGCCCTGTTCTGGCCTTTGCTGGAACATGCATATTCATGCACACATACTCAAACTCAGATGTGTGCATAACTACATAATTAAAAAATTTAAAAAAAAATCCGAGTGGGAGGGAGTGTCTTCCATATGAACATACAGCAGCGCAGCAGCGGGGTTGACCTTCCTGTGCCTGTTGGGATGGAGTGGAAAAGTACGGAACCGGCGTGGTTAGAAGGATGTTAGGCGGGCTCTCTCTGTTGCCACTCAGTAGAGACTTTGTATGGAATTAGCAGTCCAGACTGGCTTGAAGGCACAATAGCACTTAGCCTATTATCCAAGGACTCACACGTTGGGCCCTGGGACAGTCTGAGAAATGGCCTGGAAATGAGATTAAGGGACAAATGAAGATGTGACATCCCCACTAGGCCAAGGCCAGAATGACGGCTCGGTGGGCAGAGCTTACTGTGCAGCCGTGAGGAACTGCGTTTGGATCCCCAGCACCCAGCACCCACAGCTCATAGTCAGCTGGCAAGATGGCTCAGCAGGTGAGGATGCCTGTCACCAAGCCCTACAGCCTCAGTCCCATCCCCAAAACCCACGCAGTGGAAATAAAGTACCGACTCCCTCAAGCTGTCTTTCATATATGCAGAGTAATATATATATGCACATGCATACAAACAAATGTAAACTTAGGAGTAAATGTAAAGGCAGGTGTGGGCACACGGCCTTAACCGTGCTGCTGGAGGTGGAGCCCTGCTGCTGGAGGCGGAGCCCTGCTGCTGGAGGTGGAGCCCTG
>NW_021604718.1:821034-833409 GCF_004785775.1 Grammomys surdaster
GCCCTGCTGCTGGAGGTGGAGCCCTGTTGCTGGGAGGTGGAGCCCTGCTGCTGGGAGGTAGACATGAGGATCTCTGAGCTCCCTGGCCAGCTGGACCAGCTCATCAGTAAGCTCCAGGTTCACCGAGAGATGAGGTCAGAAAAAGCTCAGTGATACAGTGCTTGCCTACCCAGAACAAGGCCCTGGGTCAGGTTCTCAGCTGGGGGGAGGGAGGGTGGGGGTGGGGGGATAAGTTGGAGGCCAATAAAGGAAGATACAAGCACAGACACATGCACACACACACAGTAATCACATGAGCACACATACAAATACATACACACAAACACACACACACACACACACACACACACACACACACACACACACACACAGGGGTGCAGAACACTTGAGGAGAATGACCTTAGTCCTAATCCTGGCTGCTTTCAGCTGCCCCTTGGCAGCCAGAGCCAGCACCTTGCAGTCTCTGGCCCTGGTCTGACTCACTCTACAGGAGGGGCGAGCTGGTCTGCCTGCATCCTCCTTCAGCAAACACTACAGACCAGGGGTTGCCAGCATGAAAGCAAATCCCTGAGCCTCCCTTAGCAGCCCCATTGCCAGAGTCAGGAGAGACTCAGTCACCCCTGCTCCAGAGCGGTAGTTCCACTCAGGAAATACACCGACCCCTTTCCTTCAAGGCTCTGCTGAACAGCCAGTGGCCAGACATAGCAAGTACCAACAAAATCTTTCTCCCCTGCCTAGTCCAGGGGATCAAACCCAGGGTCTAGAGCAAGGCGGACAAACTCAACAACTGAGCCGCACCTGCAGCCCAAGATGTACAATGTTATAAAGTGGATGTCGGCTGGGCATGGTGGTATACACCTTAAATCCCAGCACTCAGGAGGCAGAGGCAGAAGCCTGTCTCCAATATTTATTTATATATATATGTATATGTATATGTATATATATATTTTTTTAAATAAGAAGTGAATACCCACATGTTATACACTGGGCCTTTGTTGTTGTTGCTTGTTTGATTTTGTTGCTCGAGACAGGGTTTCTCTGTGTAGCCCTGGTTGTCTCAGAACTCCATCTGTAGACCAGGCTGGCCTCCAACTCAGAGATTTGCCTGCGTTCTGAGTGCTGGGACTAAAGGCGTGCGCCGCCATGCGTGGTCCCACTGGGCCTTTTAATGGCAGGCAGTAACTGCAGATGTTAGTGCCTTTGAGTTTAAAACCAGACAAGAACCAAGGCTCGAGAGACAGGAGCACGGACACTGTGCTGTCCCCGTCCTCAGCTTCTCAGAGCCACTGCAAATGACTAAAGTCTGACGACATCAGCAAGTCTGAGAGCTCGCTCTCTCTCCCTCCCTCCCTCTCTCCCTCTCTCCCTCTCTCTCTCTCTCTCTCTCTCTCTCAGCAGTTTTTGATGCAAACTGGCATCAAGGCAATCAGCTTCTGATGTGAAAGCTAAAGACACTGGGATGAGGGGGCAGCTCATTCAGAGCAGTGCTCGCACGTGTGTATACACACACACACACACACACACTGCGCCAGTCCAGAACAGTACAAATATGCAGTCCAACAACCTTCAAGTGTGTCTAATGATAAAACTCCAGAGGACTTTCTTCTGCTAGAGTGACCACTGCTTGCAGAGGGAGAGAGACTGGGGAGAGGAGAGGTCTGAGCAACCATCTAAACGTAAGTGGGGAGGGAAGAAGAAAGGCAGCCGGGTGGGGTGAGAGGAGGAGAACAAGGCAGGACTGTTCTAGCCAGGATGTGTGTGGAAGGTATTTTCTTTGTAAGTCTTGGCCAAAACAAACAGGTTTCACATGTGTAGGAGCAAGGGCAGCTTGGAGCAGAGCCAGCTTGTCATGAGGCCCGGTTTCTAACACTAGGTAGGAGGCAACGCTCTCAAGGATTTTACTCTTGCAAAAGGTTCAGGGAAAGGGATGTAGGCCAGAGTCCTGAGCTCCATGCAGCTGCCACTGAGAAAGCAGACGCTAACCAGGCGGGGGTCTGGAATGATGCCAAGATAAAGCTCAGCAGAGCCCAGGCACCCTGACATCAGTGATGAAAGCCACGCTCACCTAGTCCCTGTGTGTCCTGGGAACAAAGGGAGGCCTCCCTCCTCCTCGGCCCTCTGCAAAGGTTCCCATTAGGAGAGGTACACCGAAGAAAGAGCTGTCAGCTCTCTGACTCAGCCAGTCGTCTGAGTGTAGACTCTTCCTTTCTCTAGTGATTCTCCTGCAGCCTTGGCAGACTTGGTCTAAGGTCACAGCCTTCAGAATGACATCCCTAAAACTCAGCTCCTGTTGTCCTCTGGGAAGAAAACCGAAACACTCAAACATGAGGGTGTTTTGTTGTTGCTTCAGGGCTGGGGATTTGAACGTAGAGGTGTTCATGCATGCTAGAGGCAAGTGCTCTACAACCGAGCCACACCCCTAGCCCTGAAAATAATTTAAAATCACATTAAATTAATCCAATCTGTCAGCATCTTTCCAAAGACACCAGCCTTGACAGGCCTTTTGGAAGATGTCAATCAAAGTCACAAAAGAACTTGAAGAAATCAGACAATCCAAAGATGTCAGATGTCTAGAGGAAGGCTGTGCGGTTCTGCTGCACACCGCCCCTGCGGTTACCTCCCCTCCCACAGGCAGGACCCTCTGGCAGCCTGAAGGCCACTTCGTTTTATACTTCCACTGCTGATTGCTGATTTCAAAACATCTCTTTGGACAGTAATGTTTAGTCTACAAAAGCAGCAATGGAATGGCCAACGCCATGAGTGGAGTTCCGGTCTCTCAAATGAAGCCTTCGAAGAGAGCGTGGTCGTTATGACTCAATGATTAAAAAGCAGGCCAGTTCCAATATGGCCAACAGCTTTGAAAAGACATTTACCTTCCAAAGAAGTTACGTAAACGGCTGATAAACCTGTGAAGAGAAGTCTGCTACCGTTACCTGTGAAGTCTACGTAAATGTCTTTTTAAACACACACACACACACACACACACACACACACACACACACACACAAGCCACTTAGTAGTTCCTCCCAGATACGCCAGAGACTGAGGCAGGAGGATTTCTGAGCTGAAAAGTTTACAGTCATCCTGGGGAGCACAGTTAAGAGTTCACCTTTGAAGGAAAACAAACGTGTACTCATTTTGAACAGCTCAAGTAGCCTGAGGTGGTGGCGCACGCCTTTAATCCCAGCACTTGGGAGGCAGAGGCAGGCGGATCTCTGAGTTCGAGGCCAGCCTGGTCTACAGAGTGAGTTCCAGGACAGCCAGGGCTACACAGAGAAACCCTGTTTCAAAAAACTGAAAAATAAGCAAATAAAAAAACAACACAAAACAACCGCTAAAGTAAAGACAGACGGTGACAGCACGTGAGGACAGAAGTTCTGTAAAGACAGATGGTGACAAGCATGTGAGGACAGGGGTTCCGGGACCCTCAGACTCCTGGGAGGACGAGGAGATGATGAAGCCACTTAGGAAACCCTGGCGGGTCTTCAGAGAGTTAAATATGTTATTACCAAATAATTCAGCAATTTACTGTGAGGAAAACACAGGCCTACCTCCACACAAAAAGTGAACAGAATACAGTGTACCAGTACAACGCAGTAATACAGTGTACCAGTACAACGCAGTAATACAGTGTACCAGTACAATGCAGTACTACTGACATGCAAAAGAAGTATGGGTACATCGGACTTCACCATGGACGAGCTTCAGACACCTAAAGGTGAGTGACAGATCCGCTCACACGGCAGCATCCCACACAGGAAGGAGACCGTGGCGCTCACAGTGGGAGGCGCTGCAGAATCGTGCTAGGTGACTCTTCATTGGTACGGGATTTCTTTGTTGGGAGATTATAAATTAGAGTGTGGTATGCTGTACGCACCTGTGGGTATGCTATAAACTCCGGAGCTTTGTCCTTTCACAGGCAAACACTGTGGCATGTGACTTTTCAGAAAAGTGGTTATAAGGGTGGGGGTGGCTGGGGATAAAGCTCAGTGGTAGAGCACTTGCCTAGCACGCGCCAGGCCCGAGGTTCAGTCCCCAGAAATACACACATACATGCACACACACGCCCTTGAATGCAGGACACACCGTGTATCTAATGAGCAGATAGAGCCTGAGCAAACACCGCCACACCATTTTCTTATCTCATTGTCTGTATCACAGGGAACACTCCAGAAACCAGAGGCTTTGGTGAGGAAGGATCTGGGAAAGCATCCTGACCAATTCCTTTGTTTTGTTTTATTTATTCTTTCTTCATTTTTTGTTTTTTTCAAGGGTTTCTCTGTGTAGCCCTGGCTGTCCTGGAACTCACTCTGTAGACCAGGCTGGCCCCAGACTCACAGAGATCCCCCTGCCTCTGCCTCCCAAGTGCTGGAGCTAAAGGTGTGCGCCACCACCGCCCTGCTACCTTTGTTTTCTACGTGAAGAAACGACACTCAGAAGTAACCACACTCCAGGGCAGAATGGAGGCTAGACCGCCAGCACACTAGGAGGGTCAGTGGTAGAGCACACATGGTCAGGTTTGAGCGTGGCATCACCACCACCAAAACATCACCACCCAGTGGGTGCAGGATCTTCTCTGTTCCACTGACATGTGCTCTCCCTATAGCGCAGACGCGTTCCAAATGCCACACCCTCTGCCATGCGCCTGATTCAGGCTCTTTAGGCTCTGAACCTTAAGATCTAGGCATTCAGGGGCTGGTGAGATGGCTCAGCAGGTTAAGGTACTTGCCATCAAGGCTGACAACCTGAGTACAACAACAGAACAACTCCTGTAGGCTGTCCCCTGACCTCCAGAGGTGCACCCACTTCACCTTGCTGTGCCTCAGTCTCCTCACCGGCAAAACAAGTGTGCAATGCACACGGCAGGTCTGTGTAACAAGCCCTGAGTGACAATGGGACCAGGGACAATGAACGAAGAACAAGGAAAGTAACCGGCAAAACAGGGGCCAGGGGCTGTTCTGAAGTCATAATAACTGAGAGACACAAGACTGAGACACTGGACATAGCATGGCTTCAGCCAGGCTCCCCATTTCAAGAGCACACTTCCCAAACTGCCCAGGCTAATGCCTGGGGACACCAGGGTGCTCCCTTATCACACAGCTACAGTGAGCCTGTGACAGAGTACTCCTGACAAGCTGATTGTAAGCATGAAATCGCAGTCCCTCCAATGACTCCCAGAAGGCTTGCGGCTATAAAACCCTGTTCTTCTCTTCCACTGTGCCTTGTCTTTCACCGTCTCAAATGTAATGGGCACCAGTGCCTAACAGCAGCCTGACCAGGCCAGCTAGACCCAGGCTTGCCAGCATCCGTGTCTGCCTGCAGATGGGGGGACAGCATTCTCAGTCTCTGGAGGTGCAGTGGAGGTTCCAGCAGGGGCAAAGCCAGACGGCAGCCACCAGGACGTGAAAGCTGCGAAACGAGCCATCTTGACAAAGCAGGCCATCTGGATTCACAAGGAAGAAGCCAGCTCTGTCTCCTTCTGCTTCTGGAGTCTACTACAGACTGAAAGAGCTGGCTCCGGTCGGGGGCGGGTCCCGCTCAGGTATAAGGAACCATGAGGAGTTGTTTTTCTTTTTTCTTTTCTTTTTTTTGGTTTTTCGAGACAGGGTTTCTCTGTGTAGCCTTGGCTGTCCTGGAACTCACTCTATAGTCCAGGCTGGCCT
This sequence comes from Grammomys surdaster, assembly GCF_004785775.1. Taxonomy (NCBI): domain Eukaryota; kingdom Metazoa; phylum Chordata; class Mammalia; order Rodentia; family Muridae; genus Grammomys; species Grammomys surdaster. The sequence continues at coordinate 826,698 of NW_021604718.1, forward strand.
CGAACTCAGAAATCCGCCTGCCTCTGCCTCCCAAGTGCTGGGATTAAAGGCGTGCGCCACCACCGCCCACCCGGCAAGGAGTTGTTTTCATTCTAATAACTTGCCCCTTCCCTATTCCTTCTCTCCCTCTCTCCCTCTCCCTCTCCCTCTCCCCCTCCACCCCTCCCCCTGTCCCTGTGTGTGTGTGTGTCTGTCTCTCTTTCTCTCCCTCCCACCCCGGCCCCACACACACCATCTGTGTGAATCTGGAGGTCTAGAGCACCTCCAGTACCCCTGTTCACCACCGGCCCTCACATCCTGCACATGCGACGCTGTTCGGAAGCTGCACTCCTTCCTCTACCCCATGGATGTCGCTTACTCCTGATCCAAGGAGGCTGGCCATCAGAGTGGCTTCCTGGCTGGCCTCCACCCTGTCACGGTCCCTCGTTCAACACTTCACTCATCTATCTGGACTTCAACATCCTTTTGCTGTTCCAGAGCTTAGAGCCTGGTGTTCCGTCCTGCTCCCTGCTGCTGTTTTCTTGGTCGGTGTTGGGGATCTACCTGGGGCCTTACTCATGGGAAGCGAGCACTCTGCCAGCCAGCTCCAACCCCAGATCTCAGTTTAAACCTGAGACACAGTCTCTCTTAAGTTGCTCAAGCCAGCTGTGAACTCCGGATTCTCTTGCTCACCCTGCAAGTCCCTGAGATGCAAGCCTGCATGAACAGGGCGGGCTTTCAAAGGCTAAGCTTACTACCTACTTACTAGTGAATTCATTTCCTGGCCTCCACACCACACACCCAGTCTAACTCGCCACTACCCTGTCAGTTTCATGGTGGCTTCTCAGATATATCAAGACCCTCTCCTTCTGGTCCCCTTATGCACGGTGCCCCCCCTGCTTGGGCACCATCTCCAGATGTCCTCTCTCCCAGCCCCAATATGGATGCCTTTCCTGCGCACACACTGATGTGCTGGGGTCAGCAGTGCTAACCAGCTACTATGTGCCATTGACCATCCCAAGGGACCTTCAATTACTGGATCCTAATAAGAAACGCATACAGTTATCTCCAAGGAGACAAACTGAGTCACAGACTAACTGGCCCAAGGTCACAAAGCAGGAACAATCCGGTGCCAAAACCCTTGACACTAGTATTTACAGCCTGCTTTGTGTTGCACCAAGATCCTAACTGGCTCAACAGTAGGACCCGTGGGTTCACCGCCCATAGCCATGCCCGAGCTGCACATTATGAAGACCCAGACAGCTGGAAGCACGGTCAGGCCCCTGGTCAGGGGCTGCTGCTGATGCCAGCAGCTTCCCTCCTCCTGGGAGCTGCAGGGAAGGGCCAAGTACCACAGCAACAAGGCTGGGAAAAGGCAGAGCATCCTTCAAATGACACCAGACTGTTGCCAGTGTCCACACACGAGGAGTGGACACACCTCATGTACACGGACAGGACACGCTCTGTGACACGTACTTGTTTCAAGTATAAAAACGGCTACGTGATAAACCAGAGGGGGGAGGGGTCACAAAACACCTGAGAAGGGTCTTTGTGGAAACATCCTGACTCAAAGTAGTGGGGAAGGCTGTACTCTCCAAGCTTCTGAAAATGCTGCTGTGTCTCTTTCTCCTGAAAACACCTCTCCTACCAGGCATGATGTTAGAACAGAGGTTAGTCCTGCCTTAAATTGTTATTGGTTTAGCAAGCTGTAAAACAGCCAGGGCTACAAAGATAAAACCTGTTTCAAAAGAACCAGAAGGTCTGTATGGTGCTTCAGTCTGTAATCCCATTGCTTGGGGAGGGTGTGTGAGCGTGTGAGCGTGTGTGTGTGTGTGTGTGTGTGTGTGTGTGTAGTCAGGATTGTGAGTTGAGGATCATCTGGCACTATTTGCAAAAGAGAAGAAAAAGAAAAAAAACTGTAATACAATTAAAAAATTAAGATGTAGTGATATTCACAGGCTGGAACCCTAGTGACTCATGGGTAAAAAGCAGACTTTTTTTTTCCATTTTGACTAACTAGCACAGCCTGCTTCTTTCAAAGCTAGACAGAGTCACAGTAAACTCTGGTTCCTAATAATTGCTTATGCTTTCTTATTTGAAAAACATTTGGAAGAAAACATGTTTTGCCTGACAGTATATTCTGACAAAAAGTCTGACACAAACTAGCCTTTGTGTGTCCTCTGTGCTGCTGAGATGTGTGTGTGTGTGTGTGGGAGGGCATAGGGCAAGATTAACTATTTTTAACTTTGGGAAAAGAAGCCACTAAAATAGATGTTTCTGCGCTTGGGCTCTCTCTCTCTCTCTCTCTCTCTCTCTCTCTCTCTCTCGCTCTCTCGCTCTCTCGCTCTCTCGCTCTCTCGCTCTCTCTCTCCCTCTCCCTCTCTCTCTCTCTCTCCCCCCCACCCCACCCCCGCCCCCACTGTTCCCATGCTGGCTGACTGTCCACATCTTGTCATACTGTCCCCACTGTCTGTGTTCTGACACTGCAACTGGAGGAGGCAGGCCCTAACCACGGCAGGTCTACAGAAAGCAGCAGCCCCCTCAAAGACCACGGCTGATGTCTGCATGGCTCCCAAGATGAGCGAGGCTCAAGACTGGAACGCAGCTGTAGGAAGAGGGAACCGGTCAGCACCAAATCCTCAGCAAGGCAGAGAGTGCCGTCAAAGAGACATCCAGGTCAGAGCCCCCGGCCTCCCACACTAGAACTACAGCACGGGCCTCCAGGCCTATACAAGTCTTTGGGGTGGAAGGGTATCAGCCGTGTGGATCCTGTAAACAAGGCTGGCCTTGAACTCCTGGTTGTCCTGTCTCTAACCTCTGAAGTGCTTCCTACCTCATTTACATCACTCCCAGACAGGCATGTTAGCGTCTAACCCAGAGGAATTCATAAAGACAAACCTGTAGACTGACTAAAGCCTGGCACAGCAGGCTTACTGAGTGTCATTTCAAATGGTTTGTGTATGTTCAAAAACTACCCTGATTTTTCTGAGAGGGTGGTGTGGGTGGGCATCAGAAAAACAATTTCAACGTCTTAGTTCTGAGTGGGCGAGCAGATCCACTCTTCAAACAGTAGTTCAGTCAGGGAAGGAAAAGCACGGCATACAGCTACCCCAAAGCCTTCTAGCACAAGGCAGAGGAAACTCTACCAGACACAAGGAGAGGACTTTGGCCAAGACACAGACATTACTACACACTCCAAGAAGCTGGCTAAACTGGACAGGAACTGCAAACAGGAAATAACAATGAAACGTAATAAATGCCATGATGAGAGACAGAAGGCAGGCTCTAGGTAACAGGGAAAGGCCCTCCCACGCAGGACGGGAAGACCTTTGGTAAGTACTGACACAGACGGGTAGCCTTCAGCAACCATTACCAAGAAGCCGCTTACCAAGCACCGTGCTGAGGTGTGATTTTGCAACTTTGAAAACGAAGCAAGCTTCAGGGCCGCCCCAAGGACTAAGTGCCCTATAGTTGCCGAGCTAGGATTTGAACCGGCATGGCTTGAAGTTGGGAGCTGGCGTAGGAAGTGTCATGGGCAAAGAGGCCTGTGTACAGGTCTCCTCTGTGAGATGCCATAACCCTGTGGCATCCCATGCACAGGGAGCAGGGAGTTCAGTGAGAGCTGTGAACCAGGCTGCAGAGCCCAACACAGGGAGGCAAGCCATGGTCCCAAGAAAGGAGCCCTGAGTCAGGGCTTCACTTCCTGTTAGAAAGAACGGTCCTCAGGGGACCTTCACCGGAGACTAATTCCCAAGTCTTCCATAAAGGACAGGGAGCTGTACTACAACCGATTCTTAGATTTTTCTCTGTGGAGAGCCGCATAGTGCCGCGCCCTTAAGATGGCGCTGGTCTCTGCCTTCCACCACCTGTTGACAAGTGCTCTTAGATGTAAACAGGTCCTTATTTGGCTGTGGCTGGTGGTCTGGCTTGCTTCTGTGTATGTGGACCTATCTGCTGTTGCCACATGGCAGACGGGGGTAGGCTGGTCCTAGAGTACTTAAGCCTGGGAGATGCTTCCCTGGGGGGAGAAAAGATTATTCAAGGTCCTGAATAAACTGCTTGGAGAAGAGCTCGTGTGTTGTGTCATCCTTGCTGGACGAGGGTGGGGGCGACATTTCTCCTCTTTCATTACTGTGGTGTTGAGGATGGAACCCACAGCCTGGCAGAAGCCGGGCAAGAGTCTTACCACTGAACTCTATCTGCACGCTGGGCACCAACCTTACAGACAGTCTATAAACCTCAGTGCATAGGAGCAACTCACCAGCTCCACAGCCAGAAGGCGAGCTTTGTGGTGATCCGCCAGAAAGACACACTTTCACTTACCTTTGTTCTTCAATAATTAAGACAACAACAGAACACTTTTAATTGGACTACAGAATTCAGCAAACAGCAGCCCTCTGGGAAGCCCATGTTTTATGGTCTCTGTGAAAGCGATCCACAGACGCTTCATGTCCTGTTCTCTCCCCTAAGTCTCTCCACCGAGTGCAAAGGTGCACTGGGCTGGGGTGGGGGTTGGGTGCGGGTGGCAGCCCAACGTCTCCTCCAAAGCCCAGAACAACTGTAAACCTAATGTTTAACAAGCACTAGCAATAGCAGGCTTTGCTAGAAACCCTGCCAGATGAGATCCTCTGCTCCTCACACCAGCTGCAGAGGCAGGTGACTCACTGGGAAGTGAGGGAACTGAGGCAGAGTGCTGTAACACTCTCTGCATACAGGGAGCTGGCTCAAGAACCAAACTCCTAGCCACTGCGCCTACTGTACTCAAGCCACGCTTGCCCTGTAGTGGAACCATAGCTTGCCTGCTCAGGACCCACCAGCCTTTGATTTTCAATCAGAAGCTCCACACTAAAAACCTCAACCCTGATTTCCTGATGGCCAACCTCAGTTTCTAGAAGCAGGAAACTGATCTGAGAGATACATGGTGGAAAAAGAGACAGGAAGGGCTTTTCTGGAGAGAGCCTGAGGTAAAAATGGAGGGGGACAGTCAGGCTCTGTAGAAGGCCTAATAAGACAGAACTTCCTCTCTCCAGGCCCACGGTCCTACAGCTCCACAAGTTGCTCAACAGCCCCCAAGGCTCCATGTTTTCTATACCGGGCAGCCATGGCTAGCTAGGCCAAGACCCTTTTGGCTTTAGTTCTAGAGGAGAGACCAGGCCAGAAACAGGGCCACAGGCTACACGTGCACTCTGCATTAACAAGTCCCTTCCTCTCCACCCTATGAAGAAAAGCAAAGAACTCACAAAGCCCCCTACGCCGTGTGTCATGACTCACGCCTTGGCAGGAGCAAGGAGGCAGATCCGTGTAACCTAACCAAGTTCTATTTTACTATGCTGAGGGCCATCACACAGGTTCACACTCTCAGTTCCTAACTGTGGTCCCACGCCTGTCGCCCCGAGGCTGCTCACCTGTGTGATGTATCTTAGCTGAGGGTCAGGTCCAGTCTCTAACAGAAGCCTCTGATTTAATGGTCGGGATCCTGGGTAGACTCTCCAGTCATAGCGCAAATACAAGATGGCGCCTCTCCAGATGTGCAGAGCCCAGCACGGCCCTTAGTCTCCCTCATATTCTGTCCCGTGGGCATTGTGGGGTTCTAGGACTGTGTCTGGTCAACTTGAGGAATTATGCCATTGGGTTCTGGTTATCAGAGGCTGTCTTGGGTGTAGTGGGGTTCCTAAGCTATTTTTACATGTCTAGAAGGCATTTTTTTAAAACCATCCTCATTACACACCTGAAATCCCACCACTCAGGAAGCGGAGGCTGGAGGGATAATTCATAAATTGGAGGCCAGCTACACAGCAGGTGCTAGATGAGCCTAGGCTAGAGTCAGACTCTCAAGAGAAAGAGACAGACGGGGGCAGGACAATAGAGGACAGACTGACCAACTAACCACCTGTCATTAGGTTAGTGTGATAAATATGGAATTAGATCAGACAGCAAGGCATCTCATTTGCAATGCAAATTCTTCTCACAAAACTGTAATTCTCTCCACTGGGTGGTTAGGGATTTCAGCAGGTCATCTGGAACTCAGGGTGGGGCAGCACAGCTCAGAAGGCTTTGAAGAAAAGAGATTACCAAAATGAGAAGTACAGGAAGGAAAGTGACCAGAAGGCCTTCCCCCAGCCGAGGCCAGCCACCACCACTGCACACACACACACCCTCACACACACACATCCCACAACCCTCCCCATCCCCTTACCCCCATCTGCCACAGCAACTCTGTCCTTCCACACTGGACAGGGACAGGGAAAGCTGCCCGAAGGTTCCTGAAAGTGCTCCTTGAAGCCCTTCCCCTCGCAGCTCTTCCCCTGCTAGCTTACACTGGTGCTACAGAGGCCTACCTAAGATGCAGGAAGGGATTGGTGGTGGGCCAGTAAAGGAACAGGCAGAGGGAGGCACTGTATGGTTGTCCTGGCTAATTTTGTGTTAACTTGACACAGGCTAAAGTCATCTTGAGAGGGAACCTCAACTAAGAAAATGTCTCCATAAGAACAGGCTGCAGGCAAGCCTGTGCGGCATTTTCTTAATTAGTGATTGATGGGGAGGCCCCGCCCACTGTGGGTGGTGCTATTCCTGGGCTGTTGGTTGTGAATTCAATAGGAAAGCAGGCTAGGCAAGCCATGATGAACAAGCCAGTCAGCAGCCCTCTCCATGGCCTCTGCGTCAGCTCCTGCCTCGAGGTTCCTGCCTGCGTGAGTTCCTGCCCTGTGTGTGTGAGTTCCTGCCCTGTGTGTGT
>NW_021604718.1:833419-850783 GCF_004785775.1 Grammomys surdaster
CTGCCCTGTGTGTGTGAGTTCCTGCCCTGTGTGTGTGAGTTCCTGCCTGTGTGCGTGAGTTCCTGCCCTGTGTGTGTGAGTTCCTGCCTGTGTGAGTTCCTGCCCTGTGTGCGTGAGTTCCTGCCTGCATGAGTTCCTGCCCTGACTGCCTCTGGTGAACTGTGCTGCGAAGGCAGAAGCAGAACGAACCCTTCCTCCCCAAGTTGCTTTGGTCACAGTGTTTCATCACAGCAACAGAAACCCTAAGACAATGAGGTTCCAACACACACAAGTCCACTGGAAAGACCTGTGTCTATCCGATAGAAGGAAAGGCCCTCCCTAAGCAGAGCCCTTCACTCTGACAGGACAAGCAAGGTAGGAGGACTCATCTGTCAGGTGGCTGTTACTGTAAGGAAGTGCCTGAGGCTGAGCACCGGGTAAGGAAGAGAGAGATGCGTCAGTTACGGTCCTGGAGGACCCAGTGACAGACGGCAACATGGAGGAATGTGTGTGAGGACAGGATACCAGGGAGTGAGGCACGGCTCAGTCACTCTCTGCTAACAACACACTCTTGAGAGAATCACTGCTCCCCTTAGATGCTGACCACTACCTTTACAAGGCCGAATATGTGACCCCGGGACAAATTTCCAGCATGGCCTTGGCAAACAAAGTACACCCAGTCACAGCAGACAGCTGGAGGGGTGCGACCCTGAGCGACAAGCCCCTTTTCCAGGTAGCGCTGATGCTGTGGCCGCCTCAAGGAGCAGGAGCTGTTAGTTCAGAACAAGTGATGAACGGGTGTGGAGGGGAGGATCGAGGACACACCAGATACCCTAAGGAAATGTCTCAAAACTCTAGAGTCTAAGGATGTGGGATCTTCTGCCTGTATTTTTATGCAGGGCAATTCCCAAGTGAACTACACAGAGCTACAAACTCAACTCGGATGGGACTCTGAATGGGCCAAAGATGTTTATTTTAAGTTCCGTGGGCGCAGAGCATATTTCAGAGCAAAGGAAAACGTTTCCAGTAGACCAAATGAGGAAATGTTTCCTTAAGATGAGACATCTGGAAAACCTGGCAATTCGCTTCTTGTTGATGTAAGTTTCTGAAACCAAGGTTCTCTCTGCAACATTTTTAAAAGACATTTTATGGGAGTATGTGTGTGTGTGTGTGTGTGTGTGTGTGTGTGTGTGTGTCTGTGTGTATGTGAGTGTGTGTGTGTATGTGTGTGTGTGTATGTGTGTGTGTATGTGTGTGTGAGTGTGTGTGTGTGTGTATGTGTGTGTGTGTGTGTGTGTGTACCAGAGGACAGTCTTGGGAATGATTCTTCCATTGATTACATTTGCTGTTATTAAGACAGGGTCTCGCCACGTAGCCCTGGCTGGCCCGTGACTTGCTATACAGCCAGGGTGGCCCTAAACTCACACTAGCTCCACACCTGTAACCCCAGAACGTGGAGCTTGCCTTGGGCCAGGCTGGCTGGCCCACGAGCTCCCAGCACCCTCTTGTGTATGCCTCCCCATCACTGCATCACTTCAGCTTTCCTTCCACTGGGTGGAGGGATCTGAACCCAGGTCCTCACTGCCCCAGTGAGCCATCTTGCAGGCCCCACAGAGCACCCTGTCTGAGGACACAGAGCAACCTCAACCCACAGCAGTTTTACTTCACAGTTTGGTTCAACAATCTTTACTAAGACGCTTGCTCTCGACCTTTATGAGTTGGAAGCCAGCCTGGTCTACTGAGTTCCAGGACAGCCAGGGCTACGAAGAGAAACCGTGTCGAAAAAAAAAAAAAAAGAAAGAAAAAGAAAAAACAAACAGAACAAAAGCAGGCTGTGGGAGGCTCAGCAGGTCGAAGTGTATGTCACACCTGTGAACTGAGTTTGGTCCTTGGGTCCCACATGGTGGAAGAACTGACCCCTGGACATTCTCCTCTGACCTTCACATGCATGCCATGGTATGTGTGAACCCATATACAATACATACATTAATTTTTTTAAACTTACTGTGAAGCTGGCAGTGGTGGCACACAGTTCTACACTCTGAAGGGAGAGGTCGACGGATGTCTGCGAACTCAAGGCCTACCTCATCTACAGAGCGAGTTCTAGGACAGTCAGAGCTACACAGGGCTATGCAAAGAGAAACCCTGTCTCAAAAAGCAAAACAAAACAAAGCAAGAAAACAAACAGAAATTAAACAAACAAACAAACAGCCTGCTGTTTCACCCCTCGGCACTCCTCACACAGACACAGTCTTTCCCCTCGATTCCTTTCTTACAGGCTTTCCTAGGCTCCTGGATGCAGAGCCAAATACTTTTAGAGGCCAGGACAGGGATGACTGGCTCAGCCTTTGGGTGGATCATGGGCAAAACAGAGAGGAGGTAGAGACCAGAGCCCAAGAACCGGCTGGCCCACCTCAGGACAAAAAGCACAGCAAGCTCCCCTTTCCTTCTTCATATTTCCCTGTGCATGTGTAGGGGGACAGAGAGTGATGCTGGATGCCTTCCTAGACTCATCGCCTATTGCTTTTGAGAAAGGATCACTAACATAACTTTTTTTTTTTTCTTTTGGTTTTTCAAGACAGGGTTTCTCTGTGTAGCCCTGGCTGTCCTGGAACTCACTCACTAACTTAACTTGGAGCCACCAATCAGGCTGGACTAGCTGGCCAGCGAGATCTAGAGACCTCCTCTGTCTCTGCCTCCCCATGCTGAGATTACAGACGGAAGTCACCAAACCCAGCTTCAACATGGGTGCTGAGGATCTGAACTTGGGTCCCCATACTTTCCCAGCAAGCACGTCAGGAAATGAGCCACCTCCCCACTCTCCTGTCACTTCTATGGTTACATCCATCAAGCTAATCAAAGAAAGCAAGCCTCTGGAAAGCTTGTGAATTAAGGCACACAGCCCTGGAATCCCAGAGCTTGGGAGGGAGACGGCAGGAGAGTTAAGGCCTGCTCAGGCTACACAGCAAGACTGCTAAAAAAAAAGAAAAAGAAAGAAAGGAAGGAAGGAAGAACAAAAGAGAGAAACAAAGAAACAAAGAAAGAAAGACAAGCTGGAAACCCTGATACATTACCAAATCCAGACCGGTGTTATGGTACGGATGTACACACACGCACACGTGCACGCACACACATACACAGTGCAAGTCAGGCCTGAGGATATCCTAAGTGTGTGGTGCTTCAGGGGCAGGCAGGAACAGAGAGCAAACTCATGTGTTTATCCTAGAGCAGTGGTCTCAACGTCCCCAGTGCTGCGACCTTTGATACAGTTAGTTCTTCATGGGGTGGTGACCTCCCCGGCATGCTATCATTGTCATTGCTATCACATAACTGTAATCTTGCCACTGTTATGAATCGTAAAGTAAATGTCTGATTTGCAGGATAGCTGATCTGGGACTCCCAAAGGGGTCACGATGCACAGGTTGATAACTACTGCCCTAGAGGGAGACAGATTTCAGATGATCCCACAAGTATGTGAAGACTTAGTACTTCCCACTTCAAACAGAAGGACTCTACATACAAGATAGTACAAGAAATCCAGCTTAGAGTAAAGCCCGGCCCCACTTCACGCTGAAACACTGGGAATGAAAGGGCCGACGGGACTGCTCACAAGGGGAAGCTGCTTGTGGAGCAAGCCTGACACTGGAGTTCAATCTCCAGAAAGCACAAGAAGGTGGAAAGAAAGGACCAACCCCACTCAGTTTTCCTCTGGCTTCCACACTCATGCCCGCCCGCCCCATTCATTCACACATAATAATACAGAAACCATATGTTAAAATATCAATTACAGTGAGCAATTTGCCAGAGGTTGGGCAACTAACGGCTTTCATTAGGCAGTGTTTCTAAGTCATGTTCTCCACCCACAGATGGATCTGCCCCTCTGCTGCTCCCAGAAGCCCGCATTAAAAGCACCAGGAAGAAACAACCTTACACTGATTCTGTGGGGCACTTGGGATCCTGGGGTGGGCCTTCATCCAGTGGCCACAGTACAGTGCTACGGTCTCCTCCCCTGAGGGCAGCCTCCTCCTGAAGGTCTTAAGAAACCAAGCAGAGCGGTGACAGGGAGATGCCATTCTCAGACAAATCTGAAGAAGTTCAAATGGATGCACGGGGAAATGGGCAGCGTGCCATTCTGTTCCTCCCGGCCTGGCCTACTCAGCACTGGTCAGAACTGTTAAAACAGAATCTTGACCAGGCAGTGCTGGCGAAACCCCTTAATCCCAGCACCTGGGGGGCTGAGGCAGGTGGATCTCTTGAGTTTGAGACCAGGCTGGTCTACAGAGTATGTACGCTATATAGGTCAACCACAGAGTGCTTGCCTAGCATTTCAGCACTGAGAACACAAACCACCACTAAGAAGCAAGCAGTGAGCCCTAAATCATCCCGGGCTCACATGTTACTTCATGATGACTATCTTGTCAGACGATGTGTGGGCCTTTAATTAGTACTGTTTGTGACTTGGTGCTTTTGTTGTTGCTTGGATTTATTTTATCTGTATGAGTATTTTCCTACTTGTTCCTATGTCCATGGGTGCCTGGTGCCTAAGGAGGTCAGAATAGGACTTTCGATCCCCCGGGACTGGAGTTACACAGATGGCTGGGAGCCACCATGGGAGTGCTGGGACTCAATCCAGGTCCTCTCAGGAACAAGTCCTCCTAAATGCTCGTAACTGCTGAGCCGTCTCTCCGGTCCTGAGATTTTTTTTTTTTCTTTTGGCTTTTGAGACAGGATTTCTCTGGGTAGCCTTAGCTGTCCTGCAACTGGCTTTGTAGAACAGGCTGGCCTGGAACTCAAGAGATCTGCCTTTCTCTGCCTCCTGAGTATGGGATTAAAGGCTTACCTCTGCTGCTACCACTACCTGGCTGAGAAAAGTACTACTTAAGCCAAGTATTTGATGATGATTGTTCCCTGTCTAGCTCCCAGGACAGGTCCCAACATAAACAGAAATACATTAAAACATTTGAAGAAAGGATACCGTTCCCTCTGCAGAAGCTGGCAGTTTTCATAAAGTACAGGAGAGGAAACATAACCTAAGTCACGTGGTGGGTCCTGTGAACCCCAGTAAAAAGACATACCCTCAGCCAACAGGCCCACAAGAGAAATGTCTGTATCTCTCCACCAAACACATCCCACTGCTACATGCCACAGATACACAGAGGTAGGCCAAACAGTTACTCAAGCTAAACATGGTGATACAAGCCTGTAATGTGAGTTCGAGGCCAGCCTGGGTTACAGAAGAAGCTCTGTCTCTAGTACCAAGCAGGGACTGGGGGTGTAGCTCAGTTAGTAGACTATTTGCCTACCACAGACAAAGCACTTGGTTCTATCCCCACTGCTATATAAAACTGGGTGTGGTGGCGCTCCCAGCACTTGGGATAAGGGTAGGAGGATCAGAAGTTCAAAGTCATCCTCGGGTGCTCGGTAAGTTGAAGGCTAGCCTGGGATATAGAAGGAGGGGTCTGGGGAGATGGCTCAGTCAGTATGGTACTTTCCATGTAACTATGAGGACCTGAGTTGGCACCCCACCACCCACATAAAAACAACTGAGCCTGGTGCCAAGCACCTGTAATCTTAGCACTGGTGAGGCAGAGGCAGGGTGGATCCCTGGGGATTGATGGTCAAGCAGGCTAGGCAGATCCATGAGCTCCAGGTTTACTGAGAGACCTGTCTCAAGAGTTGAGAAGGATCCAGGGAGACATTTAATGTCAATCTCAGGCTTTCACATGCACACACGCACGCACACACACACGAACACATACGTACACACAAATAAACAAAAATGGTACTCAAAATTATTTTTATTTCAGTCCAAAACATGTCATGATCTTTCCTATGGTCCCCTAAGCACAGTACACAGCACTCTCTAATGCTCTCTCTAACCCAACGCCAGCTCTGCAGCAGAGCGAGGCAGTTCTCTAAGGAGATGCCTGTCAGGTCCTCCTCATTCATGAACACACTGCCAACTTCTCCTCAGACATGGAAAGGTCTGTCTTGGGCTGGAGAGATGGTTCAGCAATTCAGAGTCCATGTTGCTCTTGTAGAGGGCCCAGATGGTATCTCAGTGCCCACCTGAGGGCTCTCAACAGGTAGTAACTCCAGTTCCAGGGATCCTACTGCCCGCCACTGAACTCTGAGGGCACCAAACATATATAATGCACATACATGCTCATATATACACGAAGGCAAAATACTCTTGAAAAAAAAAAATACCAGGGCCTTTCTCTTCCAACCAGCATGCTGTCCTACCCCTGGAAGGGCCCCTTGGTCCCAGGGTCTACACTTGTTTCCTAAGGACCTTAGGGGCTCACAAAAGCCACAGAGCTACTGGGAGAACGGGACTGAGGCCCACCCATTCCCTCCAGGGGCTTCTGGGGAGGAAAGCCTTGAGGTCAGAGGGAGGACCGATCTACATCCAGAGTAGAGAAATACCGAGACTAGTGAGTGATGCAGGAGAAGCAACACCTGTGCAACGACACCCTTGAAAATGTGATCCGGCCACACCAGTGGCTCCTCGGGAGAGCCATCCCCTGATTACCAGGAAATCCTGACATGCTTGTCATTAAAGGTGTTGGTTTATGAGTGTCGGTTTTACCACAACATGCAACTCGGATGGAACAAGATCAGCTCTATGACTGCTACTTGTGTAGTGTGTCTGTTTCCTTGCAAAGGACAACTCAATAAACACTCTGAGCAGACAAGGACACATGCTGCTGCAATGGTGCTCAAATCCCAGGTGCTTGGCCCACATCTCAGATGCTCCACATCTCAGGTGCTCACCATCCCAGGTGCTCACCATCCCAGGTGCTCACCACCCAGGTGCTAAGCCCCATCCCAGGTTCACCATCCCGGTGCATGAGGGGCCCGCATCCCAGAGTACCAGGTACTCTTCAGCACACAATACAGATGCCAAAGGCAAGATTTGCCCTGGACCTCAGGGCTTAAGTCACCATTGGTCTACTGACGTGAGTGAAGATTCTCGGCCCTGAGAACTAGAACCTTCATTCTAAGCCATCAGAGACTCAGGGTACCAGGAAATGTGAAGCTGGAGGGCAGATTTCTGAATGTGGCTGACTGGAGAGGACAGGTTCCTTTTCCCATGAAGGGCTCGGTCTGTCCCTTAGTGGCCTCTCAGGGTGAGGGCTCTAGGGATCACTAATCACAGAGCCCCAGGAACTTGTTTTGCCAGTTTCTTTTTTAAATTCAAATTAGGCCTTTACTTTTTTGTTTGCTTTGGTTTTTGCTTTTTTGGTTTTTCTCAGATAGAGTTTCGCTGTATAGCACTGGCTGTCCCAAAACTCCCTCAGTAAACCAGGCTGGCCTAATTCAGAGATCCGCCTGCCTCTGCCTCCCTGGGACTAAAGGTGTGTGCCACCATGACTGGCTTGCCACAGGCATCAGATCCCCTGGAGCTGGAGTTCCAAGTGGTGGTGAGGTAAGGGTGCTGGGAACTGAACTCAGGTCCTCTGCAAGAACTCTGAATGTTCTTTACTAAGCCACTGCTCCAGCTCTTCGTTTTGCCTTTTCCAGATGTCCTCAGTGCCACCTGTATGTCCTTATGAGAGACAGTTTAGCACCAGGGTGGCAGCCACTCAGGTTAGGTGTAGGGGACCCCACTCCCACTCCCCACCCTGTTGTTATTCTGTGTGTGAGGAAGGAACTGTTTCAGCAGAGCTCAGACCAAAGAAAAGCTAGAGTGAGCTCGTGAAGCCCTCAGCATCCACACGCTAAGCCCAGCATCCACACGCTAAGCTGTTTCACAGGAAGCGCTGACAGGGCTTTTGCACGTCTGAATGAACAAATAACTATGTCAAGACCTGATGGGGAAGGAAGGCCGGCCTCTTCTAACTCCCACTTGGCCCAGGGGCTCACAGCGCTTCTCTGTGGAATGGTCACTGGAAGATGTAGCTCTGCCATAATAAAGAATAAATAAAACCACCTGTAAGATTGATTCATTTGTCCGTTTTTTAAAACTATCATCAGGCCAGGTGTGGTGCACATGCCTTTAATCTCAGCAGTCGGGAGGCAGAGGCAGGTGGCGCTCTATGATTTGGACAGCAGCCTGGTCTATATAGCTACCTATGAATTCCCATGCACATCAAGCAAGGAGAGGCATTTGAAAACAAGAAAGAAAGGCGTTTGTCTCAGTTCTGACCCACAGAAGCCCAGCCCTTCCACAGAACCCCACTCTGCAGTTCCACAGCAGAGGCTGCTGCGGGAAAGATGAACTCAGGGCTAACCATCCGTCATGATGTCCGATCATCCCACCTTCTGAACAATGCTCTGGCCTGACCTCTGCACACCTCCGGGGGGAATTTATAATTCTGCACCCCTCCTCCACAAATTGACTTCATTAAAACTGTGAATCGCTCTCCCTACAGTGCATGTCCATCATTACCAGTGCCTTTCCACAGCCACAAAATGCCTCAGCCCTGCCTCCTGCCCAGCAACTAACTACCCCTTAGCTCAGGCCTTGCTCTGTTAGCTCAATGTGCCCCACTCTGCTGCAGCCTGGGGCAGCTCTGGCTTTCCATTCCCAGCCTGCACAGCGTCTTGGCCTTAGACAGTCCCAGGCTTGCCCTGTTCCCGGAGGGAAGCTCATCCTTGGCTTCTGGAAACCCCTCAGCATCCTTCTGCCCGAAGCACTCATCACAGGATTATTGCTTAGGTGCTCTCTCCCCAGCAGATGATCAGATACTGGATGGAGACGTTTCCCTCTAACTCCTCTAGCCAGCACGGTGATCTGGCACAGGCAAGGCACTCCCTCGGTAAATGAGGAAACTGCCACTGTCCTTTGGCTCCGCGTCAGCATAATTCTCCCAACTTCCCCAGAAAGTAGGGCGGGTTTTGATCACTTAAATGCAGTTAAAAATGTGGGCTGGCGCTAACGTCTGTTATCAGCCCCATGTGACTAAAGAAGGCTCCAAGCCAGCTTTAAGTTTGGCTGCTCAGGACATGGAGTGGGGCGAAATGAAGGAGGCACAGGGGGATGAGCTTCAACAGTTACGTGAGCCCTGGACGGCTGCTCTGCGAGGAATTACATGTGTCTGGAAATGTGTTAGCACATGCAGACCTTCCCCTCTCCCGTCACTGTACTGCACTAAGTACACAGTGAGGACTAGGCACATTTCTAGAGATTCCCCAGTGCCAGAGGACAGGACGGTAGCTAGTCAGGGAGGGGCGCTCTGGCTTCACTGTTGGGGTGTGCTCATACACAGACGCACTGACAGGTAAGAACATACAGATCTATCCCCAAAGTACTCATTACTCAACGGCAGTCTCATTTCTTTTCCTTTTGCAGCACTGGGCATCAAACCCAAATCCTGCACACTGGCCAAGTACTCTACCACTGAGCTGCACCCGAGTCAGAGAGCTTGGGGGGCTGGAGAGATGGCTCCGTGTTAAGGGCACTGGCTCTTCTTCCAGAGGACCCATGGCTTCTATGCTCTCACACTGTGGTTCACAAACATCTGTAACTCTACTTCCAGGGGATCCAATGTTCTCCTCTGGCCTGTGTGGACATCAAGCCCACACTGCGGGCAGTGATTTGGCCTGATCCTCGTATTTCTGTAACAGGTCCGTAGATACCCACCCAGGATGACAGTGTGTAGACCAGCGCACACAGCACGTGCCTCATGGTGTCCCAACAGCACCGAAGAGCTTCTTCTTTTTTTTTTTTTTTTTTTGGTTTTTCAAGACAGGGTTTCTCTGTGTAGCCCTGGCTATCCTGGAACTCACTCTGTAGACCAGGCTGGCCTCGAACTCAGAAATCCGCCTGTCTCTGCCTCCCAAGTGCTGGGATTAAAGGCGTGCGCCACCACTGCCCGGCCCAAAGAGCTTCTTAATACAGTAAATAGAGCTTACTTTGGGAAGTTACTAGAAAACAACCACTTGACTGTAGTGCAGCTTTCCCGACAACAGGGGACCAAAGAGCTCTCCAGTCCTGCAGTGACTAAAGGCCGCTCTGGACTGTCTGAAGTCACTCACTCTCTCCCTAAGTCTATACGCCCTGAGGCCAGCACTCCAGCCTGGACGGTCTCGTACTAGCCAAGCAGCAGCTCCCTCCACGCACTCATCATGGCGCTGACTGGGCAAACAGGTCTGTCTGTTCCATTCCAGCCTCTCCATTTTAATTCTGAGCAAGTCCCCTCCTTCCTCCACTCAGTCTTCTCAGCTGTCTGGATGCTACAATGGCAGAATCCAGACTCTACTTCAGGGGGGGACATTGTACGGTGGAGAAAGGGCCTCCAGACTACCCTCACTGACTGCCATCTCCTCCCCCCACTCCTCAGTACTGATAACCTACACCACAACGCCATGGCTGAGCGCCCAGGAGGAGGCTGGACTCTTCAGCTGCCCTGCAGTGTTCTAGCCACCTTTACGCATTTATAAAGATTACGTCATTGAAGCTTCGTTCAACCTCTTAGGAGAGCTCTTCCTTTCCTTCCCCTTTTCCCTTTCCTCTTTCCTTTTCTCTTCCCCTTCCTCTTTCCTTCTCTTTCCTCTCTCCTCTCCCTTCTCCCCTCTCCTGACCTCAGTTACTTTAGAGAAAGGGTCTCCCGCAGCCCAGGCTGGCCTTGATGTCACAGTATAACAAAAGATGACTAGGAACTCCTGACCCTGCAGCCTCTGCCTCCCAAGGCTACGAATTATGACATGTGCCATCACAGCTGGCTGAGGAGTTCTATGATAGACCATGGAAATAAGACAAAGATTAAGAAGGCTGACCGTATCTTCAACTAGCAGGTGGTAAAGGCAAGATCCAAACTCAGACAATTTGACTCTGCATGGGTTCGAACCCTACTCCTGCTATCAACTTGTCTTAGTTAGGGGTCTTATTGCTGCAATGAAACATGAGCAAAAAGCAGCCTGGGGAGGAAAGGGTTTATTTCACCTTGCACTTCCAGGTAATAACCCCATCACTGAGAAATCAGGACAGGAAGTCAAACACTGCAAGACCCGGGAGGCAGGAGCTGATGCAGAGGCCATGGAGGGGTGCTGCTTACTGGCTTGCTCAGCCTGCTTTCTTACAGAACCCAAGACACCAGCTCAGGGATGGCACCGCCCACAGTGGGCTGGGCCTTCCCTCAATGATCACTAGTTGAGAAAATGCCCTACAGCTAGATCTCAAGGAGGCATTTCCTCAACTGAGGCTCCTTCCTCTCTGATGACTCTAGCTTGTGTCATGTTGACACATAAAACCAGCCAGTGCAACCTTGTGTATTTTGTTTCATTGTTAATTGTTTAGATTGTTTTTATATGTGCAGCTATTTTGCCTGCATGTATGTCTGTGTGCCATGTGTGCACCTGGTCCTCAGAGATCAAAAAGAGGCGTCAGATCTCCTGGAACTGAAGTTACAGACAGTTGTGAGCCACCATGGAAGTGCTGGGAATCAAACCTGGGTCCTCTGGGAAGGCAGCCAGTGCTCTTTTTGCATGTTTTTGAGGCAGATATGACTCAGGAGCTTAGGCTGGCCCAACCTTTCAGCAATCCTCCTCCTGGGTGTTAGAATCATGGACAGGCAATCATGCTCGTATAACTAACTGTAAAGAAACACGAAGAGTTCCTGTGCCCCTCCCTTGGTTTTGAGAATCGGAGTGACAAAGGTCCCCAGAGTGACAAAGGTCTGTCACAAGCCAATGGACAGCACCAACAGTAAGATGAAAATAGGCATTCTCAAAAATATTACAGGGGGCTGAAGAGATAGCTCAACTGCATGCTGCTCTTCCAGAGAACCAAGTTCAGTTCCCACCACCCACATCGGGCAGCTCACAACACCAGGGGCCACTGAGATGGGTCTGGAGCATCAATCCTCAACCTGAACAACCCTTTCATAGGGTCACATATCCGATATCCTGAATGTCAGAGATTTCCATTACAATCCGTAACAGTAGCGAAGTTATGAAGTAGTAACAAAGTAACTTTATGACTGGTGGTCATCACCTGAAGAATTGTATTAGGGGTCAAAGCATGAGGAAGGTTGAGAACCACCGGGGTCTGGAGGTGAGTATGCTTGACACACAAGACAGGGGATTGGAGTTTGATCCCCATAACCCATAAAGGTTGAAGGAAAAAAACGAACTTCACAAAGTTGTCCTCTGACCGCCACACAGGCACTGACATTCACGTACATGTGCCATACATACACAATAATAATCAGTTGGTATGATGTTTCCACAAAAGCATCTTTTTTTTTTTTTTTTTCGGTTTTTCGAGACAGGGTTTCTCTGTGTAGCCCTGGCTGTCCTGGAACTCACTCTGTAGACCAGGCTGGCCTCGAACTCAGAAATCTGCCTGCCTCTGCCTCCCAAGTGCTGGGATTAAAGGCGTGCGCCACCACCGCTCGGCCCACAAAAACATCTTGAGGGTTTCTTACCGCCCTTCCCGGAGTCTCATGACAAACTCAGAACTCCACATGTGTTCCTCTGGAAAATCACAGGCATGTTGAAATGACTGTGAAACACTGCTCAAAAACTCAGGTCTTCATAAGTGTCTGAGAATGGGATGAGAGACGGCTAAGGATTTGGACCACAGATGTTCTCTCTGTTATTGAACTACGAAATTGAGAGCTTACATCATCAGGGTGTAGGAGCACATAACCATACTTCTGGCCTTGGGAGGCTAAGAAAGAATGATTACAAGTTCAAGACCAGCCTGTACTATACCATGCAGCCAGTTCATGGTCAGGATAATCATGGTCAGGATAAACTATAGCGTGTGTATGTGTGTGTGTGTTGCACAGTGCTGAGACAGGGTCTTACTATGTACTCTGACTCAAAATCAGCCTGGTTTATTACTCTTTGTGTGTGTGTGTGTGTGTGTGTGTGTGTGTGTGCAAGAGAGAGACAGACAGATAGACACACAGGCACACACACGCACGCACACACATCCTAGCTGTACACAATGCACACCTGTAATCCAGCTCTGAAGAGGCTGACGGTAGGGTGTGGGAGAGTCAGCAAAGGCTGACTAGTAAGAGCCTATCTGAAAACAAACCCTGGATCTTCCTTACACATCCTGTAAAAAGAGAAAACTGCTAACCAGAAAGCAAAGCCATAAATACTGCCTGTTTACTTAAAAACCTTTTGAAAATCTGCACTGTGTCTGATAACGATGGCAAAATGAACAGCTGAAGAGTGACTACTAGCTGGGAAATGAGTCTCCAGCTGGGACTTCTATGGACAATTATGGAGAAAGCAACAGATTACAAGTGACAAATCCAGACACTCTGCCAATTTCCACATCTGAGCTGCTCTTATTGCTAGGTAAAGTAATAGTGCGTCCCACGACTGCTCGTCACACAGGCCCCAGGGGCTGCTTCACAGTCACTGAAGCAGTCTGTTCCAGGAGCCATGAGCACCACTGGTACACAGCAGACACTAAAGACTGTGGGGAGGGGGGGCTTCTCCTGACCTCTTTGGATGTCATCAGTAAGATGGCCACAGACACTCTCATTGAAGACTTGAGGATTAAACACAAGGGATTATGGAAAACCACATCCCGTCTCATCACTCCAGGCTTCAACTATCAGCCACAGTCATGTGACCCAGGCGGATCAGAGTCCCCGAAAACCATTCTCTGGACCAACTAATTATGATTTGAGAAAGCAAGGTCTAGCTGTAAAGCACTAAGGCGGGCGGGTGAGATCTGAAAAGAGAGAGCTGAAGGCAAGAGCTGCACACGAGCGCACAGCACTGTAGGGCTGCAGGAACATACACATGCATACAGAAGTGTGTGCACATGCATGCACACATGCACAGGCACACATCTGCACACAGAGCTCCAGCTTCTCTCTGCTGTTCACTCCCTGCCTCCCATTTAGTCTGGCCAAGGCTGTTCACTCATCCAAGTCTTCCCCACTTTCACCTTACGGGAGAGTCTGTCTTTTCTCTCAGGTAAAGCCCACGACTCTATGAAGCTGTCTTGAGGAAGGTAAGACTTTTCTGAGAGGCACATGAGAGGCTTCTCCCCTGCTCTGAAACATGCTCCATTTCTCACATGCTCCGAAACAAAGTTAGCTGGTGCATGCTTGCAGACATCTCCTCATCCAATTTTCCTGTATTCCAGAGAATAGCCAATGATCAGAAATGAGCTGACCTAATTTTACGTCATCAAAGGGCTCCATGGGGATTCTGTATTCCAGTCTTGGGAAAAAAGAAAGAACTGCCAGTTGCTCAGTAACTAAGCAAGAATGCTGAGCCGGTCGACCTGGGTTCAAAACCAAGCCCCGCACGTCCCATCAGCTTGTTCCTGCAGTGCACTGCTCATGCCCTCACCCAAAGAGCCGTTACAAAGACACAATGAATTACTGTTGATGAAAACATGGTACAGAGTAAGGTTGGTAAAAGCAACTACTGTGGGGAAGTAAATAAAGCCTTAATGAGTTCTCCAAGAGTCCCAACAGCTGCTGGGATCCAGAGTGTGGACTTTGCGGGACTCCTGGCTCCGCCCTCCCCCGGGGCTCCGCCCTCCCCCTTGTGGCCCTGGGCTGGAACTCTAAGCCCTCTCAACCTGTTCCTTTCATCTGTAAAGTGGAGACAACTACTGAGCTCTAAAGGTGAACAGAACACAGGGACGCAGAGGTAGTATAGAGTGCACAGGTGACCACACACACACACACACACACACACGTGCTCACACCCACCTGTTGACACAGCTACCCACAGTGCTCAGGAGCGTTGACAACCATACACACTACAGGATGGGCCCAGCTTTGCAGGAAGGCTTATCAGAAAGAAGGCCACCTAGAGGGTGCTCTGCCACCAGCCCAGTAAGAACAAAGTCAGTGCATACAGCTTTCTTCAGGCTGGTCCCTGGGACATTGATAGTGATGGTTGCAGACAAAGCCAGGCCTGGGCTCCTCTCTAAGGCCAAGCAGAGAGTTAAGGCTGGGAGTGGGGGTGTTTTTTATAAGTAAGTCTCAACTTTAATTTACAAAAAAAGCAAGCTGAGAAATAGAACGTGTTTAAAGGAAACAGGAGAGGAAATTGCAATGAGTGTTTGCTCAGAGAAAGGGAAACTATCAATGGCTATTCCATGTGGATGGACGGACGGACTGACGAGGCTGGGATGCACACAGACAGCACCTGGAGAGGCGTCCACCTTCAGTTCGAGTGTCATCTCCCAGCACACTGGGCTGTTCTCTAGTCACCTGACATCTCAGCACTCCCGCTTTGCCCACTTTCTCACAAATGAGAAGAACAACTTGCATTTTAAGTCATTTCGATTGGGGGGGGGGGGAGAGTGGGGCCAGGACTTGAACCCACAGCCTCAGGCATGCTAGGCCAGCATTCTATCACAGAGCTACATTCCCATCCGTCTCCACAGCTTAGGTGCCAGCTATGCCTTAGTGAGACAGGAGCTTGACGTCAAGTCCAATGACCCGAGTTCTATTTCCGGGTAATACGTGGTAGAAGGAAAGACCTACTCTTACATGTTTGCTTGTGAGCCTAGCCTTTAATGGCTGAGCCATCTCTCCAGCCCAAGAGACCTACTCTAAGAAGAAACTCATGCCCCCCAGGGCAGGCAAGGGGTTAAATGATGCTTCCTAAATACCACAGGTATCACCAAGGCTCTCAAAACAAGGCTGGGGAGTACAGAAAATGATAGGGACACAGGTCACTAACAGAATGATGTCATTTCCATTAAAAAAAAGTTTTGTACAGAAAAAAAGTCCAAGTATGCACTGCACAAATTTTTTACAAAGTGTGTGTGTGGGGGGGTGCGCGCTCTTGTGTTTTGAGATTTTTCTCAACCCATGAAAGGTGGGAGATTGTGTCTACAATCCCAAAATTAAAAAAAAAAAAAAAGTCACTGAGCTGTGCTGATCCCAGTGGTTGATTTCTGAGTTCTAGGCCACCCTGGTCTACACAGCGAGCTCCAGTCAGACCCTGTCACAAAAGAACCAACCAACCAAACACATACACACAAACTGTGGGGTTACGTCCCCTGAGTGAGTGTCAACTAGTGAGCTGCAGAGCCGACCTGGGCTGACGAGGAGCTGCTTTGTCCCTGTCTCATTTGATGTGAGCAGACACAGGATTCCGCCACAGCCACACGGTGTCCTAGCTATGTGACAACCCCACTAAGGGGCTTACAGCACTCTCCCCGTGTCCTCAGTAGGGTTCCTATTGCTGTGATAAAACACCATGACCAAAAGCAACCTGGGGAGGAAAGGGTTATCTCAGCTCACACTTCCATGTCACAGGTCACTTCCATCATCCAGGGAAGTCAGGGTAAGAACCTGGGGGCAGGAACTGAAGCAGAGGCTGCTGGGGTTATTGCTTACTGGTTTGCTTAACCGGCTTTCATAGACAACCTAGGACCACCTGCCGTGAGCTAGGCCCTCTCATATTAATCATCGATCAGGCAAACGCACCATAGGCTTGCTCCCCGGACGATCTGATGGAGTATTTTCTCAATTGAGAGTCCCTCTTGCCAGATACTTCGAGCTGACATAAAAACTAGCCAGCACACTGCACAACCCCGAAATGCCACAGTTTCCAAACAGCAAGCAAGGGATCAAAGACCTGACTTAGCTTTGCCCCTCTGATGTTTTCAAAATGAGATGCCTAGGATGGGCATGGATGTGCACTCCTTTAATCCCACTGGGGAGGCAGAGGCAGTCAGATGTCTGTGAGTTTGAGGCCAGCCTGGTCTACATAATGAGTTTCAGGACAGCCAGGGCTACATAGAACGATGTTGTTGGGGGTGGAGGGGTAGGCTGAGATTTGTCTACTGTGAACAAATCAGGAGCCTGTGTTATCAGTGACTATAATTTAAAATGGCAACAGTGAGAGACAGGTCCTTCACAGCAGGCTCAGTGGTCCAACTCATCAAAGGTGGGAACAAGGGGCTCCCACGGATGATTCTAGCAGCCAGTTTATTAACCTCTGGACACAAGCTAGGCTATGCAAGCCCTGCATATCTTGTTCTGATTCATCTGACGTTAGGGAGATGGAGACCTGTCCAGACTGACTCTACCTATGAGGACATACGCTTGGAGAAGCTTCCTAAGCTACCTTCGTCACAAGCTATGACTGATGTCCTGAGCTCCAGGGCTGCAGCCTGAAGGCAGCTCAGTCCCCTAGATCACATCCGCCCCAGTGGCTCAGGGACTGCAGTGACAGGGCCTACAGATACAGCTGGCTTTAAGACAGACAACTGGCTTATTTTAAAAACTCCTTTTTGATTTGTAAACTAAATGAACTTGATCTATAAATTACTGAGGAAGGATAAATTGGAAACCTACCGTGTAATTTCTTGCACTGTTGCCACTAACTCTAACCACACAAGAATCACTGACGATGTTCTATGGATGCAACCTATTACACAATGTAATTTTCTACACCACAGAAAAATCTCCCCATAATCTTCTGGATATCAAT
>NW_021604718.1:850793-869970 GCF_004785775.1 Grammomys surdaster
TTTTCTACACCACAGAAAAATCTCCCCATAATCTTCTGGATATCAATGTGGGAAACGTTTTCTCAGGATGCACTAAAAAGAATCCCTTGTTCCTTCCTACCTGGCCAGTAGTGTGACTTCCAAGAACAAGCCCACCGCTGTCTACTCTTGGGGTTTCCTTGGTGTCTATATGCCCTACAGATCCCAGTATTTACTTTCCTACCAAAGACAGGGCAGAAATGACCTGGACTTCCTTCTCGAATACCCAAATTTACAGCTGTTTGCGGCAGACAAACTCAGAAAGTGGACTGAAGGGGCTTTTCTGGAGAACAACTTTGTATCTACTTTATTTCTTCTTTGTATCTCTGGCCTGTTAGGCCCAGGCTACACTTGGCTCTTTGGTAGGAGAAAACAATCGAGAGAGTAACTTTCTTGTTCTGCTGGTCCTGGTTCCTGACTTCTGACAGTGACCAGGCTGACGCTGAGCCAGATACAAGTCGGAAGTTCTTCCGCCCTCTCCAACTAATGTGGTGAAAACTGAACTCAGCTGGAGAATGTGGAGAGACAGGAGCACACACACACTGAAAAACAGAAACTGTCTTCTGCTCCACATATACTGTCCTACTTAGTTTAAGGCTGGCGGCATTCCCAGCCAAGCCAGGCAGATAGTGGCTTTATCTCAGTGGTTTGGAGGTAGAGGAAGGTGGATCTCGGAGTTTGAGGCCAGCCTGGTCTACTGAGTGAGTTCCAGGACAGACAGACAGACAGACAGACACACACACACACACACACACACACACACACACACACACACACCACCCAATGGCACCCTCTAGATGTTTTTTCTCTTAGGAAAGACCCACCAAGTCAAGCCTAGGCCTGACAGGCACGAGCAAACTCCAGCCAGGCACTCCATTCCCAAGCCAAGTGCCTAGCTGTAAAGTAACGCAGAGTGCCTGGATTGCTACTTTGTTTTCTTTTTTTCTTTGTTGTTTTGAACAAAGTAACCATTCTCCTTTGGAGAACTCCACAACCTAACAGCAATTCCAAAATGAAGGGAGGAGGCTGCCAGACAACAAAAATCACACTAAAAAAAGGCATGCTAAGAAATTTTTGGGACTCGAAAGATGGCTGAGTCATTATTAAGGGCACTGGCTGCTCTTGCAGAGAACCTGGGTTCAGTTCCCAGCAGCCATACGGCGGCTCAAAACCACCTGGAACTCCAGTCCTGGGGGATCCAGAACCTTCTAGCCTCCACTGGGAAACAGGACGCACTGGGTGCAGACACACGTGCAGGCAGAACACTCATGTGGAAGTTGTTTAACTTCTGGGGCTGTAGCTTAGTGGCAGCTGGCTTGCTTAACATGCTCAGTACTGGACTCAATGTTACCCTAGTAAAAAAGGCTTTCTAAGTGAAGACGGTTTAGTGAAGGATCCCGGGTGGGAGTGGGCTCCTGCTTTGGACGATGGTTTGTTTGCCCATGTGTTGACTTAGAACAGGAACTTAAATCCATCCGCAAGGTCACAGCACGCTGCCCACTCTGCCGTTTTACAGTCTTTCCCTTTCCTTGGAATGTTAAAATCATCTCTCCCTGTTTGTCCGTATCCTCTCACAAGATGACAGAGTAAAAAAGGAGCTGAAAACCACATCTATAGCAGTGTCTATAGATTCTCTTCAGCAAGCCTCTGTGGCGACAGAACTGTCCTGAACCATGACAAAGCCTCCTCCCTGACGAGCACCTCTGACTTTGTCCCTCTGGCCGAGTCCCGTGCACTTCCCTTAGCCAGTCCTTCATCGCACGCCAGTTCGTGACTCAGGACTCAACTCACAGTTCTAAGCAACTATCTGATAAGTTTCACGGTTCATTTTCTCTGGCCCTTTGGCCTTTCAACCTAAATCTTACTGTAGTCTCAGACATAAAGTGCTTTCCTGGAACTCAGTTGCTTCACTGTAAACCTAAACACAGGCAACTCCATTACAGTAAAGTTTCATGTCTGCTATGTGCTGGGGGCTAAAAACACTCAAAGTAAAACAAAGTTTAAAGGTGTCTTATCCTCGGCTCTCAAGCTATGGTGTGCATCCATAAAACAGAAAATGCATCCGTACCACACATAATCTATGTATAATCTATGCAGTGCGGGTTCTCAGTAGCACTAAACACTCTGGAGAACTAGCTAATCTATTAACTATTCGTTAAGTAACAAGCATTTTATTTACATCATTTTGGATAGAAAATTAAACATCTACCAAACACAATTTTTACTTAATGGCAAAAAGTCAGACTAGACAGCACTAAGATACAACAGTGCCTTGGGCCTACTCCGGTGTGAAGAGCTACATCCAAAGCCTCAAACACGAAGGCGGAAAGTGGGTACACTTAGCTAGACATTTCATTCTGTCAGTTTGTAACACAGGCACTCTTTATGCACACATATGCACACTCCTATGAACTCTATATACGGTGAACTGTGCGTATGGTGAGAAGGGCTAATTCTGATGGGGTACCTACTCTCCGATAGCTCTGAGATAAATTTCATAGTGGATACAGCACTATGACATCTAGCAATCTCTCGGCCCAGCAGAAGGCAGATGGGGGTGGAACTGTTAATGAACGGCAGTCACACGTCTGCCTGAGCAGGTTCTCTCCCTTACTGTTTCCAACTGCCACTGCTCAGAGATCACCAAGCAGGAAAGAACACCATTTAAAACGTGTCTGAGTGGGGGCACAGCGGAGCGTACCTGCAATCACAGCACACACTCAGACTTGGAAGACAGAGAATCAGAAGTTCAAAGTTATCCTTGGGTACATGAGTTCAAAGCCAGCCTGGACTACATTAGACCCTGCCTCAAACAAACAAACAAAGAGACAAACTCTTAAAAGGAAACATGTGACACAGTAATTTGCACATAACGAGTGCACTTGACAGACAGTTGTGTGATGGAATGAGCTCATAGGATGTGTTATGCAGGGTGGTCACCGCATTTACTACCCAAGGCACTATCCATATGGCAGGCACCAGCGTCTTCATCTCACAGAGAGTAGGGATCAAAGTACTTAACTTCCACAAGTAGAGTGACAGTGAGTGGTGACAGAAGAAGGTGACTTAATGACAGGTCAGTAAATACACCGGAGTCAGAAGAACACGGTAACTTGTAGGCTTATATTTTTCAAAACCAGAGTCTCGAAAGAAAGCAGGGCTTTCCACGTCTGTATCTGTAAGTGCTGGCCTAGCAGAGGTCTTCTCGGCTGAGATTATGATGCAGATATACTCTCAGGGGATGAGGCTCACAGTGAGGAAACAGTGACTGTCAAGCACCGTGACCAACAGCGACTCAGGGAGGAAAGGGTTTATTTCAGCTTAGAACTCTCAGGTCACACTTTAGTGCTGAGAGAAGTCAAGACAGGAACACGGAGGCAGAAACTGAAGCAGAAGGCATGAAGGAACGCTGCTTCCTGGCTCGATCCACACGGCTTGCTCGGCTTGCTTTCTTATACCATTCAAGGTGGCATCCATCACAGTTATAAGCTCCACCACCCATCATGAGGTCTTTTCTCAACTGAGGCTCCCTCCTCACAGATGACAAAATAACTAGCCAGCAAGCAGACCAAAGAGGTGGACTATGGAAGGGAAGCAAGCAAAGGATGGGACAGGGAGCTACTTACTGTATGTGACAGGCAGTATGTGCTCCCACAAAGCTGGCTAGATCTGTGTGCTTGAGGGCCATCATGGGGTGTGTGAGGCTAAGACCCAGGTACAGAATAGCTCTATGAGAGACAGGACATGTGAGGAGAGAAGGGAGTATTGTGTAATTTCAGAACACATACTAGGGGTTGGTGAGATAGCTCAGATGGTAAAGTGCTTGCCCTGTAGACATGAGGACCCAAGTTCAATCCCCAGAACCCATATAAAAATGCCAAAGATGGTGGCATCTGCTTGTAAACTCAGGGCTGGGGAGAAGCTAACAGGAGGAATCCTGGGAGTCTGTCTCAATGGCTTCCACATATGTGTACACGCACACACGCAAAAAGAATCCATACAAAACCTATGTGGGACGATAGGGAGGAGGGTCATAAACACATGAGGAAACAAACATGGGTGTGGTTTGCAATATTTATACCCAGGGGAGTTATAAGCTCCTTAAACTTCAAGAGAAAGGCAGGCTACAGTTTTCAGTACTCATGAGGCTAGGAGACATGTGTTGAAACACAGTCAAAACACTAAATGAGGAATCCATGGCTTCCAATGAGAACTCAGGGTTCCAGGCAGGAAAGAGCAGGAGTACACAAGGGACCCACCTCCACCACTTCCAAACCTACAAAGGGGACTTGCTGACCTCGGGATTATTTAGATTCGTGGCCTTGAGATTGGAGAGATGGCTCAGAGGTTAAGAGCACTGGCTGTTCTTCCAGAGGTCCTGAGTTCAATTCCCAGCAACCACCTGGTAGCTCACAACCACCTAAAATGAGACCTGGTGCCATCTTCTGGCCTGCAGGCAGAACACTGTATACATAATAAATAAACCTTAAAAAATAAATAAAGGCATGGCCTCAACCCTCTCAGTAGGTTAACCAGAGTCACTCCTAATTAATGACACACCCAGTGTAGCAAGGGCCTAAGTAAAGGTCCTCCTTCCCAGCGGGAGACTGGAAGACTCATGAACATCTGCAGCTTCTATCAGACACAGCAGCCAACTTGGATTCCAGCAGCTCTGTGACTCTAGGGAAGGGACACACCACTGTGCTTAATGAAAGAAATGGGAAACATCAGCAGGAAACCCACAGTAAAAGGGCTGTGCTCACCAGGCCTCACAGCCTTGCTTAACTATGTGGCAGCTACATCGCAACAATGTTCCTCTGAGGGCACGCCAAGAAGAACCTGGCCTGTGTGCCGACACAAACTAGACTCACTTGAAAGGAGGGAACCTCAATTGAGAAGACCCCCCCATAAGATCCAGCCGTAGGGCATCTTCTTAATTAGTGATTGATGGGGGAGAGACCCGCCCACCCTAGGTAATGCCATCCCTGGGCTGGTGGTCCTGGGTTCTATAAGAAAGCAGGCTGAGCAGGCCATGAGCAAGCAGCACCCCTCCACGGCCTCTGCATCAGCTCTGCCTCCAAGTTCCTGCCCTGATTGAGTTCCGATCCTGACTGCCTTCAGTGACGGACTATGATGTGGAATTGCAAGCCATTAAATAACCCCTTTCCTCCCCCACTTGCTTTTAGTCATGGTGTTTTGTCACAGCAATAGAAAGCCCAACTAGGAGACTGTGTCTCCAGGTGCTAACATAGGGACTGAGAATACAAGCGTGAGACACGCTGCCAATGTGAGAGCCATAAGTATACTAATCCATTCTTACCTACCTTCAAGGGGCCAGACTACTCAAGGTCCCAAGCAGGAAGTCCCCGAGTAGCACACCAACAGCAAACAAACCCTGCCTCTGGTCAGGGTGTGTTTCCCCAGAGCATTCCCAACTATATGTGATCTACTCCAAACCTTGACTTCAAAGTCAGCCTAGATGCACCTACTCCGGAGGTTCTAACTCTCCCAAAACAGTGTCTGTCCTACCAACCACTACTAGTGAGGATCACAGTTCATTTAGAGACTGATTGTCCCCTGAGGAGATGGCTCGGTCCGTGAAGTGCTTGTTCAGCAAACAGGAACCTCTGAATGTGATCTTGAACCCATGTTTAGAGGAGGAAAAAAAGAGAGAGAGAGAGAGAGAGAGAGAGAGAGAGAGAGAGAGAGAAGCCAACATGGCTGTAATGCCAGTACAGGGAAAGAAGAGGCAGGGGAATCCCTGGGACTTGCTGGCCAGCCAGTCTAGTGCAATCAGAAAGCTCCAGGTTTGGCGAGAAAGAAGACGGAGAGCAATTGAGGAAGACACCAGATGTCAACTGCTAGTCTCCATCACACATGGAGTGCCGGGGGCGCACACATGCGCGCGCACACACACAGAGCTCATTCTACAATCAGTACTGTGTGTCTATTCAACAAATCTTGAGTACCACTTAAGAGCCAGCACTGTTCAAGAAACTGGGTGCAGACAACAGAATTGGGGTTTCTTCCCCAAAGGAAGGGGGAGGATTCTTGTATAGTGCTTTTAAAAATCTTCCTGAAAAAAATGTGGGTTGAGACTCAGTTTATGAAAAAAAAACCGTGGGCTTCCTGGGTCCAAACTCTGCAAGCTCACTCCAAACTGAAGGTGCATGAGCCTACAGGGAACAGAAGCTAAGGAAGCCACTTCTAAATGAACTTCCACTTCTCAAAAACCTCAAAAGAACAAGGAAGGAAAAGAAAACAGCTACGAAAGCGCTGCTGAATCAACACATTTCACGCACTCTGACAGGGCATTCCAATCCCCCCTTGTAAGCTACAAAGAGTGACCCTCCCTGCCTCCCGAAGACTTGCAGCCCCGAGATTCAGAAGTGTCTAAAAGATCTCAGAAAGTTGAACGCAGCTCAGCTCCCTAAGCAAGCCTTGGTTTCTTTCCGATTTAAGTAAGTCCCAGGGGGAAATGAGCAGATGCCACTTGGACGAACCCAGCCAGAGTGACAACAAGGAAACGACAAATTGAGCTTCCAGGCGCAAGAGGGGCTCAAAGACTGAAACACCTCGCGCGCGATCAATGCAGAAGCAATTTTAAAAACAAAACAAAAGCCGGGTTCCGCACAGCTCAGTGGTCCCTTCTAAGTTCCTAAGAGAAGGAAAAAACGAGAATGTGCTCCAGGGGAGCCGCGAGGCTCTGCACGGCGTGGGAGTCCCTGCAGGATGCGAGAGGGATTCCGCGAATTCGGTCTGCTCTGAAGTGGCTTTTGTGAGAAGCGACAGCTGGCACCTCCTCACGGCGGGCGAGGGGTGACGCCGAGCTGTGCCATGCGGCGCGGGCTGCCACCTGGGCAACTCCCCCCATTCTCCGCAGCGGCGACGCCAGCCACGAGAGCCCGGCCTGCGCCGCGCGCGCCTGGGGAGCCGCGACCTCTCGGGGGGCTGGCCCGCGCGGTCCAGGCTGCGAGCCCCGGCGCGCGCACTCACCTCAGCAGACTGGAGAGCGGGTGGCTGGAAGAACCGAGGCCGCCGCCCCCGGAGCCGCCGCCGCTGCCGGAGCCGCCGCCGCCGCCGCCGCCGAAGCCGGAGGAGAGCCGCTTCCCGGACAGCAGCTTCTCCACGGCCGGGAGGTGCCCGGTGCGGGCCGCTTCCAGCAGCTCCTGCTCCTTCCCCATCCCCAGGACCGCCACCCCTCGGATCCCCACCCGGAGCCTCGCAGAGCCTGCTCCGGCTCCTAAACTTTCCGTCTCCGGGCAACGCACCCCTCAAACCGGCCGGGGACGCCACCCCCTCTCACCCCCCTCCCCCCGCCTCCTTAGCTTTACCCCCTCCCCGGCGGCGCGTCACTTCCGGGATCCGGCGTCACGCGTCACCGCGCCCCCGCGCCCCGCCCCCTTGCCCACCTAGTGGGCGGGGCTCGGCGCCTCCGTGCAGGTGACCCAGCCTGGCGGAGTGGCGCCCGGGCGTGCAGAACCCAGCCCGGCGCAGACGCGGTCCACGCCCGGCGAGCCCGCCCATGCGACAGGTGGGAGAGAGGGAAGGTGACACACCTGTAGGAGCTTCCCCGAAGTGCTCGCCTTCCCAAAGGTTTGGGATCTCACGGGACTGGAGACACGGTCATCCCGTCCAGGCAACGTCGAAAGAAAAGAAACGTGGTAACGCGTACCTCTGTTTGCAATTCCATTCAAGACGCGCGGATTAAATACGGGATAGGCGTGGAGGAGACCCAGAACCGGACTTGAAAAATCCCGCCCTCTGGTGCCTCCTGGAGGGAAGACGGGAGAGTTTTACAACTGCTCTCAGCCTGCCATTGTCGCACTTGCCGTTTGTCCCAGCATCCGAGAAGCAAAAGCCGCTGCATCTCTGTGAGTTTAAAGCCAGCCTGGTCTACAACGCAAGTTACGTGCTAGCCAAGGCTACATAGTGAGACCCTATCTCAAAAATAAAGTGTGTAGGCGGGGCGGACGGGATCTGGAGAGGTGGCCCAGTGGTTAAGAGCACTGACTGCTCTGTCGGAGAATCTAGGTTTTGATTACCATCACTTGTGGCGCCTCACAACAGTCTGTAACTCCAGTTCCAGCGTATGTGACACTTTTCTGGCCTCCCAGGATACCATGAACGCATGTGGAGCCCAGACTTACATGCAAAACACTCAAACACATGAAAAAAATTTTTTGTTTGTTTGTTTTTCGAGACAGGGTTTCTCTGTGTAGCCCTGGCTGTCCTGGAACTCACTCTGTAGACCAGGCTGACCTCGAACTCAGAAATCCGCCTGCTTCTGCCTCCCAAGTGCTGGGATTAAAGGCGTGAGCCACCACTGCCCGACCTTCTTTCTCTTAATTGTCGTGAGAAGCACATTTTTTTTAAAGTCAGAGTTGGAGAAACAGTTCCAATTTTTAATATTGGTGGACTGAGCGGGGGAAGTGTAATTGGGAAAGGACGATGGGTACTATCCCGATCTGACGCGAGGCAGGTGGCCAATAGTTGAAGCGTTGAATGAAACCCTTGAATACATTGTTGGCTTTAGAGATGCGTGCGAAACAAAAGGGAAGCCCAAGCAGTTGGCTGGTGGACACAAGCCGGTGGTCTCGGTTCTTTGGAAAATACCAAGTTGGGTCGCTGCCGGAAGTCACTCAGTCCAAGGCGGCCACAAGCAGCGGGACGGAGTTTTCTCCCTGTCCCCCGACTTTCCGCCGAAGGAGTCAAGTTAAAGAAGGATTCATTGGCATTACATTCCCACGAAGGAGAAAAAAAAAAGTATACTATCTCGGTAAACGAATGTACGCTCTTTCAAAAAACGCGTCTTCCCCAAAGCGGAGTGTCTTATACTTCTACATTTGTTTCTCGTTAAAACAAATTCGGTTTACATGAATCCCCCCGAACGATCAACGCGCTTCTGGAAATGACCCCTCCCAGGAGCCGTGGGCGTGACGTCATCGCGGCGCGACGACAAACCGTAAGCACAAGCTCCGCGGCTCAGCTCGCCGACACCAGCTCCTTCTCCCGGCGGGGCTGCTATCGCCTCTGATCCTCTTCTATCGCGATGGACAACCTTGGGGAGTCGCCCACGGACAAAGGCGGGGATCCAGGGGAGTCGGAGGAGACGAGGGCTACGCCTGGGGCCCCAGTGGCTGCCGACACGGAGAGAATCCCGGAGGAAACCGACAGGGATGGAGATGCGGGCTTGAAAGAAGCCGCGGCAGAGGAAGGCGAGGTAGGTAGAAGTTTGTGGATAGGGCTACGCTTCTGACTGCTTGCTGTCTTCCAAAGCCTGGAGAACTAGAATTCACCAGGACTCTTTGTAAAAGGGAGAAAAAAAGTTAAGGACGAATAAATTTGAAAATCTGAAGCACGAAGGTCAGAGAAACATGTATAGATCAGAAGCAGAAAATAAGTTGAAAGGGTTGTCAGATATATAATGTCTTCTCTCTTCCTCTCCAAATTTCTGTATGAGTTTAAATATGAATTTCTTTTTTCTTTTTTGTTTTTCAAGACAGGGTAGCCCTGGCTGTCCTGGAATTCACTGTGTAGACTAGACTGGCCTGGAAATCAGAGATCACCTTGCCTCTGACTTCCAAGTGTTAGTATCAAAGCCATGTCCCACAACTGCCCGACATAAGTTTCATTTTAGAGGAACCATTAAATCTCATGAATGAGTCTTGATGTATTAAGATTTTGTCGTAAGTTAGTCAGGACAAAGTTTGGATTACATGTGAGTAAAACTGTTAAGTTCTTACATGAAGACAAATAATCAACAACTCCAAGAAGTTTTTAGCCTAGGGCAGGCAAAATGGCTCAGCAGGTAAAGGGACTTGCCATGAAAGCCTGGGAACAGGCGTTTGATCCCCACACTCCACGTTAAGGTGGAAGAGAACCATCTCCACAAAGTTGTCCACTTGCAAACCCACACACAGTATGCATGAATGTGTATAATAATTGAGATTTTGTGGGTTTTTAAAAGTATATTTTTATTATATGAATGTTTAGCCTGTGTATATTTGTTTGCCATGTATGTGCCTGGCACGTTTCCTGTGGAAATCAGAAGAGGGCATTAGATCTTCTGAAACTAGAGTTGCTGACATATGGGTGTTGGTAATCGAACCTAGATACTCTGTAAGAACAGCCAATGCTCTTAACGTCTGAGCTATCTGCAGTTTTTAGTTTAAACTCAACATAGTGATACAAGTCTAATCCCAGCAAGGAGGCTTGAAGCAAGACAATTTCCACAAGCTGGAGATCAGGGAGTGTTGGGTCACCAGCGCAGGCTACAAAATGAAACTTTGTCTTATGTTACAAAAGAAAAAAGCCAGGCAGTGGTGGCACACACCCGCACTCAGGAGGCAGAGGCAGGTGGGTTTCTGAGTTTGAGGCTATCCTGGTCTACACAGAGTGAGTTCCAGGACAGCCAGGACTATACAGAAAGACCCTCTCTCGAAAAACAAAAAGAAAAAAAAGTTTCCAAACTGGGCATGGTGGCACACGGCTTTAATCCAAGCAATCTGGAGGCAGAGGTAGATGGATCTCTGAGTGCAAGGCAGCCTGCTCTACAGAGAGAGTTCCAGGACACCCAGGGCTCTATGGAGAGACTGTCTCAAATAAAAAAAAAAAAAAAAAGTTTCTAGTCTAGTAACGGGAAGGATCTTATGACCCAGTAGAGAAAGGGTCAGAAGAACACTGTACAGGGTGTTGCTCCGAAGACACACACGGAGGAGACCATACTGACATCTATGGAGTGAGGCCGGAAGGGTGGGACCGAGGGAGAGTGGCTGTTTGGATCCTTGGCATTTTCCCCGTAATGTGATGGACAGATACAGATCTGTGTGATCTGTGTGATCGTGGCTAAGCTGGGAGACTGGATTATTCATTTTCTTTCCCAGCTGGACTATAATCTTCCTTTGGGAGTTAGCCTGCCTCTTATGCAGATGGTATAGGCAGTGTCTAGAACCAGACAGCTACTGCATAGACGGAGTTGCTAGATGGAAAGATTAGAGGATTTGCTGACCTTGCCCAAGCCTGAGAAGTATACTGAGTACATAATGAGAGTTTCTGTCCATCTTTCCAGCTCAAGAGTCAGGAAGTCTCAGATTTAACAGCAGTCGAGCGGGAAGACTCATCATTACTTACTCCTGCAGCCAAAAAGCTGAAACTAGATACCAAGGACAAGAAGGAGAAGAAGCAGAAGGTGGACGAAGATGAGATTCAGAAGATGCAGTGAGTCATAACCGTCCCGTTCAGACCCTAACTCCACTCTGTATATTCACTGTTACTCGGTTTTTTGTTTGCTTTTGAGGTAAGGGCTCATGAGGCTTAAGCTAGTCTCGAACTCCTGATCCTCCTGCCTCAGCCTGCTTGGTGCTGAGATTATAGGCATGATCCACTATGCCTGGGTATAATTTCAGGCCAGCAAGATGCCAGGTAAAGCTGCTTGCCACCAAACCTAATGACCCGAGTTTGATCCTGGGAAACCATGTGTAGGAAGATGAGTTCTAGAAACTGTCCTCTGACCTCCAAACAGGCAGGCTCCTGATAAACACAAAATGCATACATACATACACGTAAGGACATACAAAATGCATACATACATACATACATACGCATAAGGACATACAAAGTGCACACACACATACATACACGTAAGGACATTAAATAGTTGGTTTTTCAAAATGTTTTTATACAACATTTGGTCAGTGTTTTTCCTTTTCAGTAAATACAAGCTTATTGAAAATAACTCAGAATACAAGAAAAGAAGAAAAAGGTCCAAATCCAGCTTTAGAGCTTGTCCCAAGAATGTATACCTGGGACTGTTTGTGCAAACAGGGTCCTCATGAATAGCAGTGTAGTGTCTCCGGGCTGCACTGCATCTCACCTGTATGTGATGCCTGCACTTATCCTGGCTAGGATTTTCGTTGTTGTTGTTTGTTTGTTTAAGTTTCTCCAGACATGGTTTCTCTGTATAGTCCTGGCTGTCCTGGAACTCACTCTGTAGACCAGGCTGGCCTGGAACTCAGAAATCCGCCTGCCTCTGCCTCCCAAGTACTGGGGTTAAAGGTGTGCGCCACCACTGCCTGGCCTGGCTAGGAGTTTTTAAATTTTGTTTCTTCTAATAACATCGTGTTCCCCCTTTGGGAACATCTCTACGTCGTATCTGTTTCTTTCTATGATAAACTACCTGTATAAACACTGCTATACATGTTTTTAACGGCTTCTCAACATATTTCTAGATTTATGAAAACTGTAATCTTGTTTTAATTAATTGATCATTTCAAGTTCCTGGGTAATACTTATGGTTTTGGATTGTTTTTTTTTTTCTCCATCTTGATTAGACATTGATATTTTAGTGAATTTCCTATTAAGTGATGGTACATCTTCTAAAACTGGCTCAGCCATCTTTTTATTTATTTAAAAGAATTAACTAAAAAAATTAAAGGGTACTAGAGAGACTGCTCAGAGACTAAGAGCTATCTGCGCTAACAGAGGACCAGTAAGACCCAGGACTAATATCAAGCTGCTTACAAATGCCTATGTATCTGACACTCCCTCTGGTTTCCATGAACACCTACACAAATGTACAGACAAAACCAAACAGACTGACATAGATATGTTTTATTTATTTATATATTAAAGAAACACAGAGCTAGCATGTGGCCCAGCAATAAGAGCACTTGCTCAAGCTTGACAACCTGAGTTCAGTCCCCAGGACCCACGTGATGGAAGGAGAGAGCTGACTTCTTCAAGTTGTCTTTCCTCATGGGTGGCCCCTCTACATGAACACCCACCACACAGGCATAGTAAATAGACTCAATAATTCAAAGTAAAAGTATCATGGCTGAGGCTAGAGCTCAGTTTGTAGACTGCCTGCAAAGCATTCAGGAACCAGATGTGCTGGCACATCTGGGGTTGCGCTCTCTGGAAGGTAGAGCCAGGAGGATCAGAAGTATAAGGTTATCCTTGATTTCTCTCTGAACTTAATACTGAAGAACCCTGATGTGAACGTACATTTCTGTAATAGATGTTTACTGTCTGTGTGATTCTGTAATAGGTGTTTACTGTCCGTGTGAAATGCAGTCAGCATAGGATAGTGTGTTTTCTCCTCACAAGGAGGACCCCACCTCCTGAGCAGGCGTGCACCACCATACCCAGCTGCTTTTGTGTTTAATGAAAGGAAATTGTGTTTCTTTTTTCTTTGCATAGTTCCTTAGGAGTGGAAATGTTGCCATTCCTCAAGAGCACCAAATCCAAAGCCAGGGACCCCTTGAAACAGTGTTTGTCTGTGGCTTGTGTTTATTGACTTAGGACTTCATTCATTCTCATTAACAATCTTAATTACTCATGTTTTTGTCTAGAATCTTGGTCTCTTCTTTTTCTGAGGAGCAGCTGAACCGTTATGAAATGTATCGCAGATCGGCTTTCCCTAAGGCAGCCATTAAGAGGGTAAGGATGTGCTTGTCTTCCTGTTGAGTTAGGAAGAAGCTAGGCTCCACAGCTGTCAGCATTCGCAAGTGAGGTGAGCATGAGATTGTTTAGGAGGGAGAAAGAATCACCTCTCATCGTCTGGCCAACTCTAGCAAGTCAGCACTGTTAGCTTTTCGCAGGTTTGGGATTGTTTTGCTCTGTTTTATTGCTGTGTCTGTGAGTAAATACCATGTGAAAGCCAAAGAGGCCATCAGATCCCCTGGACTAGTTAGAGGTGTTGTGAGCCACCCAATATGGGTGGCTGGGGACTGAACTCTGGTCCTCTCGAAGGGCCCTCTTAGCCCTGAGCCATCACTGTGGCCCCAGGTGATCTGGCTATCGGCCGTCACTTACTGGCACTACATCTCCAGCCGCTGTTGATCACACTAACAGCAGCTTTCTTTATCCCCAGCTGATCCAGTCCATCACTGGCACCTCTGTGTCTCAGAACGTTGTCATTGCCATGTCTGGCATTTCTAAAGTTTTTGTCGGGGAGGTGGTAGAAGAAGGTGAGTAGCTGGTCACAGCCTGTCCTGCTCTCATGGGGATCTGATTTCCAAAGCCTCCACTGAGGCATGTAAGGGTCTGTGGGAGTTTCCAGCTGCTCTACAGGTTGGCCCTATAGGGAGCCTCGTCGTGAGGAGAGCGTGGGAGGGAGGGATGAGACCATCTAGGAAATCCCTCTCCTTAGCCCAGGGTGACGAAGACAGTTGTGTAGTTTCCATCAGCAGACCTTCCTTCACAAGCAGTGCCTTGATAGCAGTGCCCTGAGAGCTTCCCCTTGTTAGGGAGAAAGCTTGCTGCAGCTCTTTGCTAATATCTAGCTTGTGGCATAGTTAGTCCCTGTGGGACACAGCAAAAGCCAGTGAGAGATACTTCATAAGGTGCTTTTTTTCTTTTTGGGGAGGTAGGTGGGGGGAGGGCTGGTGCTTTTTGAGTCAGGATTTCTCTGTGTAGACCAGGCTGGCCTCAAACTCAAAAGAGATCCACCTCTCTCTGCCTTGCAAGCACTAAGATTAAAGGCATCAACACCACAGTGCCCAGCTTATAGCCTTCTCTTAAGGAAAAACACTTGGGCTTGTTTTAGCAAATTTCACAAAAGACAGAATTAAAACTTGAGTCGTGATTAGTAAATCTTGTGATGATACTGTTCCTTTCCCCACACCAGCCCTGGACGTGTGTGAGAAATGGGGAGAAATGCCACCCCTGCAGCCCAAGCACATGAGGGAGGCCGTCCGGAGGTTGAAGTCCAAGGGGCAAATCCCCAACTCAAAGCACAAGAAAATCACCTTCTTCTAAATCTAACGGAGACTGTTCAGACTTTTCATAGTTGGCTTCTGTACTGCGGCTTTGTTGGTGGTACTCCCAGGACACATGATGCTGATTTTAATGTTTCTGTCACACCTACAAGGCATGCAGTGTGACTCAGACTTGCCTTCAACTCAGTCCTGGACTGTCCTCGGACATGTTGAAGAATTTCACTGAGTCTTGGCTAGTTTGAAGATAAATCTACAGGGGCCTTTAGTATCTTCTGGAGAGGGAGATGGTTTCAGAGAAAAACAAGACGACTCTCGTGGCTTCACACTGAAGCCCAAGTTGCTAAGATTCAGGTTTCTTGCTCTGGTTTTCAAAACGTAAACCTGCAATCATCTGCCGTGAAGACAGCTACACCGTGACATGCTTCTCACCATTAACATTTCAGGTTCTCCTGTGTATTTTGTGAGAGATCATTAGACTTTTCCAGCCTGTATGGGAAAGTTTATTTTATTTTGTTGCAGACAAAACTCATTGTTCTTCCTATGCTGAAATAAAACTTGGCTTTTTTTTCTTGTTTTTCAAGACGGAGTTTCTCTGTGTAGCCTTGGCTGGCCTCGAACTCAGAGATCTGCCTGCCTCTGCCTCCCCAAGTGCTGGGATGAAAGGTGAGCGCCACCACCACCCAGCTTGGTTTTGCTTTTTGGTTTGTTTGTTTGTTTTGTTTGTTTGTTTTCACCTTCCTTTTTTCCTTTCTTGACTCAGGGTCTCACTATGTAGCCCTGGCTGTCCT
Source organism: Grammomys surdaster (assembly GCF_004785775.1). Lineage (NCBI taxonomy): Eukaryota > Metazoa > Chordata > Mammalia > Rodentia > Muridae > Grammomys > Grammomys surdaster. The sequence continues at coordinate 866,320 of NW_021604718.1, forward strand.
AGAACTCATTATGTAGACCAGGCTGGCCTCAACCTCAGAGTACCACTATGCCTGGTCTACTTTACATGTAGAAAACAAAAATCTGCTTTTGAGACACGGTCTCATTATATAGCCTTGGCTGGTCTAGAACTCACTATGTTAACCAGGCTGGCCTTGAACTCAAGAGCCTGCCTGGGGCTCTTGAGTTACTCGGTGGCCATCACACCTGCCCTCTTTTCCCATAGCCACAAGAACCTTAAACTTGGACCTGGAGAGAATGCTCAGCAGTCAACAGTAGAGGACCAAAGTTCAATTCACAGCACCTGCATCAGGCCACTGTCAACTTCCTGTAACTCCAGCTTTAGAGATGCAATACCTTTTTTTCTGGCCTTCACAACAGGTATAGACACACACAACATATATTTACACACATAGACAAAAATAAGAAACTAAAAGTGTATTTATGTAACCAAGAAGACAACTTGAACTTGAGATCTTCTTGCCTTTACCTCCCCGGTGCTAGGATTATGGCTGCGTGCCACCATGTTGGATTGGTTTATACAGGGCTAAGGATCAATCGCTCCGAGGGTTTCCATGCATACTGGGCAAGCACTGTTGGAGCCATGGAAATCCGATATCTGACCAGAAGAATCATGAGTTCGAGGTCAGCTTAGTACACAGCAAAAGGAACCTATCCTAAAAACATGTACAAGCTCATCTGCTTCAGCTTGTATAAACAGACACGAGGACCAATACTGTTTAACAGTATCATTTAATTTGCTTTTCAGGTGGTTCACAGAACCAGTACACTCGAGTTTGATTAGCTATTGCAACAGTAAACGTTCCCAATCCTGACGGAGGTTCGGTTCACCGCATCAGTTCTCATTGCTCTCCTCAGAGAATGAAAGGACGTTACTGACAGTGATTAGCAGTAGTAAGGCTACCCGATGGAGTTGGCAATCCACTGGCCCGCTTCCCGTGTGCTGCTGAGTGTCACAGGAAGCAGGGTTGGAAGCTGTTCTCTTCTGAAGCTTTCCTGAGCAAGTCTTTTGTTTTTAGCACCCTGAGTTAGGGAAACAGCTCAGACTCACGTAATTGGACTGATCTAACTTAAGAGCTTACACTGGAACTCACTGGCTCAGCCAGTGCAGAGGACACGTCAGTGGGGCACTCCATACAAAGCGTGTAAGACTCAGGTTAACTCTTCACCAGAAAGTAGTAAACTGACAGAAAAAATTTCCTCACAACTGCAATAGGAAATTCTTAACACAGGAGCTATGTCTACGTTGATAAAGGATACAAGGTAAGAACACAACAGCAGAACGGGAAGCCTAGCCCTCAAGCCTGGCCACTTAGCAAAGCCTCACTATTAAAAGTTACCAAGTATTTCCCTGTGCCATGGGGGCAAAATGCTTCTTCGTCAACAGCCACTCTCCATAGCTACCCTGGAGAAGCGGACTGGAGGATGTGGTGGCACCTGCGGGGCCCTGGTCACCCAGACAACTGTGCAGTGCCCATCTCTGAGAGTTCATAACTACATCTAGTCCTGGCTGTTGGAACCAGATGCTGCTCTGCTAGCTTGGGTGGTAATTTAGGCATCAAGAGGAAAGAAGGGAGCCTGGAATGGAGTCCCCACCCAGGAGACCTCGCACCTCCTTAGCAATGCGGAATCTGGAGCCCCTAAGGAAAAGCATGAAGACACCTCACATATTTGGTTCCAGGGTCTGTGAGATGTGGTATCGACCCTCTCACAGACCCCATTCTCTCAGCACAGAGCGCATAAAGAGTACAGTCCCCGGCACAGTGAGGGCAGGAAACAAAACTGAAAACAGCTCTCGGGGAGAGAGAAGCCATGTTGGCTCCATCAGACTCAGTTAAATCATTCCAGTAAACTGAAAAGGAGTTAGACAGAGATCAACAGCCATCTCTGCAGCCCAGTTAGCAGACTCAACTCTGTCTACACACACCAATGCATATTCCCAGCACATGCATGTAAACAGGAGATTTAGACAATCACAGATGCCGCAGCTATGGTTTTACAGCTGAGGGCTATGTGCAGTGGACGCTCTGAGGGATAGTGTTGCGGGCCCTCCTGAAGTCTTCTTGAGGTATTATTTCGTATTGCACACCGCAACTTCACAGCTAAACGCCTAATACGCTGTCCTGCTCCGTGTTTTCTGCTCCCCTTACCCTGGAGATCCACACAGCCAGTCTTCATTATGACCAAGCTTCTCCTGTGCATCCCCCGTGACTAAAGGAATGGACTCACAAGACATCGGAATGCCATGGAAGAATCATCTTACCATGTTTCCTGAGGGATGGTTTCAAGACACAAAAGGCCAAAGCATAAAGGAAGCCAAAACTCTACATCTCTCTTTGCATATGGACAAGAACCCCAGACTCCCTCAGCTCAAAAACCTGACTATCTGGTCATTAAGGCATTAATTATCCTGCAAGCTCAAGGGTAAGGGTGAAGTACACCAAGTATTTGTCAGAAATCTTTTCCTGGGGGTGGGGGATGCAGTGAGCAGCAGAGGAAGGGATGTGATTTTAAAGCAATTCAAGTGCTCTTGAGGCTGCAAACTTGTTTTCTAGTTACTGCCTCTCCCTTCTCTTCCAAAAATGTCAGAAACACAAGCACCACTTCTCCCACAAGCCCTTCAAGTTTCTGACTTGGCTAAAAGTGCTTTCTTTTTTCCTGAGGCAGTGACAGGGCCCCAGAACTAGTGTCTCAAGATTGAGTCCCCACTTTTGACTGTGTGGTCCCCTGCTCCCCTCGGCACTCATCTCTGCAGGACAATGGCTTCATCTCGATCACTCTCTGTTCTCTGAACCACCCTTCTCTTCTCCATCTCCTAGATCAATAAATGCAACAGAAGTGCCCAGTGGCTGGATGAAGTTACCTGTGGTGCTAGGCCACAGCGTCACACTGCTCCCTACTCCCTCAGCAAGGGTCTGGATTCTTTCCTGAGTGTGACAGTACTCAGTAGTAGCAGTAGTTCTTGTTTGGATACACACAATCTTTATTTTTCTGCTAGTGTTTGTGATCGTGGGGTGAGCACAGGCTCTCACACGAGCCGCTCAAATACTCTCCTGAGCTACAGCCCAGCCCTCCACTGTGCGGGACCTCTCCTGTCATGCTGTCTGTTCACAGCCTCGCTCACCTCCCTGTGGCTTTATGGTTTTTCTCTCCTCTCGTCTGCTTTTCATTGTCTTGTCTACAAGTTGTATGACATCTGATGTAAATGACTTCATTTAAAGTTCTGGGTTATTTATGAAAATCTGAAGTGACAGAACGTCACCTATGAACACTGTCTCCAGGAGATGTTATTCCCAAATCTGTAATGTGTCTCCTCAGTGTAAGAAACCACAGTCCTGTAAGACATGGTGTTCTCAAGTTTGCCTTAGTGAAGAACATGACTGGCTCCTGCAAGTCTGAACAAACACGACCTCATTCCTCCTTAAATGTGTTCCTTTTTACATGGGATGGTGCTTTTCCTTTCATCCCCTCAGCCACAACTGGGACTCCAGTGACATCACCAGCTCACAACACACAGACCATCTGCTAAGTCCAGCGAGAGAGGGATGCTGTGCTTCTAGCCAGACAGCACGAGAGCACACCAGAGCCACTCTAGCCAGACAGCACGAGAGCACACCAGAGCCACTCTAGCC
>NW_021604718.1:869980-870282 GCF_004785775.1 Grammomys surdaster
GCCACTCTAGCCAGACAGCACGAGAGCACACCAGAGCCACTCTAGCCGGACAGCACTAGAGCACACCAGAGCACGCTCTGACAATCAGAAGGAAAGGGGTAAACTTTGACAGGGCCAGAAGGAAACCTAAAAGGACTTTGGTTTTGTTTTTACTTAAGCTGAAATCACATGATTTAAAAAAACATCGTAATAGAGGAGAGTGAGGCAGCACACTGAGGTGGGCACAACTAAGTGTAGCTAGGTCGGAACACACCGAGGTGGGCACAACTAAGTGTAGCTAGGTCGGAACACACCGAGGTGGG
>NW_021604718.1:870682-885959 GCF_004785775.1 Grammomys surdaster
TAAGTGTAGCTAGGTCGGAACACACCGAGGTGGGCACAACTTAAGTGTAGCTAGGTCGGAAGCCTACCGTAAGCACATTTAGCTCTCAAACTACCAAGTGCTTAAGTCAGCACAGGCAGAAAGACGCAGCAATCCTGGGAAAGCAGGTGACCAAGGACCCCAGGGACAGAGAGGAAGTGACCTGTCATGGAGAGCTGTGAAGACAGGAACAATATTCCTGCCCCATCCTGCTCTCAGCTGAGCACTCGGGAGCAGGTGAGCACTGTCCTGACTTATATCTCAAACCACTTCTTATGCAGGGAAGGATGAGCTGGCCACTTCACAGTCAAAGCATCACAATGAAGACATTCAACAGGAAAGCTTGACCCACAACATCAGCCAAGATGATGCACGCCTAGTTCCCATTCCAAACTAGGCAAGTCCATGTCACCCTGACTGCAGGCCTCCTCTGCCCCAACCCCTGGGGATGGGCTTCCTGATCTACTCCAAACTCAGGCCAAGGACCTTTCAGGTATGCCACAGGAAGCGCTCTGGTGGCTGTGTGCGTGACTCAGGTGGACACTTGCTCACACAGGCCATGAAGGAAGCCAACACTGCTGCCATGACACCAGGAGGTGAGCTGCTCTACGGTGTACATGGAGCAGATCCCTCAGGTGTGCAGAGGACGGGGCTACGTAATGGCAAGATGCGGTGCAGGGCCAGGGACACAGCCACCCAGCTCCTGGATGCAGCCATGCTCTGCCCGGTCCCCCACCCAGGCTAGCAGCCAGCAGGAAGCACACAAGGAATGAGCTGTGTACACCCAGGCCTGCTGGCTCCTCGGCACCTGTCCGAGGTGGCACTGTTGCTGGTGATCTCTTCTCTCCGTAGCCCAGGTGCCAGCGGCTGTCAGAGCTCAAAGAGAGGGTTGTATTTCCTAATCTCCTGGAGCAGTCTTTCTTTGTCCTGGTTGGCAATGGCCAGTGCTTGTTTGGTGTCTGTAAGTTCTTGCAGTAGGGTAGGCGATTCTTTCTCCTGAAGGATAAATAGTTCACCATTAGGGAACACAGCAGCGTCTCCCTGAACCACCAACAAGGAGGGTGGACAGGGGAATGCGACAGAAGCACCAGCAGCGCAGGGGTTAAAGAACTCCCTCCATCTCCCAAGTGCCTGTTCTCTCTGAAGAGCCCATCAGCAACAGGGACAGGAACAGCTCACCTCTCAGGCCACCCCACCAGCTCCTGTGTCACCTCTTCCGGAAGCCGCTGTACACTACACGCGGCCTTTGGGACCCCGAGTCTGACTGCTTCACAGTTACAGCCCCCTAGATGCTTAGGAGGGGTTTCCGTCTGGTTAGGCCCTCACCTGGTGTCCCAAGCCCTGGCCTATGCGCGCCAGGAGCACCTGCTCTTCAGGGAGCGGAAGCCTCTCAGGTACTTCAGCCAGCGGTCTGTCCTGAGCAGGAGCAGGAGCTGGAGAGAGAACAACCAGTCTAACTGACAAATACCAGTCAGAGCCAGACAGCTTCCACTTGCTAACAGAGAAAGAGGCAGAGCAGAGAAGCCAAGAAGCCTGACTCACCACCAAGGTGAAACACACCGTCGTCACCACGCTTCAGCACAAGATTCTCCATTGCCAAAGTGATAGGGACAGGGCCAGGGGATGTTGGGTAGAGCGGAGGGATATCATCCTGCAGGGGGAGAGGGGGACCCCGTGACTTACCCACTCAGCCTGGGGCAGCACACACACAGACACACACACATAAGAGACACACACAGACATACATACTGCTACCACCCAGCTCGGGGCACTCTGGTGCCATCAATTCTCCAGATATTCTTTTGCTTTGTTTAAATTAACTTATTTATTATGCATGTATCTGAATTTATTATGGCTCTCCTGTGGAATTCAGAGGACAACTGTGGGAACAGGGTCTTACTTTCTCACAAATGAGTCCCGGAGATTGAACACGGCAGCAAGTGTGTCTACCCACTGAACCGTCTCGCCAGCTCACCCGTACACCTTATTCTTGAGCAGTGAGCACTTCACCAGCAGAGCCGTCTTCCACCTCACTGGAAGCTTTTACCTGCACTACCTTCTGGAAGCTACTGGCAGAGAGAGGAATCCGCCTCTCTTCACTTGCTCACACACTGTGGGATGGCATGGAAGACACTGCCGCTACAGAGCCTGGGTGAGCACGGCCCCCTCACCTTGAGAGTGACACTGCAGTCCTGGAGCTCAACCTGCATGGGGACGACCACCGGGATGTCCTCGTCCTCTAAGAAAGGCCCCAGACCATTGAGCACGGAGGTGAACAGCTCCAGGTCACAGCCTCGAAGTAAGAACCTCAGGAAGCCATTTTGTGTGGCCAGTGGGGAATGAACAGCTGCACCAGGCCCCACCTCAAAGCGCAGACCCACAGCAGGCCTGATGGGGCCAGTCTTCAGATTTGAGGGTTCCTGAAAGCTTGGACCTATGGGAAGAGAGCCGAGGGAAACATGGTAACCCAGGACAATCGTAAGCCCTACAGCCATGCCGAATACTCACGATGACCCTCCGCCAACATATGAACACCACCCCACCTCACAGGAGTGAACTGAGTTACAGAGAGTGACTTGCCCAAAGTTGCACTGTCATGTGTAGCAAAGGTACGGCTAAAGCCGGGCGAGCTAAGCCCATGAGCTTAGACTCTGTAAGAATGCCCCTCAAGGCGGAGGGGAGGGACAAGGCCTTGCTGTGAACTCTGAGGCACTCTGAGGACATGCGACTCCTGCACCCGGGTGGGCATCCTTTCCTTCTCTAATCCCTCCACACTCACATCTGCCACTCGTCCACGTTAATTTCCCCATAGCCATACAGAACCTCTTGGAGTTTACCTGAGGGACCAGTTTATGTGTACAACTGGAAAACACCGCTTAGAGAAGCTAAAGGACCCCACTCTAGTGACCTAGACTCAGTACCTAGTGGAGTCTCAGGGACAGAAAACCTAGGGAAACTCGAACATGTGCACCAGGAAAGAAGTACCTGGATGACCAGAGCACCTCTACCTCAAACAGGGACAGAGATGGCGTGGTGGCACTTGCCAGTGAGGGAAGACCTCAGGAGGCTCAGGAGGGGTGACCAGGAATTCCAGCCTGAGACAGAGTTAAGTCACAAGTCAGCATGAACTGCATAAATGAGACCTTGTCTACAACAACCAGGAATGAACAAGAGCGACAGAAACTCCTCCGTCACAAACAAGGTTTTGGTGGCAGCCGCAAGGCAAAGGAGAGGCTACTCCTGGTTAAGCCTGGAAGTAAGGATGGACAGCAGCCAGGGAGGGTGAAGTGCAGGGCGAGCTCCAGGAGGCCTGCTATAGATGGAGTGGGCAGAGATCTTCCCCCAATAGCTGCTAGAGAAAAGAGAACTGCGTGGCCCACAGCCGCTGCCCTCACTACACAGGGCCGGGCACTGGCTGAGCTGTCCCTCCTCGGGTACATCCCACTCTTCTGGAATGCTCATCACCCATACCTGGGCACTGTCCATGCAGAAACTGCCAGAGTCCCACGGTGCCCAGCTGCTGCAGGGCTAGCTCCTCTGCTTGCAAGGCTACGCTCAGGTCCTCACCGCGAACCTCAATCCCAAGCGACACTTGGTTCACCTTCAGGACAAGAACTGACACCTGCCATAAGAGATTCTCTTAGTTGTAAGTCCCAAGCTTTGTGCCTGGCAGAGACCCTACCCTCCGCACAAAGAAAGCAGGGCCACTGACCGAGTGCAGGACGAGGTCCCCGCTGGCTGACGCCGAGCTGTTGGTCTCTGGCAAGCCTTGGCCACCACTATCCAGAACGGGGCTCCCTTGAATGCCACTATCATCCAAGACGCTTGTCGTAGATCCTGGTGGGACAGACTCTGGGCCAGACTCTGCATGAAGAAGGCAATGCAAGAGTTAAACTCAGAAGTCAGAAAGATCTGTTCACACTCAACCTCTATCTAAAACCAGAACAACTCTGAAAACAAATGAAATAACCTGATGGACTTAAGGACTGTTGGTTTTTTCTAAGTGCAATACTGTATTTGGTCAAATTTAACAGAAGTCTAAACAGAAGCAACCTGTATGTCCTCTGGTAGTCAACAGATAATCAGCATACAGTACAGATATACAAAGAACAATTCAGGTAACAGATAATCAGCACACAGTATAGACATACAAAGAACAATATTTGGACTTGAAAGGAAAGAAAATTCTACACTACACACATTAAACCCTAGAGTCTTTTGTAGCAAGCAGACATGACAGCACATGCCTGGAATCAAGGACACAGGAAACCAAGGGAGGGTCACGAGCGGAGGCCAGCAGGGCCTACACAGTGATGACTCAAAAGCCAAAAGCAGACACTAAAGAGATGGCTCAGGGGTTAACAGCAGCGGCTGCTGCGGCAGAAGGCCTGCTTTAGTTCCCAGCGGCTAACAAGTGCCTGTGACTTCAGCTCCCGAGGCCTCTTTTGGCTTCTGAGGACACCTATACTTAAATGCACATGCCCATAAAGACAAAACATTAAGAATAAATATCTTTTTAAAACGCAAAAAAAAAAAAAAAAAAAAAAAAGGGAAAAACAGATGGAGAGAAAGAGGGAGAGAAAGAAAATGAAGGAAGAAAAAGAAGAGAAAGAAAAGACAGGAAGAAAAGAGAAAGGGAGAGAAAGAAAGAGAAACAGACAAACAAAGATAGATGTGAAGAGGGATTCCATCCCAGCAAAACGGGGCAATGTAAATCAGTCACAGCACAGATAGCAGCAGCTCTCCTCAGTAACAGTTCCCACATGACCCGGCCACCCCACTTTCAGCTACACTCAAAGGAACACAACAGTTATTCAAGGAACATGTGTACTGCCATGTTTACGGTAGCCATTCAATTCCCAAGTCACACAACCAACACGTGTCTGTTGTCCAGTGAATAACGAGAATGTGTGTGCACATGTGCAGGAGAACCTGTCACTAGAGCCAACAGGGGCAGAAGGCCACAAACCACACACCGTCACGTCTCGTGTGGTGGAGGAGACAAGCAGGCATGTCACAAACAGAGCGACAGTTACTGGGAACGAGTCAGTGGTGAGAATGTAGAGATGATGTTGGAGGGTACTACCGTTCTGCTGGACAGGAGAGCGACGGGGTGTGGGGGGTAACATGTTACCTCCTAGACACAGACATTACCCTTCCTCACTAACCAACAAAAGGCAAAGGAAGCCAGGAGGGGACCCAGGGGGTGACTCTGGCAGAACACTTGTCCAGCACGCCGGGAGCCCCGGTTAGAGCAGCACCAGCGATTGTAAATAATATCAGGAGGAAAGAGAAGACACAGACGTGCTCTTCAGATACTCTGAAGGGCTCATTTTAGAAGTTTCTATTTTGATAAGCTAAGAGCGTGTGTCTTCCAAAAGTGACCAATTTAATTGCTAAAAGTTAATCAACATATCGGGATGAAGGGCTGGAGAGATAGCCCAGCAGTTAAGAGCACTGACTGCGCTTCCAGAGGACCTGGGTTCAAGTCCCAGCAACCACATGGTGGCTCAACTCTTTTGTTTTTTGGGGGTTTTTTTGTTTTTTTTTTTGTTTTTGTTTTCAAGACAGGGTTTCTCTGTGTAGCCCTGGCTGTCCTGGAACTCATTCTGTAGACCAGGCTGGCCTCGAACTCAGAAATCCACCTGCCTCTGCCTCCCAAGTGCTGGGATTAAAGGCATGCGCCACCACTGCCCGGCAGGTGGCTCATATCTTAACTACAGTTCTAGGGAATCTGACACTCTCTTCTGGCCTTCATGGCCCTGTACACATGTTACACAGACATGCCTGAAGGCAAAACACCCATACATATATATATTTAAATGTAATCATTATATCAACAGACAAAAAACTTGAAGTTATTTTCCAACAATAAAATACACAGGCAAGGGCTGGACAAATTTCTGAGTTAGGAGCACTAGCTGATCTTCCAAAAGACCCAAGTTAGAAACCCAGCATCCTCACAGCGGCTCACAATGGTCCCTAACTCTAGTCCCAGGGCATCCAGCACACTCTTCTGGCCCTCAAGGGCACTAGGCATGCACATGGTATACTTACATACATTCAGGCAAAACAATCAAACATGTAAATCAATATAAACATTAATATAAAAATAATAAATATAAAAAAGAAAAAACTTTCAAATTTTAAGAAAACCACAGGCAAAACCAAGATCAGACAGCAAACGTGTGTCACTGACAGCAGACACAAAATGAACTCTGGTCAGCTGATCTCATAGCCTTAAGACTAAGACCTTATGTTAAGTATTAAACAGTGACCTGTAGGAGAGACAGGAGTGGTGATGTGTGCCTGTGACCCCAGCACTTGAGAGGCAGAAGAATAGGGACTTCAAGGCTAGCATGGATTACATGAGATATCCCCCACCCACCCTCATAAAAACCCCCAAATCTAAATATAAAAATAACCTAGGAAATGTGGAGATAAAGCAAGCCATAAAAAACAAATGTCCTACATTTTCTTACTTTTGTTTGGTTAGGAAAATGTCTGTTTTATTCTATCTCTGCTCCACCTGAATCCTGCTGGCGGGAGCATCAGCCAGAGAGAGCCCTCTCAGGATAATGCAACCGGGCTCCCACATACCAGACTCCAAGAGCATCACAAAGCTGTCACTGCCATCGCTGTCCACCGAAATCCGGTCTTCGGGGCCACCGCTGTCTAGTGAGACACCATCAAATGACTGCTGAGAGACTGTCCTCTTCATGGAGAAAAACCGGAGTCGGGCAGCACCTCCACTCACTGGGGCCACCACCCCCTCATCTGACTTAGCCATGGCCTCCCTGTGTTTAAAAAGAAAAAAAAAAATCAACAAGGCCCAGCAGCTCAGTGTGAACGCCTGTTTGTTCTCCACACCCCAACCCCCATCCTCAGGCCAATCCACTTCCCTAGTTCAGACAGGAAATGTGAACACACAGTAGCATCTGCCAATGGACTTTCTGAATCCCAGCTAGTATCATTAAATCTCAAGGTTATTCAGGGTCATGCCATCCACAGGAGAGGACAACTACCTACCACCCTGGTGGTAAGTGGTGCCCAAAGCCGCTTGCATTCACTCCAGAGTCTTTTGTGTGTGTGTGTGTGTGTGTGTGTGTGTGTGTGTGTGTGTGTGTGTTGGCACATGTGTATGTGCAGACACTGATGCATGGTTCCTGAGGCCAGAAGAGGCCGCCCGATCCCCTGGAACTGAGCTCCGGAAGGCTGAGCTGTCTGATCTGAGTCCTACAAGGGCAGCAACAGCTCTAACGGCTGAGCCATTTCTGCAGCCCCACTCTACCAGCCTTTACTCTGCTGCTCTGGGAGACGAGTGCAGGGTAGGGAAGCTGACACTAGTCTTTAATAAAATAGTAAGAATCATGTTACAGAGCGGCATGGTATGAGCCTCAACACGGTTTTGCCTTGCTGTGCCATTTCCTCGGTATGAAGTGGGTGTGGTATTAGTATGTGTCCCACAGGACTGCAGGAATTCAGTGGGTAAAGGCCTGGTACTAAAGGCATAACTGGCTGCTCTTCCAGAGGACCTGAGATCAAGTCCCAGCACCTATACAGTGGCTCACAACCATCTGTAAACCCAACCCCAGGATTTGATGCCCTGTTCTGGCCTTCTTGGGCACTGCACTCATATGCAGGTAAAAACATCCATATACAAAAATAAACAAATTTATTTAATACAAGAAGAAAAGAAGGAAGCTCTAACTCCTTGGCTGTGACACCATGGCCTGTGAGCCACCAAATGCCCCAGAAGAGGCTCCTCATGCTGCACTGTCCTTCCTATAACCACAGAAACTCACAGGAAAGCCCGCTGTTCCGCCCTTCTGACCACACCTCTGTGTCTTTCCTTAACCTGCTCTGTCTCTAACGCTGCACAGGGCCCACCTCAGAGTCTGAGCTCAGCCTGACTTTCCTTCTCCACCGCTCTAGACAGCAGCAGGGCTGCCACACAGAGAGTGCGAAGGCCGGCTCCTCTGTGGAGCAGGTGAGTCCGGGAGAACAGCCTCCCCTCACACAGCAGTTTCCTAGCCAGAAACTGAAAATACAAAGGTCTGTCTCATCATCAAATGTAACAAATGAATGACACGATAACTACCACAATAGTTATTACAGCAAAGTCAGGTGCAGTGGCGCACACCTGTAATGCCAAGACTCAAGAAGACGAGGCCAGAAGAAAGTTATGTGTAAATGTCTCACTGTTTCAGCACTAATAAAACTTTTTTTTCAATATAAAAAAATAAAGAAAGGAGGAAGTGGGTGAGCTCATTCCAGACAGCAGGACTATAGTAAGACACTTTCTTGTCTCAAAACACAAGCAAACACACACTGATTTGGGCTAGGAGTACAGCTTGGTGCTAACAGTCCTTACCTAACATTTGTTAGGCCTTGGTTTCTTTAGCAACAACAAGAACAAAATACAGATGCCCAACACAGCCTAATCTGTTTCAGTCACTGTGAGGCTACACCCTAACGAGCTACAGACGCTGACTGCAGCCTTCCCACTCTACAGCCCTTCTTCCTCTAAGAGTGCACACAGCAGGAAGCAGGGAGCAGGTCACAGCTGGAGGGAAAGCAGAGGCTTTTCCTCAGAAGGAGGCTGAGGAACACTCACTTGGCAGGAGGCAAGGACAACATCTTGTGCATGGTAGAGGTCATTCGATCTCTCCCCAAACTGAAGGCATCCTTCGTCAGGGACACAGCCTCCTTGGTGAGGTCCACGGTAGCGTGGAGAGCCTCTTTGGTGGCATCCTTGGTCATGTGAATAGCGCTGGACAACTCCCCCTCAATGCCCCTCAAGGGCGCCGGCTCGCCTTGTCCATTCAGAGCAGCATCCCCGTCCGCTGGCGACTTCGACACAACCGGTGAGCTGGCGGGCTGAGCTCTGCTCAGCCTCTTGGCCTGCAGAGACTCCACTGCCTCATGGCTCTTCCCTGCTGGCTGCTGTACCAGTGCAGCCGAGTCCTGCAGCTCTCCATCCCCGTGCAGCCGCTCCTGGGGCAGCTGCTCCTGGGACGCAGTCAGATTTTCGGCGCTGCTGTCCCTCAGGACCTTCTCGGGGCTTACTGGGCCCTGGTCTGAAGAGGCATCAGACTTCGGCTCCCGGTCCTCTGACGGTGACAGCTCTGAGTCTATGAGGCTGGTGGTGTCGGAGGCTGCAGAGTCAGCGTGCGCAGTCCCAGGGGCAGGATGCATGAGAAGAGCCACCTCAGCACTAGGGAAGAGAACTCCAATGCACACTGTCTGGTTCTGTAGGGGAGACCCAGCCATGGCCTCTGTGTCCTTGGTCAGCTGTTCCTGAAGACCCTGAAGCACCTCCTTGAGGCGCAGCAGGGCCAAGTACTGGTAGTGGTCGAGCCTCACTCTGACGTGGGCAGTGGAGTGTACAAGCACATGGACATCTGCCACATCCTCCAGCTCTGCCACGTGCCCTTTGTGGTCCACACCAGCATCACCGTCTCTCATCGCCTCTGGGATGTCTGGAGAGCCTGAGAGGCTCTTCAAGTCTCGCTCAGTCTTTGACCTCTGATGAGACACAGACTCAGGGCCAAGAGCTTCAGAGCGCACGGGACTGCCAAAGCTGGCTGACGGTTTTAACCTTCCCTCTGAGGCCAAAAGGAGCCGCCGGGCCTGGGCCTGCTGCCAGCGGAGAGGAAGGCAGGCCCAGATGGACAAGGGGAAGGGCGCCACAAAATTCAAGGTATGGCCTTTGACGTGTTCTGTGCCTTCAAAGTCCAAGGAGATCTGGGTGAAATGCAGGGACCACAGGTCCTGGGATGCTGCTGGCCTCTGAGGAGGGAGGGAGTTAGGCTGAGCCGGAAGGGACTCCATCTGGAAAGCGTGGTGCAGGAAGAGCATGTGCAGAAGGCTGAAGCCCCCTGGCACCTTGGGAAAGTGACCGTAGCTAGAACGAAAGAACTCCGTGGCAGCAAAACCCCGGAAGAGACTCTGGAGGTCTGGACAACCGCAGTTTGGGGCATGCCGGGTATTGGTGGCAACCATGCCTGACGTGGAGAAGACCAGTGCCTGGGGACGATGCGGCTTCGCCAGCTCTCTCGTCTCCAGTGGAAAGCTCACCTTCAGAGAGAACAGACACAGTTAAGGGCGTGCGAGCAAGCACATAGCGTCTGAAGCCCATTTCCTTGCTTCTGCCAAGTACACACAGCAGAACTATGTTCACAACCTTGGAGGGATTTAGCTGTGTCTGCCCACAAGTAAAAAAGTCCAGCTCTGTCCTACCTTCAACCAGAACGCATCCAGTCGGATGTCCAAGTGCTCATCCTTCCCCCGGGCATCTTCCAGCTTATAGATGGCTTTGAACTGCTCCAAGCTTCGGTATAAGTCTAGGCAAAAGAGGTTTCCCCACAGCAAGCTCACAGGATCCACGGTAAACGTCAGCCCATTTAACTGGATGTAGAGGTTGGGACAGGGCACTGGAAGCGGAGAAATCAGAGTGTCATGTACGAGGCAGCAGCCAGACTCTCACTGACCAGCTAAAGCTGCACTGTCACAACAGCAGAGACACGGCAGCCCTGGACTCGGCAGCCCTGGACTCGGCAGCCCTGGACACGGCAGCCCTGGACTCGGCCCGGCTCTCCTCCTTCTGCTTCTGAGGTGCCATCTCACATCCTCCAGGCTGACCCCACACTCACTGTGGAGCCATGGATGACCTCAAAAGACTATCAACTTCTGATCCTCCTGCCTCCGCCTCCCAGAGGGCTGAGATTTTAGGTGTGCATCTATCTCCACAGTTAATCATGCATTCCAGGCAAGCACTCGATCAACTGAGCCCTCACTCTAGGGCAGAGCTTTAACTTTAACAAAACTGACTTGTCACAAGTAAGACTCTACACAGCAGCCTCAATGCTGACAAAGGTGAAGAGCGTCATCAGAGGAAATGGCAGCGCAGCTTACCCGGAAGCTCCTGATTATCCGGGAAGTAATACTCGGTGAACTGTACGTGGATGGCAGCCACCTGAGGCGGGAGGTGGTGGCGTTTGCGGCTGCAGGAGAGCAGGGTGGACGGCTTCTTACTCGGCTGTCCGGCTGTGGACACCTAAGTAACCACGAATCACCGTGAGCCTGCGTCCTGCACCCAGAACACCTTGCGCCTCCACCCTCCTCCCCAGCCTTCCCTGAGGGGAGGCTCCCACACATGAAGCAGGCTTTCCCATGTGTTCTGCACCACCCCAAGCAGCTCTTCTGTTTGGTTTGGGTCTCACGTACCCAGTGCAAGCTGGTTTTCAGCAGGAGGTTGTAATACAACACTCTGAGAACATGCCAGGGCCATGCTCAGACGCCATGCTCAACAGCAAGTGGCCAAACTGAGTCTGTCTCCTCAGGAGTGAGGCCGGCAGGCCCTGCCTGGGCTCTACATCCTGATTCATGTTGTTCCTGAGCACCCCACACCCCGATGTCCCCACGTCCTCACCTGGTGGATGTCCAGGTCATCGACTCGTACAACCAGGCAGCTAGAGCGCAAGCGATTCCACGCTGGAGACCCAAAGGCAGCCTGTCGGCCCTGGGTCGGGCTTTTGTCAAGAGGGATCTTCCCAGGACTAGAGAAAGAATCTAAATAAAAAGGGAAAGGGAAAGAAGCAGATACACCCATTGCTCAGATACACCCATTGCTCATTATTAATAAAACTGAGAAAGTAGAACCCAGGGTCAGTAACGGCATGAAGCAGCAAAGGGAGCCCAAACCTCCCTGGTGGGAACTCGGTGACAGGCTGCCGAAGCTCGAGACAATGCTACGGACAAAAGAGAAGGGCTCCAGAAGAAAAGCACGCAGGGCACACTAGGAGCAGCTGGGCAGACAGACAGTGCTTCATCTCCGCCAGCTATTTAAAGCCAGTCAGCAAAGAGCTGAGCAACTGGGCTCTTCAGGGTTCTAAAACCTGCCTGCTTTCCTCCGGAAGGGAGGGTCTACCCCCAGCTGCCACGGTGGCTTCACAGTGCTCTCCTCACACAGCTTCTCCAGCCGACTCTGAAACTCTGTCACCAGCTGCTTGGCCCAGTGGCCTCGGGTCTCCATGGCCTCACAGTGCCGCACCCAGTGTTTGCAGCTGTCACCTGTAGGAGGAAAAGGAACACGACTTCAGCCCAAGACCACAGCCCAGTGCCCCAGTGACTTCTTCCTGACAGGAGAGTCAAAATTCAGCATTACATCCAACCGCAGTTCAGAGTTGCCCGGGATGAGAAGAAGATGTGTTGAGAGCACCATGCTCTTCCCAGCCCCGCATGCAGGGCTCTCTCAGTAAGGGAATGAGAGCAGCTGTGCAGACGTCATCTTAGAAAGATTGCAAGCACCCCTAAGCACACACAGCAATGTCAAGCACCCTTCTGCTGGCTGGTCAGGTCTGAACTCAGAATCTGTCCTTACAGCTGGGGCCATGCTGAACAGGTAAGTTTCTCTAACCTGCCCGGTGGAAGGGGTAGTAGTCAAACGCCATCTTGCGGAAGGTGAGTTGCATGGCACCACCCGTGAGTCTGTTTGCAGAGACACCTGGGAGAGAAAGGCACAGGTGAACAGCGCTGGAGGAACAGAGAAAGCCAAGCCTCACCCAAACCCCAAGGAGCCCTCTGGGGAGCTGAACCCTGATCCTCTTACAAGAGTAACCAGTGTTCTTAACTGACAGCCCTTATCTGTCCATTATACACACTAAAACGAATATAAAGATTCCTGTGTTCAACTCATGGATAAGGAACAATAATGACTTTTAAACTAGCTACTTTAAAGCTACTAGTGCTAAACTTACATCTAAACCTGTAGTCACTGACACTGCTTGGGGGATTTTTGTTGCTGTTTAGGGAGGCTCTCATGGATCCCAGGCTAGCCTCATGCTGCCCATAGCTAAATGTGACCTTGAACTCCTGATCCTCCTGCCTCCACCTCCCAACTGCTCCAATTATAACCTGCACAACTACAACAGAGTGTTCTTTTTATGTGGAAGAGGGATGTTCTTGAGACTGGGTCTTGCCATGTGGCACAAGCTGGCCTCAGACTCATGGCAGTACTTGTGCCACAGCCTCCAGAGCAATAGGATCCCATGTGGGTCACACCACCAGCAAGGGCACTGTGTGGCCTTGGCTGGCCTCAGACTCAAGGGACCCATCCAGGATTAAAGACATTCACCACCACAAGGCCCTAAGCAGCACTGGGAAGAGACTACTACACAAAAATAGTTGTTCTGATAACCACTTCCTCTGATGATGATAACATGGAAAAGCCATGTCTACACCTCGTGTGTAGGTGGAGTTACTTGAGGATCGAGGAGGAGCCAACTACACAGGAATGCTGCTGGGTGGAAAAAGACAAAAAGCCAGGCACATTCCTTCCCCTGACGGCGAGGCCTGGTCTCATCACTAGAGCCAGATACACAGCAAATGCAGTCTACAGTGAGGGGAGTAAAGCAAGACAAAGGGCCGTCCCGTGTGAGCACAGGAAACGGCAAGCAAGCGAGTGAACAGGGAAGGGACAGCGGCCGGGGGAAGCAGGGAGTCAAAACCAAACTCCAGGTCCCCTGAGCCTGGAGCATCTCACTGGAGCCTGACTGTGCGGTAAACGAGGACAGACTGACTTCACTCTCTTCCTACATGTGGACAGCCAAAGAGGGTAAGCAAAAGGTTATTGGCTTCCGCAGGGATCATAAAGAAAAAAGTCAATCGTTCTGAGTAAATATAAATACACATGTATGACACTATTTTAAGTGCCACTAACATAACATAACCTCTCTACACATAAATACAGTATATGTAACTGGGGGAGATACTGAGACAGGGTTTCTCTGTGTAGCCTGAGCTGGCCTTGAACTCATGGAGATCCGACTGCCTCTGCCTCTGCTGGGATTAAAGCTGTGTGCCACCACATTTGACTATCACAACACAGTATTAAAACGACTCAACTCTGAACCTTCTGGTCTGAGCGGAGCTGGGGGGAGAACATGTGTCTGTTCTGGATGCACACAAGGTCTGTGTTCAATCCTCAGTTCTAAAGAAGAGAGAAATCTGAAAACTCTGAGGTCTCCTATAACTCAATCTATTTTTCCTAAAAATCTCGCCAGTGGTTCCGCACCTCTGGCAAACACCAGCATTTGGAGACTTGGGGATGACAAGGGTCATGCTGGCTGGGCTCGGTCTGTGAAGCTCTCCATCTGTGTGGTGGGAAAAGGGCCTGTCGTGTGTCTTGTGTGACAGCTGGCTCCAGCATGCTCTAAAGGCTGGAGAGCTCTCCCTTGTGCCAACACAGAGCTACCACCAGAGCGCTGGGTACCAAGCCATGCCTGAAGAGCCTTCATCCGAGGCTCTGCCCAGGACCAACAGTGATGTGTGAGCAGCCAGGCGCAGGCCTCTGCGTACCTGGCTCTCGGGACTGGCTGTCATCACAGATGTGCAGGTCCAGGCGGGAGATGAGGAGGTGGTAGGAAGATTCCTTCACGTCAAACTTCTCAAAATACTGGCTGAGGCGACTGCTGCTGCTGTTGCCCTGGCTGCCACTGAACGCCTGGGCCCAGGTCTGCTGGGCACTGGGGGCGGGTGGAGTGATCTACATGTGACAGAGACAAGGATGTCCATCAGGGGCTGGAGAGGGGCCTCACTGGTTGACAGCACTGGCTGCTCTAGCCAGGGTGATGGCCAGCACCCACGGGGCGGCTCACACCTGTCTGTGAGTACTCCTGTGGCCACCACTCCAGTTCCAAAGGGATCCAATACCCTCATATTAACAAGCATGCAGGCAAAACCAATGTACATACAATAATAATAATAAAGTATAAGGAAAGAAA
This sequence comes from Grammomys surdaster, assembly GCF_004785775.1. NCBI lineage: Eukaryota > Metazoa > Chordata > Mammalia > Rodentia > Muridae > Grammomys > Grammomys surdaster. The sequence continues at coordinate 885,487 of NW_021604718.1, forward strand.
GGAAGGAAAAAGACAGGCAGGCAGACATGCAGACATGCAGACAGACAGACAGACGTCAACTCCAGGCTCTGAGAGGCTTCTTTTGATGCTTTCTGTAAGCTTAGTCCATATGGATAAAACCACTATTTAACAGCACCCCTTCCACCTCATAACTGCTGTCTAGTCTCTCACTGAGCACGCCCCTGAGAAAGCAACTCAGACCCCAACAGCCCACCCACACCGAGTCTAGCAACTGTGTCCTCAGGCCTGAGTCAGGCTCAGTCAGCTCCTCTAGAGCGTCCTTGCTAAGTGCGCAGTCGTGGGTGATGTTCTCAGAGCACGGGGTTTACCTGTTACAGCATCTAGAAGCAACTTGTCAACTGTCTATCCTCTAAGAGGTGCCAAGTCCCGAGGGTAGTGTCATGCCTCTTCCTCCCTCTAGAGGTTAGCACCCCATCTGACACACAGGGGAGCCCAGTGAGCAGAGACCAGCA
>NW_021604718.1:885969-919651 GCF_004785775.1 Grammomys surdaster
AGCAGAGACCAGCACCCCATCTGACACACAGGGGAGCCCAGTGAGCAAACGAGTGAGACAGACACAAGCAACTCCGCACGTGGTGAACCCCATAAGCAAGCCAAAAGGCCTCCATTCCCCACAACACCGGCACAAATTAGGGCTAGCCACCTGCCCCTGGCCACGCAGATGCCAGCGTGCGCTCACCTGCACAGGCTCAGGAGCCAGGCTCTTTCTCTGCTGGGCCGACTTCTCCATGGCCTCGCTCAGGGACTCAGCGTACTTCAGCATCGCCTTGAGCTGTGAGTCTGTCAGCACCCAGAGCAGGTCGTCCAGGAGGAAGGTCAGCTTGGAGGCGACCACGTTGCAGTCTTTGGTCTGAGGGGTCACAGAGAACACAGTTAGCTCCCAGTGTCTTCCAAGGCCTCAGAGTGACTGAGCTGGCATCCCCGGCAGCCTTCACCTTCCAGGAGGTGAAAAGGACCATCAGGCACTTTGAAAAGCTGACTTCTTACACAGTGACTCGGGTTTGCTTGATTTACCAAAAGCACCAGCCAACCCCCGAGATGCTCAGGCCCGCGTGTGCATAATATGGTAGAAACCGGTTTCTGAAAGAACCAGAACAGGGCGACGGGAGCTTCTCCCACACTGGCGAGGCCAAGGAGGAGAGTGACACAATATCAGCTTCTACAAGGTTCCCGTGCAGGAAACACACTCACTCTTCTCTTGAGGGCTATCTGGATCCGGCCTTGGTTGGTAATGAGCCTCAGCGGAGTGGTAACTGGGTCCTGATCACCATTCTCTGTGGCGTCTGCCTCAACTCGGAGTGTCTGCCAAGTTATTTCCTTAAATGTTAAAACCTGGAAGGAGGGAAAGTAAAATCCTCAGACTGTGGATTGGAAGACCCAGGAGGCTGAGCGGCTGCTCTCAGCTAGCATCCTGACAGCACGAGGCAGCACAAGTCACAGCTGTCAGTGACTCTGGACAGAACGGACCCCAGGCTTCCCAAGAGTGGGGACAGCTCCACAGGGAACAGGGTCCTTAGGGGCTCCCCTACTTGGCATCCCTCCACTCACCCCCCTCAGCATGCTAAGGCTGTCACCTCTCCTCGGCGGGGGTCGGTGATGCGGGTCAGACGCAGGTCACTCTGCTGCCAGTTGGGGTTGACACTGTAGCCTTGGAGCTGCCACAGTTCAAAGGACGCGTGGAAGGCCTTGGCGTGGATCTTGATGGTGATGGAATTGACCACGATGAACATCCCCTCCACCACCTTCTCGGCAAAGCCGTACTCACTGCAGCGCGAGGGAGACGGCAGTTGGAGAGGGACAGCGGTGATGGATGGGGACAGTGGTCAGAGAGGGACAGCGGCGATGGATGGGGGGACAGCGGTCAGAGCCAGTGCAACAGCCAACACAGCTGCTTATTTTTCTTACTTCTCTCCTTGCTGTTGTTTTTTTTACCCCTAAGTTTTTTGGTTGGGGATTTTCTTGCTGTGTGTTTTATTTCCCTTATGTGTGTGAGTGCCTGCGCATGTCTCTGCCTCACAAGGTTGCTGTGCCCACAGAGTCAAAGGAGGGAGTCGGGCACCTGAACCTGGCTGGAGTTACAGGCGGAAACAGTTGCTGTGTGGGTGCTCGGGACAGAACCCAGATCTGCTAAAAGAGCAGCCAACACTCCTAACCTCGGCGCCACCTGAGAGTCTTCACAGCCTTGAAAAGGGAGTGGGAAGATGAAAGAGCTGCAGACAGGTCAGGGGTGATAGCACCGACTCTGCACAAGAATGCGCCCTCCTGGGCTGGAGAGATGGCTCGGCGGTTAGGAGCACTCACTGACTGCTCTCCCAGAGGTCCTGAGTTCAATTCCCAGCAACCACATGGTGGCTCACAACCATCTATAATGGATCTGATGCCCTCTTCTGGTATGTCTGAAGACAGTGACACCATATTCATATAAATAAAATAAATACATCTTTAAAAAAAAAAAAAAAAAAAAAAGAATGTGCCCTCTCCACCTTGCCTATGGTAGCCAGCAGAGAAATAACACTTCTCCTTCCCTGAGACCGAGAGATGACAGAGAGAGGAGAGACGCCTAGAAGGCCCCAGGCTGTGGAAAGTATACTCTTTTTACTTATTCTTCCACAGTCTCCCACATGTCCACAGTGAATGGTATCTTCGCCTGCCCCGCCCCGTCTCACCCCCACCCTCCCAACCCCATCTTCCCAAGAGATCCTCTTCCTACTTCAACAGAACATTCTTCAAAGCACAACTTCTTTTCTTTTGTCTTTTTTATTTGTATGTTTTTAAGGACTGGAAGGCATCTGAAGGCCTCGATCCACCCACAAGGGGTTTGGTGAAAATTGCATTGTTGCCTTGGCCAAGGAACTGTTAAGCTAAAACCAATTCTGGAATTTTTTTCATCACAAGAACAAGAATCAAAAAAAAAAAAAAATCTAGAGCCATGTGGAGCGGCGGTGTCACATGCCTTTGATCTCAGCTCTCCAGGGGCAGAAGCAGAGGCAGGTGGATCTCTGTGTTCAAGGCTAGCCTGATCTACAAAGAGAGTCTCGAGATGACCAGGGTTACATAGAGAAACCCTGTCTGGAAAAACCAAAGACGGGGAGGAGAGCTAGAAATTAAAACTGAAAGTGTACATTTATATGCAATTCAGCCACACAGGACTAATAAACAGTCCATACAAAGCAGAACAAAGAGACACAGTTCACAGAGAGAGAACACTAGCCTTACACACAAGTCCAAACTACAGTGGAGTCTGGAGCTCGGCTACGGCAGACCTCTTCCTGCCGTGACGCAGGCCCTGATCACTAGCACAGTAACAATGAAAGAAGGTGGTGGCTCATACCAGTAATCCCAGCCTTTGGAGGCAGAAGCAAGGGGATGTCTGTGAATCTCAGACCAACCTGCTCCGGGGATCCTTTTTCCCACTCTATCACTGACCCTGCAGGTGGAGCCCACACCTGCGTGGCACGTACCCAGGTGCTGGTGACCCCAATTCCAGTCCTCATGCTTTCTGAACCGGTGCTCCACCACTGAGCCATCCCCCCAGCACCGGCAGATACTTCTTTAAGGAGAAAACAGACAGAAAGAGCATGCCTGGAGAACCACACCTTTAACCCCAGAGAAGGAGGTGGGAGAGTCCCTGAGTTTGAGGCCAACGAGTTCTAGCCAGTTGCATAGTGAGAACGTGTCTCGGAAAAAAGAAAGAGAAAAGAAAAAAAAAAGATAGAAATGAAAAAATTTTGAGAGGTTATATTCCTTTAGAAAGAAAAAGAAGCCTCCTGCCCACCCCCCATAAAGAAACGCGAACAGCTCGATGACGTATATAGACGGTTAAAAGCAGGTACAGTGTGGTCAGCTGTGGGAAGAACTTGGCAGTTGCTTCCATCACTACCTAAGCACTTCCTTCCCAAGGTTTTTACCCAGGAGAAACAATAGCACACGTCTGTCCTCCTCACAGACACCTCTAAATGGATGGTCACAAAAGCCAAAAAGTACAAGTGAAAAGACCGCCCGCTGGGTGGAAAGCTGAGTGTGGTGGCATAGCCTGTAAGCCCAGCTCTTGGGACAGGAAGGCAGGAGGATCAGAGACCTCTCAGGGTTGGGAGAGGGCTGAATTCCAGCACGTGATGGAATGTAACTCAGTGCTAAGCTGTGTGTCCCCAAGTCCAGACTGCTGTCAGAACACAGGAAAACAGAGCATCTGGGCTTTGCTCTAAAATCCTGGCATACACAGCAAACAACGTCAGCAGCATGCTGGTAATTGCTGAGTTCTGGTATTTGAAACACAGGGATTTGATGTATTAGCCTCTGTGCTTCAGTTATATGCCTGAATTTCTCAGTCATCAAAGTTTTATTTTGAGCCAGGAAAAGTGAGACATACTTTTCATTCACACAGGTGAAGCAGGAAGATCCTAAGTTAGAAACCAGTCTGAGCTACAGAGCAAGACTATCCATCTGTCCGTCCATCCATCCATCCATCCGTCCGTCCGTCCGTCTGTCCGTCCGTCCATCCGTCCATCTGTCATCTTCAGTGAGGCTCACAGTGACTAACCTCTGTCCTGAAGCAAGGGCGATGGGAGACTGGCCATTGGGGGGGCGAGGGTCCTCACAGGTTTCCATCTCGACCTCCACCTTATCCAGACACTGGAATACGAACAGAGAGAACTAAGCGTCCACACAAAACTCACACAGCACCACAGAACAAGAGGGCTGTGCTCCAAGCCTCGCACAAACTGCACTTTCTGTCTGGATCCTGAGGGAACTTAAGGATAGAACTTGAGCAGTAAAAACCATTATTTAGAAAAACAAACGCATGCCAGGTAGTGATGGTGTACACCTTTAATCCCAGCACTTGGGAGGCACAGGCCAGCCTGGTCTACACACTGAGGCTATTTAGAGAGACCCTGTCTCAATTAAAAACCAAAACGTAAGAAAAGACTACTTTCAAGTAGAAAAAGCCATTACCAAGCAGATTGGATGTGTCTTCAACTTGGTCCACTGGATCTGAAAGAGGAAAGCACAGACACAGGCCTGTGACAGCCGCTCTTCACGAGAACAACAAGCCTGCTGGCTAGGGACAGTGACAGCGTTCAGACCCCACTCTCACCCGGATGGAGGCCCTGTTGCAGTAGACCCTGGTGATGGCCAGCCAGGTAGGAAGTTCCAGCACATTCTGCAGAACCTCTTCATCCAGCTCCAGATGGGTCAGCTGACCCTCCCCTTTCAGAGTGCTCAAGTTGATTTTGTCCGGGGAAAGATTCTTAGTGAACCTGCAGAGAGTGACAGTAAAACACCACTGTTCCCAGGGCACTGGGGCACCGTGGGAAATCAAGACTGCTACAGTCCATCACCGCACAACATTCTCCTTACGATGGTCACCATCTTCCTGACGACGTGCTGGGGAGTCAGGGAAGAGGCTGGAGGAATGGTGACACAGCCTTCTATTTCTGTATCCCCACATAAAAGTCCCCTAAAGCCAGAGAGCTAGGCCTGATGTACGTGCACACCTGAGATCCTGTATGTGTTGATGAAGATCAAGGCCACAGTGAATTTGAAGCCAGCCTGGGATTCCAGTTACCCTGCCCCAAAGACAACAAAACACCAAAGGACCCCAACTAAACAGAAGCACAAAGGACAACAGCTGGTGTTTCATTTTCCTCTCAAAATGTATTTATTACCATGTGTGCATGTGACTCGTGTGTTTGCGCCAACATGCCATGGCACACATCTGAAGGTCAGAGGTCATCTTTTCATACATACATAGATCACCAGCTCCATGAAAAGCACCTTTACCGTCCGATGGCCTCACACAGCCATTGGAGACAGAGAGGAGCTGAAGTATGGTCCTCAATTAAAACTGCTGGCTGCTCTTTCAGAGAACCGGAGTTTGCTTCAGAGCACCCACATCAACCAGCTCAAACTGCCTGTTAATTCCGATGCCCTCTTCCTGCCACAAGAGCACCCACAAATGTACACATACCAACACGTACAAACAATAAACACATCTGTAAGAAATTCCGAGTGTCTCCTGCTCACTAGTGGCCCCACCCTCACTGCAGCGTGACTTGTGTGCTAAGGCTGTCGCTTTCCTCAGCCTCCAGAGTCCACCTGACCTGTCAGAGAGTGCCAGTAAAGAGCCCACAGCCAACAAGTTATAACTAGATCCAACCAGTTATAACCAATTAGACTTAACAAATGGCCTTAAAGAATCAGCAAGTGATGACAGTGATGACTGACCCGGTCCAACTCTTGATCTGGTAGATTCCATTAGTGGAGACCTACTAGATTCAATCACTGAACCACAAGACTCAGGTGGTGACACAGAAGGAGTTTGCAAGCACGTGAAACGTCCTCATATGACATGAAGGAGAACATGGGAAGGAACCGGCATGATAACCAAGGAGAGCAAGACCTAAGGGGGAGGGGAGGCCCACAGGCAGCTGCACCTACACACAAGACACTCACGCCAATAGACGGCCTCCTCAGTAGGTGTCCTAACATCCCACCAGCTCCTGTGTGTGCACACGGCGCTGGAGAGCCATCCTCTGGGGTCTATGATACGATTTTGTGCTTCCGAGATATGTGGCCCTACTCAGCGCTCACTTAGGCCTCTTGTCAGGACTGTGTGTGCAGAGCAGACAGGAGGGATGAGGCCATCTCCCTCCAGGACAGCTTCAGAAGCTAGTCTCAGCTCAGGACTGCCTGAGCCACTCATCCCCCGTGGGCCCTGGGCTGGAGGCATGCCAGCACTGCGCTCAGACTGCGCTCACACTGCGTGCTTACCTCTGCGAGCATCCGTCTAACAGCCGCAGGCTCTATCAGCTTCTAAGTAATGCTAGAGCTCAGGATAACGACCTCCCAAATACGCCGCCTAGCTCGCTGGCCATCCCTAGTTAAAGCCCGGGAAGGACAGCAGACGCCAGAGCGGCTTCACTGTCACTCTTTTACCAAGAACACACACAAGGGGAAAGATCACGTGTGGGCCCTTCTCTCAGTTTCCATTAACTAACTTCATATAGAAAGCACAGACTCAAGAAGGTATCACACTTAGGTAAAGTTTTGTCTCTAAACCCATTCAGGTCCTAAGAGAATCGTTTACCCAGTGCACGGGCAGGCCCTGGCCCTCAGACCTTTACCACCTGTCACAATCCTCCATTCGTGAAGGTCACAGGCTAATCACCCTCTGACTGTCCCTGAGGTTGTGAGCGTGTGAAAACCATTCTCACCTACAGCTGCGTGCTTCCAGCAGAGCTTCCTCGGGCCAAGAGCAGGCTTTCACCTTAGTTCCACAGTAGGATAGAAGGAAAAGAAATGCCCAGACTTTAACAAGTAAGCTGACTGATTTTAACTCATGTGTGCATGCGTGTGTGTGCATGTGTGTGTGCGTGTGCGTGTGTACGCACGTTTGTTTTGCTGGGAACTGAAGGCAGCCTCGTGCATACCAAGTACTCCATCTCAGTCCCTTTGGTGTGTACACCAGGAGGCAGAGGCAGGAGGGTCTCTTGGAGTTCGAGGCCAGTCTGGTCTACAGAACTTAGCTCCAGGAAGCCAGAGCTACACAGAGAAAACCTATCTCCAAAAAGCCAAACACCAAAACCAACCAACCAAACAAACAAACAAGAACCCTTCTTTAGGTCAGTTAAGTATGAACTAGCTTTGTTCTTCACACCAGAGACCGGCTGTCTGCCAACGGGTCCTTTCCTCCGAAAGCTATGCTTTTCCCGACTTGAACACCTACCCACAAGCAAACAAAAACGTGGTGAGAAGATATCCATCTACTTAGAACACCTGCTAAAGAACAAAACCAGAAAAAGCAGAGGAGTACAGTGCATGGCCCTAGGGGAGAAGAGAGGAGGGCCCAAAGGAGGGGTGGACGGTCCCAGGGAGGAAAAGCGGGCACACCAGGAAGCTATCACAAGGCAGGCTTCCGCCAAGCCCCACACACAGTCAAGGGACTCAAAGGACAGACAAAGCCAGGATGAGAATCATCGAGATAAGCTGCTCTCCCTTATCATCGCCCCAGGCTGGCCTCAAACTGGCAATACTACCTTCACTTCTGAGTTCCAGACTGCAGGCGTGTGCAGTCCTGCCCACCTAGGAGCTCTCAAAGAGGACAGGAAGGAGGAGGGGGACGGGAGAGAGATGAGCAGGTATGAACACTCGCTGGAACCCACACTGACAGGAGAGAATCAATTCCCACAAGCTGTACACACACCAGTGCACACCACACACAGCCCAAAATATTTTTAAAGAAAATAATAAAATAACTTGAAAAGCCTACCCAAAGAGGGCCATTATTCTATGCATATATAAAAGGGAAAGTATCTTTAACTATATGCTCCCTTTGATAAGAGATAAACTATAAACACAGAATAAGCTATATTTTTTTTAGCACTGAGGAGTGATCATACTAAAGAGATACGACATAACTAGTTTTTACATTGTGTTCGCTCCAAAACTCTCTCTCGAGTTTGATATAAAATAAATAACATTTCCCAGGGCTGGGGAGATGACTCAGTGGGTAATGGCTGATGCTCTTGCAGAACCAATTTTTGTTGTCACCATCTGTGTCAGGCAGCTCACAACTGCCTGTGATTTGATTTCTAGGAGACCCGGCACCACCTTCTGGCGTCCATGGGCACCCACGCACATGAACACACACAAGCACACACACACTTTAATAATAGCTTCCATCTCATGGCTTACAATGAGTCTGTTTAAGTTATTTATATCTTTTTAACAGATTTATTTATTATATATACAGTGTTCTGCCTGTCTGTGTGTATGCCTGCAGTCCAGAAGAGGGCATCGGATCCCATTACAGATGGTTGTGAGCCACCATGTGGTTGTGGGGAATTGAACTCAGGACCTCTGGAAGAGCAGCCAGTGCTCTTAACCGCTGCGCCATCTCTCCAGTCCTATTTATATCTTATAATCAGGTCTTCCCAGCTTTATTCTGATGCTCCCTTATCTGTTAATCAACCGATACAAATACCAAAATCTGTAGGTGCTCATCCCTTAACTATAATGGCAGGTTTGTTTATAAACATTTACACATCTTTGAATGTATTTGGTTTCCTGAAAGTGGGTCTTGAATATAGTCCAGGCTGACCTTGATGTCTTGACCTTCCTGCCTCAGCTAACAAGGGCTGGGATTACAGGCTGAATCACACTCGGATCCATTCCTCCTCCTACTGTAAACAGTTCCTCCAAGACGTACCTGGCACAGTATGCACGTGAAGCCTCTCAGAAACGATTAGAGGACACTTGAGGGAGTAGCTAGTGGTATACAACCTGCCTAGCATATCCAAGGCCCTGACCTCAAACCCTAGACTTCAATTTAAAAAGGGGGGTTGAATGAAGGCTGTCCCCCTTTACACTCACCACAGCATGCTTATCAACCTCTCGAAGTAGAATAAATCTCAATTTTGTATAAAGTTATAGTGGAATATAATCAGAAACCTTCCTAAACTTCACCAACCCAACGAAATCAGCAAGATCCTTCTTGTGAAGGCCAGGGCTAATTCATGTCCCCAGCAACAACAACCAGTCCCTATCTATCATGACACGGGCTGGGGAGCACAGAAGGCACCGTGTTATCAGCTGGATGGTCAAGTACAAAAGCACAGAGCATGCATCAAACATCACAAGCCGACACTGCTACTCACAGTCCTTCGGGTAGGGGACGGGGACTTGGATCAATGACAGATGCCTGACTAGCAAGTAAGACCCTGGGCTCCGTCCTCCTCGGTGCACTGCCCAGCCACAGTGATGACCGTGTGAGTGAGTAAGACCCTGGGCCCCATCCTCCTTGGTGCACTGCCCGGCCACAGTGATGACTGTGTGAGGATGCATGGCTTACAGGTGGGCACACTGTACGGGTGAGGTTTCCTCAGGCAGTTCTCACTGAACATACTTACTGGGCTCTAGATCTAACACATACTGCACACTTGATGATATGCACGCACACTCTGCATATCTGGTCTGACACCAGTGAAAATATTGTATGCAATTTCTCACCAATAATAAATAGATCCCAGCTCATAAGCTTCTCCAGAAAGCAGCAAGAATTCCTTAGAAGTAAATCTCATGCCCAACACACAAGAAGCCCCAGGCCAGAAACAAGTAAGAATTTAGACCACAGCGGTACCTTTAATCCCAGAACTTGGGAGGTAAAAGCAGGTAGATCTCTGAACTCAAGGTCTGCCTGGTCTACACGTGAGTTCCAGCCCAGCCCAGCCCAGCCAGAGCTACATAATGGGACCATCTTTAAAACAAACAAACAAAAAATACTCCCTAAACTGGTATTTCCTGAATCTTACAGCAATGATAAAGAATAGAACTTTTAAACTTTTAAACTTTTAAAAGGTGGTCCATGAAGCCAGTTGTTATGGGGAGGGGTAGGGGCGTGCTGAACTGAGGCTCTGCAGATGCTACAAGAACTCCAAGCTGCACTCACTACCTACATAGAAAATTTCAGCACAAACTCAGTCCATTAGAGGGGCCCAACCAGATTAGACTGAAGCCTTATCTGAGACCAACTGTCAGCCTTGGGAGCCAGATGAAACCCTCAAGGAACTATGGGAATCTGAATCTTTTAGAACATTGCTGTGTACCTTTCTGCCTTCCACAGTCCCTGGCACAAACTTTATTCAGCATCCCTCATAGGCCAGGGTGGCTAAAAAGGCTAATGGCAGCCTGCTATCTGTTCCACGTGGGTATGTGGGGAAACATTTCCAGGCCATCTGGTACTATTACTGAGCACAGAGGCTCAGCAGAAATCAAGTTGGAGAAACCGACAGATCAACCTCCTCTCTGCCAGAGAATCGCAATCTGCTAAAGAGGCAATGGGAAGGCTCTCAGTCATCCTTGTAAATGTGTGACGTGATTTTACCAAGTCAAAGGTTTTAAGCCTGCAGACTTTAAGAGCAAGAAACTTTCTTGAGTCAGGTGTCAAGTGGTCCAGGCTGCCCTTGAACTCAGTACTTAGGAGTTGAGTTCCTGAGTAAGTGCCTCAAATTCGTGATCCTCCTGCCTCAGACACCCTGGTGTGGGATGACAGGTATGTGCCAACATGTCCAGCAAAAAAGGATCTTAAATAACTATTAATTCAAAATCTCTAATTTTCAAATAAAGAAACAAGTGACCAGCAATGAGAATGGGTCGCCCAGGAGGCAGAGCTAGCTGATGCTGAACCCTGGGACTCAGCACACCACAGACATGTGACAGAACCCAGCATTCTCTTCACTCAACTCCCCTGCCCTGCCCCAGGAGCCTGCTGACAGCACAACCTGCAACAACCCCTCTGCTCCAGATCCACAAGTGTACACTGTTCCTTCACTAAACTATGTAACAAGACCCTGTCTCAAACCTCCAAAACTGATGGGCCTGGAGAGATGGCTCAGTGGCCAAGAGCGCTGGCTGCTCTTCCAGAGGACTCAGGTTCAATGTCTAACACCCACATGGCAGCATACAAATGCACAGAACTCCAGTTCCAGAGGATCTGAAACTCTTTTGGCCTCCTCCGGCACAGTACACACAGGATGCACAGACATACATTCAGCCAAAAGAGAAACATACACACAAAAATCCTTTTAAATAATAAAATAAATCCCCAAATACTGAGCCGGGCAGTGGTGGCGCACGGCTTTAATCCCAGCACTTGGGAGGCAGAGGCAGCCGGATTTCTGAGTTTGAGGCCAGCCTGGTCTACAGAGTGAGTTCCAGGACAGCCAGGACTACACAGAGAAACCCTGTCTCAAAAAACAACAACAACAACAAAAAAAAAAAAATCCCCAAATACTGAAGACTTTTTTCTAGTTACTGTTTTCTAATTTAATTCCATTATTGTCAGAGAACACATTAAGTTTTTGATATCTTGAATTTTCTCATTATTTTATTTTCTTAACTATGTGTGCTTTGGTTGCATATATATATGAGAACCACATAAATGTCTGATACCCACAGAGGCCAGAAGAATCTGTCATAGTCCCTAGGACTGGAATTACGACAGTTGAGAGCATCCATGTGGGTGCCTGTAGCAGGATACTTACTCGGGTACATTGTATTCACAGTGGAGCTCGGTGATTAGGCAGTAGAAGAGGAGGTGGAGCGGGGGGGAGAGAGAGAGGAAGGGGAGGGGAGAAATAGAGGAACGGGAGGAGAAGAAGGAGGCTATCAAACATGGAGAACCAAGGATGGGTCGAAAGCTGTCCTGGGTAGCAACTTCTATCAAAAAGGTAGATATTGGGTAACAACTCTAATTGTGTGGGCATCTTGTTGACTGATCATTTCTAAATATATAAATCCTTTAGATAATCATTACGCTTTAAGAATCTCATTCTACCAGGTACTGCAAGGATGACAGATATTGTCTGGGGTTCAGCCGAGCTTTGTGGATGCTGCATGGAGGATTGGCAGAGCCATCCCCACACTGGCATCTGGTGGGTGTCAGGGCCTGCACATCCAGCTAGCCGGAGCCCCAGTCAGAGCCGAGGGAGCATCAGGAACATGGTGGCTGCCCAGGACCAAGCTGGACTGGGCGCCGTTTTCTAAATATTACCCCTACAGGTGCTGGGAACCAAATCCTGGTCCTCCAGAAGAACAGCCAGTGCTCTTAACTGCAGAGCCATCCCGCTAGCCGCTCATTATCTTGAGATTTATTCAGAGTTTACTGATCAAGCTACGGCCTACCTGATGTGCACACTTCTTGTACATTTGAAATGAGAATTCTGCAGGTGTCGTGTTAGTATTCTAGAAACCTCTCTATATAACATATAAGTAGAAAACCTCTACGTATGACTTAGATAATACAACAGTCACCAATGTAGTCTTGTAAAGAAATAAGAGAACTTTCCTGTAGGCCCTAGCTTCTATTTGCTTCCACTCTTCTTTAATCTGAAGAACATCTATCGGTAAGTAGCTTTGTTTTGGGGCTAGAATCTTCAGTTTTATAACTAAAAATATCTCTATCTCACCTTCTATTTTGTCTTAGTTACTTTTCTATTGCTGGGATAAAACACTAAGATCAAGAACACTTTAGAATAATGGCTTTATTTTGAGCTTACAGCTCCAGAGGGCTAGAGTCTATGACAGAACAAAAGGATCAGCTGGAGTAGCAGCCTCATATGTCAAACCACAAGCAGGAGACGTGGAATAACTTGAAATGGCATGAGGCTTCTGAAATATCAACACGTACCCCTGTGACATACTTCCTCCAGCAAGGTCACACTTCTAGTCCTCCTCAAGCAACAACAGCTGGGGACCAAGTATTCAAATGTCCAAGACTTGTAGAGGAAGTCTTTCTTTCAACCAACCTCATACCTTTAAAGGGCATTTTAGCTGGGTATGAAATTTGTAGAGTTTCTTTCAGCTATTAAAGTTTCATCCACCACCTTCTGCTGCAATCACTCACTGCTTTTTAATACAGTTAATTTGCAGGTACTTTCATGTTTTTAATATTTCATTGTCGGGCTGGAGAGATGGCTCAGCGGTTAAGAGCACTGACTGTTCTTCCAGAGGTCCTGAGTTCAAAAAAATCCCAGCAACCACATGGTGGCTCAAAACCATCCGTAATGAGATTGGATGACCTCTTCTGGTGTATCTGAAGACAGCTACAGTGTACTATTCATAAATAAAATAAATAAATAAATCTTTAAAAAAAAATAATAATAATATTTCATTGTCACTAATACAAGCATTAGGTCTCCGGGAATGATTTTGTTATTAGCTTGTGATAGTCTCTCATGTAATCCAGGCTGGCCTTGAGCTTGTTGTGTAGCTAGAGACAACCTTGAACTGATACTCCTGCTTTCATATTCCAACTCTAGGCTTTGTGAATGTAAACCAAGCAAGCTATCCCCAGACCAGAAATGGTTTTCTTTGCTCTTATCCTGCTTTGGCTGAATGTCTCGTACCTAGTAAAACATGCCTATGATAACGCTTCCATGGAAATACAACCACATGCCATACAACCCATCCATTTGCAGTCTTTGAGTCAGTGACTTAGTCCTGTCAGTTGTGCAACTGTAAGTAAAACCAACTTGAGAGCAGTTTCACTATCCCTCACTGAGGGATGAGCCCTAGCTGTCACCCCCAGCGGTTCTAGTCAACCGTCAGTTTATGTCTCTATAGTTTCGCCTACCTGGGATATTTAATACGATAGGAATCGTACATGGTCACTCTTTCTTCATTTAAAATAGCACAATACTTTGTGCTGTACAGATAGCTGTATGTTCATGTCTATGTGCGTGGCTGCATGTGAGTATGCACAAGTGCCACCACACTTGATTTTTCAGTGGATTTTTTTTTTTTTTTTTGGAATAGCTGGTGGCTGGAAAGGAGATATTCAGCTTTGTCTTCACACGGCTGACTGCGTAGGAAGTGCATGAAGAAAGAGCTAGGCTACTTGTTGAAACTTAAAGTCAAGGAACGAAGGTGCCTGATGTTACCCTCTGGTCACCGAGTGTCTGTTCACGTCTGTCAGTCCAGGAATCTACTAAGATGCTCATGACCGCAGACCTGACACCTGATGCTCTGGGTGAGGAGTGGAGGGTTACTGAGCTGTTGGCTTTTTGTTGTTTATGATCTCACGCATCCTAGGCTGGCTTTGAACTCTCTGTACAGTACATAACCTTGCTTTGTTTGTGCTTTGTTTTGTTTGAGACGTCTCACTTTGTAGCCCTGGCTATCCTCACTCACTATGTAGACCAGGCTGGCCTCAAACTCATAGAGACCCGCCTGTCTCTGCATCTTGAGTGCTGGGATTAAAGGTGTGATCCACCATGCCAATCAACTCTCTGCTTTTTTTCATTTTTTAAAGACCTATCTGTTTGTATTTCACATGTATGGTGTTTTATGTATGTCTGTACACCACCACCATGCATGCCTAGTGCCCAATGAGATCAGAAAAGGGTATTGGATCCCCTAAAACTAGAGTTACAGATGGTTTCAAGCCACCATGTGGATGCCAGGAATCTGACCCTGGTCTTCTAGACAGGCAGCCAGTGTTCTTAACCACTGAGCCATCTCCCCAGCCACAACCCTGAGTTTCTGAACCTCCTTCCTTCAGTGCTGAGACCCCAGGCATGCACTACCAGTCCCTACATATGTAAGGTGGGGCTCAGAGCTTCATTTACGTTAGGCAAGGGCTCTAACAACTGATCTCTACCCATAACACCATTATTCAGATAGTTTCCTATCTTGGTTTATTATCTGCTGATGTGTAACAAATCTCTCTATGCCTATTACCATAACACAACAAGCATGTCATTAAACCAATGAACTCTATTATAAATCTGTTTGAGGAGGGCGCTCAGTTGGTAAACTGCTTGCTGTTCAAGTTAAGAACCCAAGTTTGGATTCCCCAGCGTTCACATAAAGCCGAGGCATTGACTGCCATGGCATCTGTACCCCAGCACTTGGTGAAGGCAGGGAAGGGCTGATCCTGGGGGCTTGCTAGCCAGGCAGTCTACAAACAGGTGTTCCAGGTTCAGTAAAAGACCCCTTCCAAAAAATAAGGTAGGAGAGCTACTAAGGAAGACACACAACACTACCAGACTCTTAGGGAAGACAGGTAAGATCTCATATAGCTAGCCTCAGTTGACCTCAGACTCACTATGTGGTCAAGGCTAGCCTCAATCTCTCAGTCTCTGTGTCTCCACCTCCTAAGTTTTGGAATTACCCAGGCTCAAACTTATTAGCCCTTTTCTTTAGACAAGGGCTCATTCTAGGTCAGGCTGCCCTGGAAATCACTGTGTAGAACAGGCTGCCCTCAATTCTCGAACCCCAGCCTCCCAGCACCTGAGTTACAAGCACGAGTCACCTTGCTGGCTTCCAGGTATGAGACTCTGTGTTCAGCAACACATCAGCATCTCCCCCCAGTCAGCATTTGTCACACTCCTCAAGCAAGGTGAACCACAATCTAAAGGATCTTATGCCGTGACAGGAAAGGTGCTGCCTTTGCATCTTCTCCCTTCTCTAACACCCTCACAGGTCTTACTGGGAGCTAGCCCTCCCTGTGGTAAGTATACACCATGCTTAATCACCCAGCTGTCTGAAACTGGGTGAGCTTAGGAAGCTGTCCCACACTAGACACTGTTTCCATTGGACCTCATGCTCCAAACTTCAAACTTAGCTGTGAAAATCGCAGGCGCTGGAGAACAGTTAAGAGCACTGGCTACTCTTGGAAGAGGACCGAGATCCAATTCTCAGCACCCACACAGTAGCTCACAACTGCCTGTAACTCCAGTTCCGGGCAATCTGATGCCCTCTTCCAGATTCCACAGATAACACACGAATGCAGTGCACAGACATACAGGTATGCAAAGCACACATGTAAAAATAAGTGAATAAAAAGAAGTTAAACTTTGCAACATCACACTTCCATCAGTCAGACTAATATCTCAATACTCGTGTTCGCCAAAACTTTCTTCAAAATTAGATTTATTTTATTTTATGAGCAAAAGTGCTTTGCCTGCAAGTATGTGTATGTACCAAGTCTATGTAAAACCAGAGGTCAGAAGGTTGGCACTGGATCCCTGGACCTGGAGTTTCAGACAGTTGTGAGTTCTTTACCACAATAGCCTCTCTCTAACACCCTTCAAAACTCTTCAGTTATGGGCTGGCAGCCAAGTCACATAAAACCAAATATTATTACTCTGAGCATACATGTAAAAAATTACTCAAGATGCAAATGGAACACAGCCAACCCGACACATGCATCTCATACCTGTTTTCCTGGAATGTTAGTACAAACTTCATGCCCTTCACCTAAATAGCTAACATTATTTTTAAACTTTAATTCTCCCCCTTTACAATCAATACTGATTGATAACATGGAAACTATTCTTTAGTTTCTGTTTGTGCCGGGCTGTGGTGGCGCACGCCTTTAATCCCAGCACTTGGGAGGCAGAGGCAGGTGGATTTCTGAGTTCGAGAGTTCGAGGCCAGCCTGGTCTACAGAGTGAGTTCCAGGACAGCCAGGGCTACACAGAGAAACCCTGTCTCGAAAAACCAAAAAAGACAGTATCTGTTTGTGGCACCAATAACATGTACTCACCTTTAACACACAGACAAAGGAGACCGACTGTTGGATACCGGGCTGAACTGGAGTCCCCTTCCCCAGAGCTAAGGTTTCCTGAACCCTCAAGTCCACACGTGAGGATGCTAAGACAGGAGGACTGTGAATCCCAGTCAACCTGGGCTGCTGAGGGATATGCTGGCTGTCTCAAGCACGGGCCTCGGTGCACCTGTCTTCTCTCACACACACCTGACTTTCCTGTACCACTCCTCAAACTCTGGTTTGTTTGCTTGGGTTTTTTTTTTTTTGTTGTTTCTTTTTGCTGCAGTTACTTAGTGACTGAATGCATATGCACAGTGTATATGTAGCATGCACATGATAGCACACATATGGAAAGAAAAATAAAAAAACAGCCTGTAGGTGGTGTTCTCTCTCCCACCAAAACCTAGTGCCTTTATCTACTAGTAAGCCACGGTCTCTCCCTGCCTTAGACTCTATTGAGAATGTCAAGAGGGACGGTCCCTTCTGTGTGGGGCCACTCTCCAGCTGGAGAAAGAGCTGGGCTGTGAGTAAAACCATTCTGATTATTCTTTAGCCAAGTTCTATAAAGTGAAGGTAACTAAACGCCCTCTAATGGTTGAGTGAATTCTCTAAGGGATCAATCCAGTGTACACCTTCTGGCTCTTTCACCCTCTGGTGGTTTGAATGCAAATGGTCCCTATGAGGTTCATCTGTTTGAATGTTTGGTCCCCAGTTAATGAACTGTTTAGAAAGGATTAGGAAGTGTGTTCCTGTTGATAGGCATGTCTCTGGGCAGTGCCTGTCTGTCTCTGTCTGCTACCTGTGGTTCAGGATGCAAGCTCTCAGTTACTAGTAGCCGCAGTACCTACCATACCTGTCTGCCTCCTGCCATGATGATAATGGACTAATTCTCTAAAGCTGAAGCAAACTCTCCCACCCCCACTAAATACATCCTTTTATTAGAGTTGCTTTAGTTGTAGTCTCTTCAGAGTGACATAACAGTAACTAGGACACACGATGCTAAGGTCCCAGTCTCCCCCACATCATGAGCCATTCACGAGAAGATGCTTCCTCCTCTTTTCAAGCTCTGCGATAAGGCATTCATCCCTACTCCATTACAAGATCTACCCGTGTAGACGGAAGGCAGCATGCCAGCTGGCCTCAGAAGGCAGAAACAGGGCAATCTCAAAACAAGCTGGCCACTGAGACTAGCCCTACTGGGGAGTTCTGGGTTTGACTGACAGAGTCGGCCTCAATGAATAAGTCTGAAGAACATCAGAGTTAGGATAAGTCCGATGTCAACACTGACCGAGCCTCCTCTTTCGTACACATATCCACACAGACTCAAAGTCATGCATGCACACATGCACAGCACACACAGAAACAAGAAAAATCAACGTAAGTGGGGTGGGAAAATGGTGCAGGTAAAATACTTGCCACACAGGAGGATGACCTGAACCTGGCCCCAGAATTCACATAAAGTACATACATGAAGAAAATGGATTCCACAAACTTGTCCTCTGGGACTCACATACTCTACAGTAAATGTGTTGGTCTTATTCTGGGTTTTTTTGGTTTTTTGGTTGGTTGGCTGGTTGGTTTTGGTTTTGGTTTTTCAAGTTAAGGTTTCTTTGTGTGGCCCTAGCCATCCTGGAACTGGCTCTGTAGAATAGGCTAGCTTAGAACTTAGAGATCACCTGCCTAAGGTGGAATGTTCCAGAGAAAAGCAGCAAGGCCCCTGTGCCAAGATGACACAGTGAAGCAGTCATGTTATTTTTAAAATGTGATTTCTACCCTGGCATGGCAGTGGACACGGATAATCTCAGCACTAGGGAGGCTAAGGCAGGAGGATTATAAATTTAAGGGCTACACAGTGAGACCACATCTCAACAAAACAAAACAAACCCGCGTGCTGGCCGTGTGGCTCAGCTGTGGAACACTTGCCTAGGATGTGTGAACCCCAGGTCCAATGCCCAGCATTGTTCCTGGAGAAGAACCAAGTGCAAAGCTGCGTGTGTGCTGTTTTACAGAAGAGGAAACTAAAATTCCAAGAAGCTAAAACAACTTGCTGAGCACACAACTCTGAGTTCACAGCTGCCGAGTCCTAGCTCTCTCTGCTACAGTGCACACTCTTGGCTGATCTCTCAAGCCACGCCCGGCTCACTACTGAGATCCATTTGTGCCCATGCTCCTGGAGACTACGGCGGGCCCTGAAATACGCTGGGCTGGACCTCTAAGTCACTATACTCCGCCCCCAAGTTTTCTTAAATTGTTTTAGATTGATTTTACTCCCTGGGTTTGACTGTTTCTCTAACACGAATGTTTATATACCTACTCTGAGCCTAGTACCCTCAGACCGTAGGAGAAGACATTGACACTGCAATTATGGATGGTTCTGAACACCATGTGGGTGCAGGGAGCTGAACCCAGGTCTGCAACAGGAACAACAGGGCCCTTAACGGCTGAGTCATCTCTCCAGCCCCAAAGTCTGTGCTTTTAATAAAATGTTCTAGAAGAAGAGACCATGAAGAGGCTGGGAATATGCAGGGGAGTTCGAAAGGAGAAAAGAGCAGAGGGAAATTATGTAATCACTTTATAATTAAAAGTTTAAATATTTTAAATGTATTTTAAACCCAGCATGAAGGAGGCAGAGGCAGGCAGATCTCTATGAGTTCAAGGCCAACCTTGTCAACATGAGTTCCAAGACAGGCAGGTTTACACAGAGAAACTTTGTCTTGATGTTTTGTTTGTTTGTTTGTTTGTTTTTTCGAGACAGGGCTTCTCTATGTAGCTCTGGCTGTCCTGGAACTCACTCTGTAGACCAGGCTGGCCTCGAACCCAGAAATCCGCCTGTCTCTGCCTCCGAAGTGCTGGGATTAAAGGCGTGCGCCACCACTGCCCAGCCTATTTTGTTTTTCAAGACAAGGTTTTCGGGGCGGTGGTGGCGCATGCCTTTAATCCCCACACTCAGGAGGCAGAGGCAGGCGGATTTCTGAGTTCAAGGCCAGCCTGGTCTACTGAGTTCCAGGATAGCCAGGACTATACAGAGAAACCCTGTCTCGAAAAAAAAAAAAAAAAAAAAAAAAAAAAAAAAAAAAAAAAAAAAAAAGAGAGAGAGAGAGAGAGAGAGAGAGAAAATAGAAGAATTATCTTTTGTCAGGCATAGAGGCTCAACCATGCAATCCAAGACTCAGGAAACTCAGGCAGAGCTGTTTACCAAGTCCCAGAGTAAATCAGCTACAAAAAGAGACGATCTCAAGCCAATAGAGAGCTTAGCAGGTAGCCGCTTCTAACAGCAAGCCCAAGGGCCTGAGTTCAATGCGAGGGACCACATGGTGGAGGAGAGAGCGGACCCCACATGGCACAGGCACACTTGCACACAGACACACTGAAACAACACACGCAAAAGTAAGACAGAGAGACACTGTCTTAAAAACCATACGAAAGCTATGCAGTTGAAACTTCTATTTCTGTAGGAAAAATGAAATGTGTCAATGGGTTGCTAAGATTACAGAGCAGAAGACCAAATACTTAGCAAAATCCTGGCTATTTAGAAAGAACCCCTTTACTATAATACTACATATAGTTATTTCTACAGCCTCCATCCAATCCAGCTAAGTCAGGTTTTCTGCGATGGCTGGAAACGCGTCACCTCCACTGCCCCTTTGTAATTTGAATATTATTCTGGAATGACACCATGTGTTTAAGGATGGGCTATCCAAGTTTGAAAACTGAACAGAGACCTGGGCTTTCTTGAGCTCCGTCAGCCCGTGCTAAGCAGTGTGCACGGCTTCAGTCCTCATCATCATGCACACTAAGCAGACAGCCGGAGTGCGCCTCACCAAACAGAAGGGTTTTTTAAAAAAACTTTGGTTTCCTGTGGGTTCTGAGAGACGGCCCCATACTGTACCCCAGCCTGGTCTCAAAACTGTAAGCAGTCCTCCTGCCTAGGCCTCCTAATTGTTGGAAGCCATCACATCCAGCTTTTCAAAATAAAACTATATGCAAATTTCAGAATGGCCACAATGAGAGGACATAAAATGCCACATGCTGTCAAGGACCTAGGTTCTTGGACCCCACACACCTCAGCAGTAGCCATGCCCAGTAGAACATCATGCAGGGATGTGCTCATGAAAACCCACAGTCTACAACCCAGGAGATCTAAAACCCTGTCTTAAACAGACTCCCGACAGGTGTGTGCTCCAGAAGACATGTTCCTAACGGCTCTCCCTGGGAAAATACATAATACTCAACCACAGCAAAAAGGCATGTGATCACGCAGTCTGCAGCATGATGTAAGCAACACGGCTGAAACAACCAGACAAGGGCTGGCCAGCCGGCTCTGTTGGTCAGGTGCTAGCTGCGCCAGCATGAGGACCTGCGTTCGGTCCTCAGCATCCACACAGAGAACCAGCTGCGGTAGAGCAGGTTTCTAATCTGCTCTAGGGAGGCAGAGACGGGAGGATTGCAGGAGCTCACTGGACAGCTGGCCTCACCTTAACCAGTGAGCTTCAGGTCCCAGGCAGAAAACTGATGGACAGCTACTAAGAAATGATATGTAAACACAGGCACACACATACGCAAGAACACACACACACACAAAATGCTCAAGCCGAACAGAAAGCAGATATAGTGGTGTAAACCCGTAACACACGCACACATAATAAATAAAATGCTTATAAATACGTATATGTGTGAATGAATGAATGAATGAATGAATGAAGACAATGGGCTGGGGACATAGCCCAGTTGGCAGTGTTTACCTTCCATGCATGAGGCACTCACTGGGTTCCATCTCTAGGACCCCAGGGCGGGAAGCGGGCGAGCCACAAGCAGTAGTGCACACCTCTAAACCTTAGACTTGAGAGTTTGAAGCCAACATGGGCTACAGAAGAAATATCTCAAGAAATGAAAGATGGGACTGTGGCTCAGCTCAGGGCAGGGCACTCCCTTGTCCCAGGTCCCCAAAGCCCTGAGTTCTAGTCCCCGTACTACAAAACCAAAATATTGATTGAAAGTTTTTTTTTAAGCATATACACTGTGCAATCCCATTCACATAAAACAAGACGTTGGTTCCATTTTGAAGGAGAGATAATTCTGACAGAAAGCAGCGGTGGGGTAGGAAGCCTCTGCGTGCAGGGGCTTCAAGTGAGTGCTGTGTTCAGGCTGTCACAAGGATCAGAGCACCACAGCAGTGGGGGTCGATGGGCGGCTCCAGCATGCAGCCTGCACTGTCATCTCCTTCCATCACTTGCTGGCTGTGACTCTGGGCAAGTTACTAACCCTTCTACTGAAATCCTTCCTCTGTAAAGCAAGCTTAAGACCTCCAGCAATAACTTCATTTACCACAAGACTGCAAGACCCTTCTCAGTGCAGACACCGGTCACTAAACGTGTGCCCAGTAAGTAGATACAAGTGGTTCACTGTTTATTCTAAAGCAACCTTAGAAAAAGAGAGCGGACAGGAAACAGGTTTGGAGCATTAGTAGAGAATGGACAGAATACTCATGGAGAGGTGATGGTGTTTGTCACTAGTCTAGCACAAAGGAACCTGACCTACAGGGTAAGACTATTCCTCCAGACTTCCACCTAGAGACCGCTGAGAGCTGAGGCCTGCGGCTCTGGCAGTAGGGTAGAGTGGCCCAGGCGGTCTCCAGGACCTTTCCGAGCTTTGACACACTGGAGTACTAGGAGGCAATGGCTCAACTCAGTGGGACTTTCTTGTCCTCCAAAAGGGATTCCAAAACTTCCTATGCCTCTGGTTTCTAGCACTCACATTTAAAAATCTGGGTTGACATTTTCTAGTCACTCGGAGCAAATAACTAAGATTCCCAATGAGTTTCTGAAAGAGGCGGCTGGCACTCTGTCACCCGTGCTTTGACCCTGACCCCAACTCCTCTGGCCACATTTTACAACAACAACAACAACAACTACTACTACTACTACTATTTTGATCTTTTTGAGACAAGGCTTATTCATTATTGTTGTTGTTGCTGTTGTTGTTTTTGAGACAGGGTTTCTCTGTGTAGTCCCGGCTGTCCTCAGACTCAGATCCGCCCGCCTGCTTCTGGGCGCTGGTATCAAAGGCCTGCACCACCACCGCCTGGCTACACCTACTCTTTATTAAGCACTCCTTGAATGTCAGGCGCTGTGACAAACACTGGATCCCTAGCCCTCAGAAACATCCCTGCTAGCTCCCATCACTCTTCTTATCACTCACAGCCAACACCAGCTTAGCTGGGGCAGTCCTCCCTCATCAACAACAGTGGGGACAGACGGTCTGGCTGGCTGGCTCCAAAGCCCACGCCCTTTGCATTCAGAGTGCCCTGGTCGACTGCACATCCAACCGTCCACCCTCTTACATGTCCATCCCGAGGTCATCAGCTGAGGTGGTCTAAAGCAGGAAACACCAGGCATGGCGGCATTGTACCAACACGACCAGCACTGCAAAGGCTGAGACGGGCGGGTTCTCAAGAGGGGAAAACTAAACAACATGAAAAAACTAATTCAGTGAAAAAAATCTATCTGAGCATTTATTTACGAAGCAGGGTCTCAATAAACGGCCCACGCTGGCCTCAAATTCAAGGCCTTCCTGCCTCAGTCTCCCAAATTCTGGGATTGCAGGCGTGCACCACCACTCCCAGGTCATTCCAACAGTTTTCTAAATAACTATTTCATGTTGCTAAGCGGAGCTCTTTTCACCGGTCTGTTTCAATGAACATTTAACGGGGCCTTAAAGTGATGCATATTGGACAACGGTCATCCAAACCATGGATGAAATTCCAGCAGCCTCTCCAGAGCCTTGACCTAGCTAGAGGATGCATTCAAAAGATATAGCTGAAATTAATAAAATTACCAGGATGCAAACTTATTGTCACTGGCCTGTCCTCTCTGCTGTAGGACACTGTCCCTGGAGTCCCATAGCACTGTCAGACACCTGCCACAGCAGAGTTAACACTGAAACTCCGAATACCTCCCAGCTTGCCTCCCTCCCTATCAGGTTCAACAAGCCAAGGAGCCTGGTGGTAAGAACAATACATATCAATGTCTCACAGGACTGAGTGGTGCGTCTGAGGCAAACAAAGGCCCTGGGAATTTGGCCTTTCCAACCAGATCCGTATCGTACGTACTCCTCTGCAGCGGGCTGAAATTGCTGCCAGAACACAACCTCTTCCTCCTCCCAGGCCCACACCTGGGAAATCACAAATGCCCTCCCATCAGACATACTGTTCCTACTTTACTTAAAGCAAATAGGCCTTCTTCCCCCAGAAATCACCAAATGTGTGAGGGAAGACAGCTTGTTGCCAGCTCTGCTTACATGACATCATGTCTTGAAAAAAATTTTAAAAAGGCTTCATTAACACTGTACGCTCACAGGAGGAACACAGCACATGCACGCACACAGGGGATGTGCTCCAGAGGTAAGAAACTGGTTCTGTCCACTCCTTTATCTCCCGGAAAAGTCACTTACCCTTGCTAGGCTTGCTTCCTCAGTCAAGAGCCAGGGGTAGAAGTCAGGTGAGGTGATATACTCCTTTGATCCCAGTGCTTGAGAAGCAGAGGCTGAAGAATCTCTGTGATGTTGAGACCAGCCTAGTCTACATATCAAGTTCCAGGACACCAAGACTACACATACTGAGACCTTGTGTCAGAAAGAAGGAAGGAAGGAAGGAAGGAAGGAGAGGGAGAAAAAGAAAAGAGGGGAGGAGAGGGGATGAAAGAATGGAGGCACTGGATTACAGCAAGGGTCCTTCACTTATTCCAGGATGCTCTGAGAGACATTCAGACGCATACACTCATAACTCCCACAAAAACTGCTATAGAAAATTACCTAACGCCAGGCATGGTGGTGAATGCCCATTATTCCGGCACTTAGGAAGCTAAGGCAGGAAGCCCATTAACTCCAGGCTAACTCAGGCTACAAAGTGAGGGAGGCACTGTCTCAAGAGAGGCAGACAGACAGACAGCAAGAGACAAAGACAAAGTCAGCAGGAAGGCTCATCAGGGAAACACACTTGCCTTGCAAGCCTGACACCCAAGTTTGATCCCCAGAACCCATGTGAAAGTGGAAGTAGACAACTGACTCGGTAGAGTTACCCTGCAACCTCCACACGCACCCTGTGGTACTTCTGCACCTCCCTGAACGCACACAACACGTGTACGCACACTCACTAATAACAAACAACCACACAAGTCATAACCCCAAGATAAAAACGCATTGTGTCCTACTGAGCGCTCCCTGTGTGTGAAGGCTCTCAAATAAACCTTTCTGTATGTAAACTCATGTAGTCTTCTAATTTCTCACGGTCTCACCACACAGTCCAGGTTGGCTGGGAACTCTACTCTAGGCTCGCCTTAAAACTACACTCCTCCTACCTCAGCCTCAAAATGCTAGGATGGGGGGGGGAGGGGGAAAGGTGCACCACAGCAGCCTATGAAAATCTCTCCAGTATATACTATTATCCAGTAAGAAAGGGATCAAAGTTAATGAGGAAGTGCCCAGACTCCAGGAGCAGCCCTTCAGCCCAGTATATAACGTAGCTAACCAAACGGGGTATCTGAATCTAGCTGATAAAGTCTAAGATCACATAAGCCACTGTCAGCCAGGAAAAGGGGAACACCAAGTCAGGGATAGAGGCTCACACAAGGCCCTCCCCCACACACACACCCCTCTTGAAAACTACTTGCCACTGTGCACCCAAACTCTGGATCACTAGAACTACTGAGACCACCTAAATTAACAACCATCACCAACCCTAAGCTAGAAAAAAAAAAAAGGAGAGAAAACGAACTGCAAAGGCAGCTCCCAGTTTTTGAAGTCACCGGTTCTAACAAGCTGCATCATCACGTGGAGACCAGGAGACCTTCAGGTATAGCTGAAAAGTTGTCTTGCCACCCAAATCCCTCATGCCCCAAATACGGAGGCGACAGAACGGCTTAACAGAAAGCCACAAAGCATAAGTGGACGCTGGCTGTCAAAAAACCTCCACGGCATCTTAAAGGGAAGGTTGCTGAAACTTTATCCCCACCTCCGCTGACCTTTCTCCGGTTCGTCTGTGTAATGAGAGGAAAGCGGATCCAGAAAGGAGGGAGGTCCGAAAGGACGACCAGCCTCGGGTGAAGGGCTCACATCTTTTCAAGGGTGATGCAACAGGGTCATACAGAAGAGAAGGAGCCCGCTTCCCGGGAGAAAGCCAGCGTCCGCGCCGCAATCTAAGGGGACGTGGGTGATCCAGCAGCCGGTGGCAAAGCCAGAAATGAAGCGGCGCTGGGCGGCTCGGGAGGCGGGAAGAGGCCTCGAGAGCTGGCCTGCCTGGGTTCCGTGCGGGTCTGGGAGGTAAGAGCAGGAAAGGGCTGGGTGACCCGCGCCGAGGAACGAGGAGGCGGCGGCGGGGGTGGGGAGGGAGCCGGCCCGGGCGAGGGGGGAACGCAGCGCTGACAACGGCCGGCTAGAGTTGAATCGCGGCTGCCCGGAGCCGCTCGCCCAGCGCGGCCCGAGGGAGGTCGGAGGGCTCGGGAAGGGACCGGGGACGCAGGGTGGCGCTCGCTCTCACCGGGACAGATGCTTCAAGATCTGCTTCTTAATGATCCCGGCCATGCTGCAGCCGCGGCCCGCGTGGAATGCAGGCGGGCGAGCGGGCAGCCGTGGCCTCCTCAGTTGTGGAAATGAGGCGTCCTCTACCTCGCCGCGGCGCGGGCACCGGCTGCCGTAGGCACGGCGGACGCCATGGCGCTCTGTCGCCCCTGCCGCAGCGCCCGGAGTTCCGCCACGTTCCCACCCACCGCCCCGCGCGCGACGCCGCAGCCTCCCGCGGAGAGGAACCGCGGCTGCACGCCGCCCTCCCGGCTCCCCCGTGGCGAGAGCGCACGGCGAGGGGCGGGGACGCGCGCGGCGGCACAGGCGCAGGGGGCGAGGGGCGGGGCGGCGAGGCTCACGAGGCATAGGGGGCGGGGCCCGCGGGGTGGGGCGGGGCCTACACGGTAAGAGGCGGGACTCAGGCTTCTAGGAGCTGGAGGGTGGCATAGGACTTCACTCCGAACTCGCCCAAGCCAGAGGCAGGCAAATATGGGAGCCTGAGACCAGCCTGGTCTACATGGGGAGTTCCAGGATAGCCAGGGTTACATTGAGAGACCTTGTCACCAAAGAAATAAAAAAATTGCCGGGCAGTGGTGGCGCACGCCTTTAATCCCAGCACTTGGGAGGCAGAGGCAGGTGGATTTCTGAGTTCGAGGACAGCCTGGTCTACAGAGTGAGCTCCAGGACAGCTCGGGCTATAAAGAGAAACCCTGTCTCAAAAAAACAAAAAAAAATTGATATTTTTAAATTTAAAAATTATATTGCACAGTGGTGGCGCCTTTAATATTAATATTGCTCCTTTAATCCCAGCACTTGGGAGGCAGAGGCAGGCGGATTTCTGAGTTCGAGGCCAGCCTGGTCTACAGAACAGGACAGCCAGGGCTACACAGAGAAACCCTGTCTCCAAAAACAAAAAATTGATATAAATGTCAACCTTTGCAAGTGTCCTCTTACCATATCTAAGCTGAAATCTCAAACTGAGGACACAGTTCAGGTAAGGCGCTTGCCACCATGTGTAAGGCTAAGTTCCATCCACAGACCCAAAAGAGAGCGGCTCAAACTCCGAAGCGCAAGGACAGTAAGAAACATTTCCGGTAACCCTGTCTGACACACTGTTCTAGCAGCTGATTCTGAGCCAAGAAATCTAACCTTTAATGCTTCCGGTTTCAAGAACAATATCTGCAGCTATTATGCTTCTGTTAAATACATAAGGTCTCCGTGGTAAACAACGTGCTAGGCAGGTCTCGGGACACTCCATTAAACACAGGAGGAGGCTCCTTCCGCTCTGCACTGTATCGAGTCTCCGATAGCACCTGACCAAAGCTACGCAACTGGGACAAGGGCTCAATCCTGTTTCCCTCCTCGGCGCAAAGATCTCATTTCTCAATGCACCATTCTGACAAACTGCTTAGGTCAAAACTCCGAACAGCCATGGCAAACCTAAGAAACATACTGTGCTTAAAGGCTCCTTTAGGAAATTTAAATAACTAGAGACCCCAATCTGTGTATTGATCAGTAGTACACAACTGGAAAAAAAAAAACCTCAGCAACATACTCAACTGCCTTTTGAAAAGGAAGCAATGAAAATGAAAGCCAATGTCTTCAATTCTCGCTATTTAGTGTGGTTTTGCTTTCTTGGTTTGGCAGGGGTAGAGATTAAATTCGAGTGCCTCTCAGAGGACCCCGCCCCTTTAAAAAAAAAAAAACCGGTATTGTTGGGCTGGAGAGATGGCTCAGTGGTTAAGAGCATGGACTGCTCTTCCAGAGGTCCTGAGTTGAAATCCCAGCAACCACATGGTGGCTCACAACCATCCATAAAGAGATTGGATGCCCTCTTCTGGTGTGTCCGAAGACAGCTACAGTGTACTCAAAATAAATAAATAAATCTTTAAAAAAAAAAGTATTGTTTTTATTTATCTGTGTGTACCTATGTGAGTTTATGAATGTCATGTACACGCAGGTGCCTGCAGAAGCCAGAAGCTGTCAGATCCTTTGCTACTGGAGTTAAAAGCAGCTGTGAGCTGTGGTGTGGGTGCTGGGCATTGAACCCAGGTCCTCTAGAGCAGCACTTAGCTGCTGAGCCATCTCTCCAGCTCCCAAGTCTTTTAAGCTTACTCTTGGTTGAGGTTGAGACAAGGTATCCAGATACAGCCCTAGATGGTCGGGGAATTGCTATGTAGATAGACCAGGATGGCACCAAACTTTAACCATCCTCCTGTCTCTGCCTCCTGAACGCCAGCAAGGCAGCTGTCCACACACACCTGGCTATACTCATTTTAATCACTGCAATGAAAATTCATTGAGGTTTCACAAGTTGTCATAAGTTTTTTTCTGAAACCTTATTCCAAAACTAGTAATGTTTTCAGATGGAGATTTAATTTAAAACACACTGAACCACTGCCATGGCACGAGCCTTTAGTCCCTGCACTCAGGAGGCAGAAACGGGTGGATCTACTTGAATCTGAGGCCAGCGTCGTCTACAGACTGAGTTTCAGGACAGTCATGGTTACACAGAGAAACCCTGACTCAAGAAAAAAAAAAAAGAGAGAGAGAGGGAGGGAGAGAGAGAGAGAGGAGGAGGGGGGACCTGACAATAATTTTTTTGTTGTTTAAGACAGGGTTTTTCTGTCTAGCCCTGGCTATCCTGGAACTAATTTATAGACTGGGGTTACAGATAGGCCTGCCTCTGCCTACCTAGTCCAGGAACTAAAGGTGTGAGCTACCATGCCCAGCTATAACACACTCTTAAAATCCCAGCCCTAAGAGCTGAGGTAGTTCAAGGCCGACCTGGGCTATATGATACTATTGCATCTCAGGAGAACAGCCAGGCATGAAGTACCTGGAAGGAAGAAGCAGGACTATTAGAAACTCAAGGTCCTACAGGGCAGTGGTGGTGCATGCCTTTGATCCCAGCACTTGGGAGGCAGAGGCAGGCGGATCTCTGAGTTCGAGGCCAGCCTGGTCTACAGAGTGAGTTCCAGGACAGCCAGGGCTACACAGAGAAACCCTGTCTCAAAAATCCAAAACAACAAAAAAAAAAGGAAACTCAAGGTCCTCCTCAGCTACTTAGCGATTTCTGGGACAACTCAGGTTCCATGGACTGTTATCTTTTATGTGTCTGCATACACACCAGAAGAGGGCATCAAATCCCACTACAGATGGTTGTGTTCCACATGTTGCTGGGGATTGAACTCAGGACCTGTGGAAGATTAGGCAGCACTCTTAACAACTGAGCCATCTCTCCAGCCTGGAGACCGTATCTTAAAAAAAAAAAAGTAAAAGGGGGGTCTGGAGAGATGGCTGCTCTTCCGGAGGACCTGGGTTCAATTCCCAGCAGACCCAGTGCAGCTCACGCTGTAACTCCAGTCCCTGGGCTTCTGACACCCTCACACATACATGCAAGCAAAACACCAATGAACATAAGATAAAAATAAATTACATGAAAAAAACTAAAAAATTACTTACTTTTTTTTTTTCCCCCAGACAGGGTTTCTGTTTGTAGCTATGGCTATCTGAGAACTTGCTCTTTAGAGGAGGGTGGTCTCGAACTCAGCAATCTACCTACCTACTCTGCCTAGCTAGGACTAAAGGCGTGTGCTAAATGACTCTTGGCTTGCCCATTTTGCCAACTGGATTTTTGAACCATGTTGAGGTAGAAATGCCAAATTGAGTAGCCTAGACACTGGAAAACCTAAAGTAGTAAATCAGCCAAATGATTACCTCTGTGTTGTTGTTTTAGTTAGGCCCGTTACCTTTCGGATACTGCTTCTAGATCCTGTGCAGCTGGTAATATCAATAACCACAGCCAGATATACGGGTCATTTAAACTACACCGTTAGATCAGCAAAGAAAAAAAATAAACCTGTTTGATTTTACAAATCTTGTAGATGTCACCATTAGCTGACAAGATAGGCGGACATGGCAACACACACCGGTCATCCCAGCACTGGGGAGGCAGGAGCTCAGGTCAGGGTCAGCCTCAGCTACACAGTGAGATCAACTGTAGGACCACATGAGAGCCTTTCTTACTCTGTGAACCCCACCCTCATGGCAAAAGGCCAAGTAGGGGATCTGAGAAAAAGAAGTAAACGGCTAATGTGGGTAGTTACTTACAGGCATGGCTAGTGGTCAGAGCTCAATCTTGGGGACATAGACTCTAATGAGTTGTCTTCTGACCCTCCACATTCACAAACACACATACACAAGTGAACGTAATGATAAAAAATAACAATGAAATCAATGTTTGCTTTTTCAGATAGGGGTTCTCTGTACAGCCCTAGGTTGTTCTGGAGCTCGCTCTGTAGACCAGCCTGGTATCAAACTCAGAGATCCATCTGCCTGTTTCCCAAGTGCTGGGATTAAAGGTGTGCGCTATCATATGGCTGTGAATGGATTTTTTTTTTAAATTTGATGTGTCGGCCAGTCATGATAGTGTATACCCATAATTCTAGCATCAAGGCTAGCCTGGGCTGTACAGATCCTCTCACACAAATGCAGTGACATCAACTTCATCCTCTGCAACAGTTAGTCTGAGATCAGCTCAGGCCACTTCAAAAGTCTGTCTCAAAAATTAAACATGGAAAGTGAGGCAGGGGTGGCGTGCACTTTAATCCCAGCATCCAGGAGGCAGAAGCAGGCAGATCTCTGAATTCAAGGCTAGCCTGGCCTACACAGAGAGTTCCAGGATAGCCAGGGCTATACAGAGAAACGATCTTAAAAGAAGCAAAAAACTCCTGAGAATTTTTCTCAAAAAATTTGAGAATACAGATCACAATAAAGATTTGCTGCAGAAGGGAAAAAAAAAGAAAAAATTTTGAGAATACAAAAGAAAAAAATCTCCAAGGTCCTGTGATAAGGAAATATAAGTCAGGCGAGCACAGGATTGACAGCATCGCTAACACGCTGGAGACACACTAGCAGATCACAGCTGGCTTCATCTCCCCTGTAACACAGGAGCCGGAAGGAAGGGACAGGGAGACACTTTAACTAAAACAGCTGACCATTTTATTTTCACGTTTCCCAATGTAAGTGAAAACAGCCCCTTCTGTATCACTTCTTCCTCTCTGTTATGAAGGAAGGTCCTGGCCATGCGTCTAGTAAGCACTCAGGCTCAGCACCAAGATCTCCTGGTCAAACAGCACAATACAAAACGATGAAGAGCGAGCGCTTCTGCTCTTATCTGTCTGGCCGGGTCATGCCGGGCCGTGTGGGCACCATCATCGGGCGGGCGGGGGGTCTCATCATGGGAGGCCCGGGCATCATGGGCATGTGGCCTCCCATGGGCGGTCTCATCCCAGGAGCTGCAGAACAGAGCAAAGGGGAGGAGTGAACAACAACATTCAGGAGACAACAGAAGGGACTTCAGTAAAAACCCACATGAGAGCGAGAGCGGGGTGGTGGGGGTCACTTCAGTCACAGCAGTCAACAGGGCCTCTGAGTTCTAGGCCAGCCTTGTCTACAGAGTGAGTTCCAGGACAGCTAGGGCTACACAGAGAAACCCTGTCTGGGGGGAAAAAACAAACTAACTAGAGAGTGGACCTAAAGGGACACACGGCAGGAAAAAAAAAATGCAACAAATTCTTCAAATGAGAAGTTACTTAAGACATGCTCCAACAGAGGAAAAGGTCAGCACAGGAAATGCAGGGACCCTGGTCTGATGACAGCACGGCTATAAATAGAGCACAGCTCACAGGCACCAGGAACACCAGCTCTGCTCGTCAGTTTCTGTTTGGCTAGTTCTAGCTGTGGTTTTTGTTGCTGTTGCTGTTTTGGGTTGGAATAGGTCTCTCTATTATAAAGCTCTGGCTGTCAGAACTGGCTCTGTAGACCAGGCTGGCCTCAACTCAGAGATCCATCTACTTCTGTCCAGAGTGCTGAGATTAAAGGCGGGCACTCCCATGCCTGGTCTGCTTGGCTTTTTCAACCTGTCATCTCCACTGTGTGACTGAGAGCTGTATCCGCCATGTGCAGGCAGAGGCCAGTCTCAGCACTGAGCCACTGTTGGGAACTACAGGGAAATGATCAGGCCCAGGTTAAAAACCTGACAGTACCAGTTTTAGCTCAAGTCACAAAGAATAACAAGCATCACTTTAAATGGAACACACTGAGTTCATTTTCTAAATGCAGTTTAGAAACTATTACTCAACTCTGTATGTGTGTATCAACAAGGAACCAGCCAGAGCCATGTGTTGGGAGGGAAGACAGAGCAACCAGAGGGTCAAGGAGCAACAGGCAGCTTCAGTGCAAACAGCTGGATGTCAGGATCATGAATATTCATTTTGTTGTTATGTTCTATAAATTCTCTGCTATGTGAATTCTTTGACCCCTTATCTCAAAAGGGGAAATAAAAGTTAGGGGTAAACAGAATTACAAATACATCATGGTATCCTTAAAAGTATTTCCTTTAGCTGATTTTGATTAAAGCCTCGTGGTATAGATAGCTCAAGATATAACCATAGTCAGAGTTGGATGTGGGGTACAAGCCTATAATGCCAATACCCTGAGGGGACAGAGGGCTCCTGAGTTCAAGGCCATTCTAGGTTGTAAGAGTAAAACTTTTTCTAAATCCAACACTCCCTTCCCCCACCACAGGAGGGCAAATGGTGTGGTGAGAGCTCTATCACCCAAACGCCCGGCATGCAGATAACTATGTGTGAGAAACTGCAGTAGGCCCGGAAGCTTCAAGGGCCAGTATCAAGGATAACATGGAATACTGTCCTCTACAGTGAACACACAGGTCCACACTGGTGATCTGTTTGTAACCGTCTATAGGAAACTGGTCCATATAAAACATTACCAACTGGGCACCTGAAGATTTGTTCTTTTTTCTCTCCACAGTGGATTTATTTAATTCAGATTTTCCAATAATGAGATTTCATATACAAGTCTTAGTTTCCTTTCACCTTTTAACTTGACTACAGTCATGGACCCTATGTGGGGTAGTAAAAGCAGGTGTGATGGCCCCAGGTCTTCAGAGCCAGCTTCAACAGGCCTGCCCTAAGACCTCCACACGTGCTATGGTGTGTGGGTGCCCCACATGCACACAGGAAAGAGAACTCCTTTAGATAGTCAGAGATCCTCAAGGCCGGGGTGCACTCCCACGCACTGGCCTGTAAGTGGGAGAGCCTGTAAACACTGCAGGACTCTGGCAACAAAAGTGTAAAGTACTGGACAGAAAGCTCTTCTCTACTTCCTGGATTAAAAACCCAAATCAAAGAACTCTGGGCGTGGTGGCACACACCTTCAATACCAGCAGAGGGAGACAGAGGCAGGGGGTCTGTAGACTAAGGCCAGCCTGGTCTACATAGACAGTTCCAGGTCAGCCAGGGCTTCAAAGGGAGACCCTGTCTCAAAAACAGGAAAAAAAAAAAAAACCTATAAAGCCATAAAGCCAATGGTTACTAATTTAATGATTAGGTACAGTTAATCTCAGAGTAAATCCCCAACAGGAGGCAGTGCTACAACAAATCAAAATAGAAACTACCTTTGTTTTACCCCCAAGATGCAGCCAGCTCACTCACACCATCATAAGTAGGCAAAGGAAGGAAACAGAAGGGAAGGAAGGGCGGGA
>NW_021604718.1:919661-922412 GCF_004785775.1 Grammomys surdaster
ATCATAAGTAGGCAAAGGAAGGAAACAGAAGGGAAGGAAGGGCGGGAGAGGAGGTAGCCTCATGCTGCTGTCAGTATCAGAAACCAAACCTTTATCATTAAATTGATGAAATTCAATGTTACACTACTTAGCATAATGACTCTAGACAGCAAACGAAAACTGCCCCTGAACTAATACTGCACACTAAACTGTGACACATTCCGACTCACCTGGTCCCACAGGCATCATCCCAGGAGGAGGGGGGCCCATCATTGGCATCATGGGAGGGCCTCCCATGTGGGGTGCAGGCATCATGCCAGGCCGAGGAGGACCCGCTAAAATACACAAGGAAGCTGCGGTTAGAGATTTTACAGGCTGACATGTTCCTCAGTGAAACTAAGAGGCTCACAACTGGATCAAACACTTAAATAATAAACTTCCTACAGCTTCTTATTCTAACAGTAGATTCACAACTATAACATGTCATGAGATCCAAGACAGCCATCACTACACAGAGGAAACCCTGTCTCTAATAAAGAAAAGAAACATAAAAGAAATAACAAAACTGGGTAGACAAAAACATAAAATGAGAGTCCTTGGATGTGAAAACATTCTGGGCTCAGTACACAGCTCAGTGGTAGGGCACGGGCTCAGTACACAGACAGTGGTAGGGCATGGGCTCAGTACACAGACAGTGGTAGGGCATGGGCTTAGCTTGTATAAGGCCCCTGGGCTCAATCTCCAGGACATTTACTAGTGTGAAATCAAAAAATCATCTTGAAAAAACAAACAAAAATACCAGGGGTTAGAATACTGGCTCAGTGGTTAAGAGCACTGGGACTCTGCCAGAGGTTCTGGGTTCAATTCTCAGAACCCACATGGCAGCTCATAACTATCTAACTAAAGCTCCAGGGGACTCTTTTGGTTTTTCAAATCAAGGCTTCTCCATGTACCCTTGGCTGTCCTGGACTTGCCCTGTAGACCAGGCTGGCCTTGAACTCAGAGATCCACCAGCCTCTGCCTCCCCAGGGGAAGGGACTAAAGGCGTACGCCACCACTGCCTGGCACCTAGTTCCAGGATCTCATGCCACCTCCTGGCACCAGGCACACACACAGCACACTCACATATGAGGGCAAAACACACATAAAACCAAATAAAACTTAAAATTCTCCAAAACGTGTTTGGTTTTGTTGCTGTTTGGGATAGGGATGTACTACATAAGAGGATCTGGGCTAGCCTGAGACACTGAAACGGAGAGGGGAAAAAGCAGAGGCACAAGCGGCCCCCAGAGGGTCTGACGGACGTCAGGGAGCGGCTTGTCAAGAAGCCCTGTTCTTTGTTCACACCCACCATCACAAGACTTAGCTTGGGTCTCTCAGTCTCTCCCAGGGAAGCAAAAGGATGATGACCTTGTACAGATACACGCCTGTCCACTACAAGGGCAGGCCTTCCCAGAGAACAGATGCTCACGATGCACTCCACGGTTTGCTATCCAACTCTTACCTTTCATAAGGTTAGGTAGCTTAAAAATTGGGAAAAGACAATGAAGAGCCTAATTTGTTGAATTATATCTACTCATGATTTGTTTATCTCACAGGTTCCTTCTGAGCCCTCTGTACCTTGGAAGTCACAGAAAAAACACTGACACTCAGCATTAGCCCTAAGGCAAGCACTGTGACAACCCCGGCCCTTGGGAGGCTAGGACAAAAAGACTACTGAATTTCACAGCAGCCTATGCTATACATTAAGACGTTGCCACCCTAGTATAGTTATGCATGAACCTTCAGTCCCAGCACTTGGGAGGCGGAGGCAGAGGCAGGCAGATCTCTGAGTTCAAGGCCAGCCTATTCTACAGAGAGAGGTCCAGGTCAGCCAAGGCTACACAGAGAAATTCTGTCTTGAAAAATAAAAAGAAAATAAACGAAAAGCCCCCAAAACTGTTTTAGAATGTCTACAACTAAAAGCTGGGGAGATAACTTAGTCTGTAGTTTCAGTTCCCAAGATAACTCGAGGAGAGTGGCAAGAAGCTGCAATTCCAGTACTGAGGAAGTAAACACAATCGGACCCCTGGGGCTCACTGGCCTGCCTATCCACGGAGTCTCAAGGCCAAGATCCCAGTGAGTCTAGAAAATGAAAGGCCAGCAGGATGTCTCAGTGGGTAAGGAGGACATTAGATGCCTACCCTGACAACCTGTGCTCCACCCATCAGACCCACAATGCAGTAGGAGAGAACTCAGTCCTCCAAGTGTCCTCTGAATTCCACATAGCACAGTATGTACCTGTACACATGTACACACAATACGTATATATGTACACATCATACACACACACACACACACTATGGGCATGGTGGCACACACCTTTAGTCCCATTTGGGAGGCAGAGGTGGGCATATCTCTGTGAATTCTAGGCCAGCCTGGCCTACAGACAAGTTCCAGGACAGCCAGGGCTACAGAGAAACCCTGTCTTGAAAAATCAAAAAACAAAAACACAAACGATAAAGCATGTTCTTTTTACAATCACACAACAGAGGAAATGGTTCGGTTACAGTTGTGATTTTCGATTAGTGACTACCTAGTCAGTCACTGAGATCTGGGAGCTGACAATGTGAGCAGGCGCACACCTTGACATGACACCTCTGACACTTACGGAGACTGGGGGGAGGCGGGATCATGGCCCCTGCAGGCGGAGGAGCAGAGAACGGAGCGGGTGGGATCTTTCCTTGTTGAAATGCAGCCGCTTAAGGTAAGGAAACAAAATGACCGTTAGAA
>NW_021604718.1:922422-937309 GCF_004785775.1 Grammomys surdaster
CTACTGCACATGGCCAGTTTTAAATCATTTTGAGACACTGGACTGCTACAGTAGCAATGAACTGCTTTCCTAATGTAGGTACCTGAACGTCTTCTTATACCGTACTCATGCACTAGTTATCTGTACTCCCGCTTCTGTGGGCAGGCATGGCGCACGGCGCGGTGCACCTCTGGCCCCAGCACACAAGAGAGGCTGCTGGAGGACTTGAACGCAGGGCCTTGAGACCAACTTAGACATGTAATGAGACAAGTCTTTGCATTGAAAAAAAAATTAGTTTGTAACCATTTTAAGCCACTAGTTTTGTTTGTGTAAGGTACAATCCATGCCCAAAGGCCAGGCTTTAAAGCATGTGTATCCCTCTTCCTGAGTAAGACAATACACCTGAAACAAATGCACTGACCCAGGAGACAAGGAAGAAACACAGGTGGAAGCAAGAGGCAGCGCTGAAGAAGACACCATCCTAACAAAGGGCTACCATCATCTGCCTTTTCCTGGGACCACATGAGGCAAAAAGTGAGAAGAGAAGACAATGGACATTATCCATACAGGACAAGAATACTCAAATCATTACTATACTGGCCAAAGCCTGTCACCCCAGCACTGGGAAACTGGAGCCAGGAGGCCAGGGAGTTCAAAGCTAGCCTGGACCATAGAGCAAGACCTGGACTCAAAAACTCAAAACCAAAAATCCCCATAAATAAATAAAATAAACAAATCTCACTCTCAGGAACCCAATGCCCAACTCCTGCAGCTGACCCACTCCATCCACTAAGGCAATGGCGGCCATGACTAGACCCTGCCCTGCAGGGCTTCTCTCTGCGTAGGGCTTTTCCACTCAGAAGAGCACTGTCCACATCCTATCTAGGACAGCCTGTGGCGTGCAGAGTGCAGGGAGCACAGCACACTCATAGCTACTCATCTATGGGCATCACAGCAGGTTCCTGAGTCTGCAGCCCCTACTCCACACGTCTACCACTGAGAGAATTCACGTAGCCGGTGTGTGGCATTATTGGACTTATCATCTCGAATCACAGACAAAATGACAGCTCAGTGCACGAGAGCTATATTGCTCAAGCACGAGGACCAGAGTCCCAATCCCTGGACCCACGACAGCCAGGCCTAGCCATGCATGCACGCCTGTAATTCCAGTACTGAAGAACAGAAAACAGAGCATCTCAGCTCAGTGGCAGGCAGCCAGCTGAAATGGCCAGCTTCAGGTTCCACGCAAGAAGTGGTAAGAGCAGAGCCGGGCCTAGTGCCAATCACCTTTAGTTCTAGCACTCAGGAGCAGAGCCGGGCAGATTGTTCAGAGTTCACCACAGCCAGCCTGATCTAAGCTACAAGCTCCAGAACAGCCAGGACTACATCTGAGACGCGATCTCCAACACTGAGGGACAGACAGAACAGCCAGGAGGACTACATCTGAGACGAGACCTCCAACACTGAGGGACAGACAGAAGAGCCAGGACTACATCTGAGACGCGGTCTCCAACACTGAGGGACAGACAGAACAGCCAGGACTACATCTGAGACGCGACCTCCAACACTGAGGGACAGAATAAGACCCTCACCTTTTCTGACTTCCACATGTACATGCATGGGCAGACACCCACACATGGAAGGAGAAAAAAATTCCAATTATTGAAAACAAAACAAAAGCAGACCAGGTCCACATCTGTAAGGCCTGGACTTGAGAAGGTAAGACAGGAGGATCTAGAATTCAATCATCCTCCACCGCACAGAACAAGCTGGAGGTCTACCTATGCCGCAAGAATCTAAATGAATTTTTAGAAAAGGCCATTTTCCAAATACACCCCTATAATTTAAAGTAAATGCAAAGTCTTGCCAGGGTTTGGGACCTGAAACACAGATGGTTCCAAAAAGGTCCAGCAGTGGTCCAGAACACCCCGGGGCTGCTCTCTACAATGAGGTTTTCCAGAGTTACAAACACAAAACCCAAGATAAAGTCTCTCAAACACATCCCAGCCTTCTCCAGTCATTATGGAAAATTCTCAACATTGTGGTTCACAATTTTTCTAAGACAGGTTTGTATAATGTGCTACAAAATCTTGCCATGACAGGAAAACCTGAGGCAACTCCAACTGCTCCACCCCACCCCCGAGCCTAACCACACTGCACCTGACTGTCCTCTGAGGCATTATCTCAATAGTTAATATTAATGTGTTCTCATAGACCTAGTAAACCAGTGACCTTCCGCTGCTCATTCAAAACAAGCAAATGGCCCTGTATGCCAACCACAGTGAACTGCTGCTGTGGAAAAGAGAACAGGGCCACTCTGTCCCACCAAGACCACGCTAGGAGACATACTTGTCTTGTCAATCAGGCTCTGGGCCTGCTCTTCCATCCATTTCTGGTAATAGTCTTTCACATTCTCTTTGTGTTTCCGACCACTGCAGTGTGTCTTCCTCACAGATGGCTGTAAAACAGAAAGAACATGGCAGACACAGAAACAAAACCTCCAAACTAAAAAACATTTCAAGCTTTGCATCTGGATGGGTAGCCTAGCCAAGACACTGAGACACCTTTTCCACACACTGCCTTCGGTACACAGCTTTCCTGGACTCCTAGACCAGAGGTCAGCATACTGGGGCCTACACAACAAACATTTGCTTTTGGGCAGTGAACACGCACAGACCCTTGCCTCCAGGGCTCCCTCCACTCCACTCAGTCCTAGGACTGGAACTCAGAGCTTCTGTGTTTTAGGCAAGTGCTCTACCAGCTAGGTTACATGTCAGCCAACAGTTTCATCTATTTACTGTCTATGGCTTCTGTCTACAGCGACAGACTTTGATATAAAGATTCTATATTTACAAATGTAAAAGATGGTTTGCAACTTTAAGAAAAAGCATGCATACCGCTGATCTGGACTCTAGTGCTATTTTAATGCCCTCATGTTTCTCATGGGAAAATTGAGTCTTAAATACACCTAAGCCACAATAATACGAGAATACAGTACTTTAGGCTGGTCGTAGTGATGTATGCCTTGAATCCCCAGAGGTAGCGGGATAGCCTGCTCTACATAAGTTCTAGGTCAGCCAGGGATACATGAGACCCTGTCCAAAAATAAACCAGGGAAGCAGTGGGAAGCAACTTTAATCCCAGCACTCAGAAGGCAGGAGTGAGCAGCTGTGAGTTCGAGGTCAGTTTGGTTTACAAATCAAGTTCCAGAACAGCCAGAGTTGTCTTGTTTCATCAGGGGAGGGGAGAGCAAATAAATAATTTAAAACTATTAAAACCGTAACACCAATTTTTGTTGTTGCCAAACGGTTGTTTTGATTTGCTTTTTTTTGAGGTAGGGTCTCCCACCACAGCCTTAAATGCACAGCAATACTCCTTCTCAGTATGCTGGGAAGACACAAGCCCCACTACCTAGCTTTGTAGCTGGGTTGTTGTTTTTATGCTTCCCAGGGCCTTGTGATGGCTAGAGTGCAGTCAACAGTAGTTAACGAGGTCCCCATGAAAGCTGAGAATGGAGATGCACTTCTATAGACTAATCTTTCCGTTTTAACTAGACATTTGAATAATGTGACACAATCAAACCTCCAAGTTGTAAGAACACACTCCTAGGTTGATTGGTTTTGGGGGTTGGGGGCAGGGGGATCGTTATTTTAACAAGGCCTCAAAATGTATCCTAGACTGACCTGGAATTTGGCATCTTCCTGGCACAGTCTCTCACGTACATTACAGGCATATCCAGCTTCTGTATATGCAAATGCTTGCCTCTTCAAGCTTGCTAAAGCCGTTATATCATTCTGCAAATATCATCACCCGACAAAAAAACCTCACCAGAAGGGTGTAAAAAACACCCGCGCCTCCTAATTACTTCATAAAATTCCCAGAAGGCTGTAATGCGCACACCAGAACCTAAAGAAAAAGGATTTTTGCATACAAGGCGTTTAAGGATATAAAGAGAAGCGCTACTTACGGAATCGTGGGTAAGATATGTATCACAGTAGTCACAGTAAAACCTGAAATGACAAAAGAAGGCGTCAACAATTAACAGCTGTCCAAACAAGCAGGCGGGAAAAAAAGAAAAAAAAAAACTCAACTTACTCAGATTCTAAGTCAAACAAAGCGTTCTGACAGAATCCGAGGCTCCTCAGGGAGCGTCCGACCCTACTCTGAAAGGGTGGCCGCAGAGTCTGGCTCCCCAGCCGGCATCTCACCAAGGTGCTCCCCTCTCCCTCAGAGCTTCGAGAACCCCAAGCCGCCGCCCTCCACCGTCACCAGGCCCCGACTGATCGCTGTAAGTCGGCCAGATCCCAGGCCCACACTCACTTAGGCATGATGCTCACAGGCCGTTGGCTACCCCGGTCCCCGCCGCCAGGAACTGACGCCTTCAGGCTGCGCCGACGCGGACGTAGGATGTAAACGTGAGGAGTAGGACTTCCGCTTCCGGTCTCCGCTTCGCCGAGGACTACCAGGAAGTGTGCTACGGGTGCCTTTGAGGTTCAATCCGCGCTCATTTATTCGTGACTGGTTATTCCCTCTCGGGAGTGTGTAATTTAGTTCTGTCAACAAAAGTTTCCAAAACCTCAGGTCAGCGGTTCTCAACCTTCCTACCGCTGCGATTTTTTAATCCAGTTCCTCAAGTTGTGATGACCTCCAATCATAAATTATTTTTGTCACTACTTCATCACTGTTGTTATTTTGCCACTCTTATGACTAGTAATGTAAATACGTGTTTTCTGATGGTCATAGGTGACACTTGTGAAAGGGTTGTTCGACCCGCAAAAGGAGTCACGACCGCTGCTCTAGTTATGTTCCTGACTCTGCTGTAGGTGCTGGGAAAACAGCAGAACCAAACCAGGTAAAAGTCCTCATTCTCCAAGACCTGATTGGCGGTAAGCTGAAATCGATCAATGCGTAAGGGATCAAAGTCCTATGCTGGGGAAATGAAGCAGGGAAGAGAGCAACTCAGCTTTAAGGAAGACAAAGAAAATGTAGAAGTCGACCACTGAGAAATTAATAATTGTTTCGAGCAATTAAGACAAATGTGGATTGTAGGGACACTCCTGGTGCGTGGGGCAGTTCTCTATCGTAGACACCCAAGTTTTAACACCTGTCTCACTGCGTCCTTCCTAGCCATGCTGTTTACTCTGATCTTCCGTTTCCTCATCTGAAAAGTACAGGTAATAACTCGAGCAGCTTAGGGAAGAATCAAATGTCAAAATGCTCGTACGGGGTTGGAGAGTTGGCTTAGTGACTAAGCATTTGTTGTTGCTCTTGGGAGGATCTAGGTTTGGTCACCAACATCCCACATGGTGACTCCCACCTGTCTGCAGCTCAAGTCCCAGGGAGTCTGATGCTCCTTTTTTTATTCACTCCCAGCACTGGACACACACATGGTACACTTACATACATGCAAGCTAAACACCCACATACATACGATAATCTAAAAAAGAAAATGTAAAGCTCATACAGCATCCAGTGAAGTGTCTATACACTTCGGCTGCCATAATAGCAGTGCCTTTCCAACTAACAGGTCAAACTTAAGTTTCCCCTCTCTCTCAAGCTATAAAGTGGATTGCCTTTTGAGTTCCAGAGAAAGAATGAGGAAGGAGGAGTACCCAAATGAGGGAGGAGTCATACCGTGCTCTCTCTGGCACACACACACACACACACACACACACACACAGAAAATCAGAAAAGCTACTATACCTAGGCCAGTTCGCAAAATCCAGTTCAAATATGCTACCCCTTTGGATGGGTGATAGTCAACCATGTCTTTAATCACAGCTCTCAGGAGGCAGAGGTAGGAGGATCTCTGAGTGAGGTCAGGCTGGTCTACAGAGTGAGGTCCAGAACAACCAGGAATACACAGAGAAATCTTGTCTCCAAAAACTAATTAATTAAAATAAAATGACCTAGACCTAGCCAGGCAATGGTGGTGGTGCACACCTTTAAGCCCAGCGCTTGGGAAGCAGAGTCAGGTGAATCTCTGAGTTCGAGGGCAAGTTACAAGACAGCTAGGGCTACGTAGGAAGAACCTGTTTGAAAAACAAAAACAACAACAAAGTAATCTAGTCCTTCCCTCAGCCTCCTAGCTCCTCCCCCAATGCCAAAGTCACAGAATGCAGTGTCTGGTGTGGTGACACACCAATAATCCCAGCACTTGGGACAGAGGAGCAGAAGCAGGAGGACTGCCTCAACTTTGTGTCCAGCCTGGTTTACATAGCAAGTCCAGGTCAAGCAGTGGTGGAAGTTAAAACATCCTTAAACGGTCTCAAGAAGCCAAACTAAGGAACTGGAGAGATGGGTCAGTAATTAAGGGGACTGGCAGCTCTTCCGGGCAATCCAGGTCCAATTCCCAGCATTCATATGGTAGATTAAAGACAGTCTGTAACTCCAGTACCAGGAGATCCAAAACATTCTTCTGGCCTGTGGACATGTGGTGCATATGTGCACAAACATATATGTAGATAAAACACCCATACCTATAAACAAACAGACAGACAGACAGACAGACAGACAGACACTAAAGCTAGTCAGGATACATGAGATATGTCCAAAAAAAGAAAAAAAAATACTAGTGCCACAATTACCTTGGCATTCCTGTGGCTCCTGGGTGGCAGTAGACACTATCTTTGGTAGGTGAGAAGCAAATGATTCATTAATTCTGTGAATGTTTTGCCTTTCTCCTGGTAAACAAAGAGTTCACAGCTAAGAATAGAAAAGGCCAAAGTCTCCGGACCCTGGAGACTCTGCTGTCCTTTGAAACTCTTTATTAGTCAAAAGCCATTAGAGCAACAAGTTGTGACATCAGGAGGAAGTCAGGCGGGAACAAATAGCCAAGACAGAAGAACAGGTTTAGCAGGGAGGTTCTGAGTAATGCCTTACCGGAAAGAAGTTATTGCTCACTGATGGAGTGTCTCCTTTTCGATCTAAGCTTATGTTATTAGCATGGGGTGTTTTTCAATCTAACTCAAGGGGTGCCCTGCTAGAAGGTAAGACGGGAGTATGAACAGCCTTTGTATGATGTAACACTCCAGCAAGACCCGAGTGCAG
This sequence comes from Grammomys surdaster, assembly GCF_004785775.1. Lineage (NCBI taxonomy): Eukaryota > Metazoa > Chordata > Mammalia > Rodentia > Muridae > Grammomys > Grammomys surdaster. The sequence continues at coordinate 929,452 of NW_021604718.1, forward strand.
GGAGGACAGACAGAGACACACACACAAACAAAAGAAACTGCAAGTTATTAAGCACCAAGCCTGTATCAGAAATGTCCGAGTTTTCCTTGTTATCTGATGGGATTGGACTTTGAAAGCTTTTTACTGATAACCAAAATGAGCACCACAGAGGTGACACAACCTGGGGGAAAAAATTGCAAAGTTAGTGACAAAGTCATTCCTTGGGCTCAGATAGTGAGAGTCTGTGGAACACATGGCTGGTGTATCGAGAACCTTCCAAATCCCAACCCCAGTGTAGTGTAGCCTCATTATGCCTTTGCTGTGATTGGGGAGCCTTATTGACTCAGGTGAGTTCTTGAAAGTACCAAGGCGTAGCCTCAGGCACACTGCCTTTCCTCATGGGTAAGATGGCCTAAAATATACCTGAGCGGTGCTTCCTGCCTGGGAGGATGCTGAGACCGGAGGAATACAAGTTCAAATATGCAACATATTCAAGTTGAGTTCAAGGCCAGCCTAGGCTCCAGAGTAAGACCCTGTCAGATGGAAAGTGGCAGGGGCTCTGGGGCATAGGTGGTCAAGTGCTTGCTAGGCAAACACGACAATCTGAGCTCTGTCCGAAGCACCCACATAAAAGGTAGCATTCCAGAGCCGGGCGGTGGTGGCGCACGCCGCCTTTAGTTCCAGCACTTGGGAGGCAGAGGCAGGTGGATTTCCGAGTTCGAGGCCAGCCTGGTCTAAGAGTGAGTTCCAGGACAGCCAGAACTACACAGAGAAACCCTGTCTCGAAAAACCAAAAAAAAGTAACATTCCAGTACAGAAGACGCAGCAGGCACAGGCAGATCCTTGGGGTTCATTGGACTAACCAGTCTAACAGAATCAATGAGCCCCAGACCAAAGTGAGAGACCCTGTCCCCCAAAAAAACCTAGGTGGATGACCCCCAAGAAATGACACAAGGTTACTTCAGGCCTAAACGCACACAGACACTCACTGGTGTACACACAGATATGCAGATACCTACATGAAAACAAATTAGAGCCGGGCAGTGGTGGCGCACGCCTTTGATCCCAGCACTTGGGAGGCAGAGGCAGGCGGATTTCTGAGTTCGAGGCCAGACTGGTCTACAGAGTGAGTTCCAGGACAGCCAGGGCTATACAGAGAAACCCTGTCTCGAAAAACCAAATAAAATAAAACAATAAAATTAAATTAAATTAAAAATGAATCTAAAAGTTTTTAGAAAGTCTGAGGAGGTGAAGGTGAGGAGGAGAGAATTCAGAGCCGGTGGACTTCCTGTCTGTTCACTGGTGTGAACATTACCACAGGCACTAGGAAAAGCACAGGGCGGTTCTGCACCTTGTAAACACAGTTACCAACGGCCCAGGTATTCCACTCCCTAGCCACCCAAGAGAAACTTTTTCATGGCACCAAACTAAAAACAACTAGGACTTTTTATCCCCGTGGTAGAACAGAAACTCTTCACGGGAACCCCACTCAACAGCAGCTGCATTGCCAAAAAAGATAAATTATTTGTTTGTTTTCTTATGGGTTTGGGGGTTGTTTGCTGCTGTTTTGGGTTTTTTGTTTTGTTTTTGAGGCTGAATTTCTCTGTGTAGCCCTGGCTGTCCTGGCACTTGCTCTGGAGACCAGGTTGACCTTGAACTCAGGAACCATCTGCCTCTGCCTCCTGGGTGCTGGAATTAAAATCATTCTCTACCACCACCGAGCTAAGATGAATTTATTTTTGAGATAAGGTCTCATGTAACCAGGCCTGCATCAGGTTTCCTGGTTAGTCCAAAGTGGCCTCCAGATCTCCGTCCTCCATCTTCCAAAGGCTGGCTTGGCAAGTGTGGGCCTGGCACACAGCGCTCACGAATGAACTATAAACACACTAGATGAAAGAGCCCAGGCACGGGAGTGTGCAATGCATTCTTCCAATTATGTGAAGATCTGAAGCGAGCTCAAGGGTAATTACCCACAGGGAAGGGACCAGGATTACAAAGACAGCACTCCCACGGCAGAGCCTAAGGAGTGATTTCCAGGCATGCTGATCCGAGATTTCCTGAAACATGGGAAACTCACCTGCCCATCTCGAAATCATTAATTGATGGTGACACCCGTGCCCTCCCCAGGAGAAAATAAGATGGTGCCAAGTCCCAAGGTTCAAGCCCCAGTACCACGCACACAAAAAAAGCATTTCAAGGTAATGGGTGTTCTCCTGAGACTTGGGAGGCTGTGACGAGAGGGTCAGGAGTTCAAAGTCACCCTTAGCTATATGGCAAGTTGGAGGCTAACCTGAGCTATGTGAAACTCTGCACACACACACACACACACACACAAGATAAAATTAAATTAATTTGCGATGGGATAATCTGAAAATGCCCACGTGAGATGTCACCTGGGACGATGTGTAGGGAAGCAGCTGGGGCAATGGAATTTGAGAATATGCTGAATTTTGGTCCACAGAGGGCTCCATAAAAGGAGGCAGGGCGAAAACTCACCAAACAAACAAAAAGGTATGATGCACAACTTTTTTTTTTTAAAGATTTATTTATTTATTATTATATGTAAGTACACTGTAGCTGTCTTCCGACACACATATGAGGGTATCAGAACTCATTGTAGATGGTTGTGAGCCACCATGTGGTTGCTGGGATTTGAACTCATGACCTCTAGAAGAGTAGTCAGTGCTCTTAACCACTGAGCCATCTCACCAGCCCTATGGTGCACAACTTTTAACACGAGCACTCGGGAGGCAGAGGCAGGAGAATTTCTGTGAGTTCAAGATCAGCCCAGTCTATAAAATGTTCAAGCCTGCTAGTGTTACATAGTGAGATCCTGTCTCAAAACAAAACCCCACAAAAACAGAACAAAAGGAACTAATTACCAACCTGTGTACTTAACATCTATGACCCAAACCTGGTGAGCCTGTCTACACCTGTAACCCCAGCACTCCTGAAGCATAGGTGGACGGATCTCTGAGGTAGAGGCCAGCCTGGTCTACAGAGCAACTTCCAGGACAGCCAGGGCTACACAGCGAAACCATGTGTCAAAAATCAATCAATCAAAAGATCTGCAGCCCTCACCCTCAGCTACCTTCAAAAAACTCCTCCAAGGCTGGGATGCTGATGGAATTTTTCCCTAACCAACTGAAGCCCTGGGTTCCAGCCCCAGCATCTCATTCACTGGTCTCAGTAGCATGGGCCTGTAATGTCAGAATTTTATCAGCAAGAGAATAAAGAGTTCGAGGTTGTCTTAGACTTCCTAGGAGTTTGAGGCTAGCTTGGGATACCAGAGAACCTGCCCTGTCTCAAAAAAAAAAAAAAAACCTCCCTGTGATTACATCTAAGAAATATAGTCATCGCTAGGTGTTAGGATTGAACATGAGAACACCTCCCACCGGCAGTGCCTGGGAAGGAAAGGTTTTGTGTCATCTTACACTTCCAGATCCGTTCTTTCAAGAGAAGTCAGGCAGAGACCTGGAGCAGAAACCATGGGGAACCACTAACACTCGGTGCCCTCCCTCCTCCTCCTGGATCATGCTCAGCTGGCTGGCTGGCTGGTTTGTTTGTTTGTTTGTTTGTTTTTTAATCCAGCCTAGGCCCAGCTGCCCAGGAATGGTGCTGTATACAATGTGCCAAGCCTTCCGTATCAACCATCAGTTAAAACAATTTCTGGCAGACATGCTCACAAGCCTGTCTGGCCTGTCTGACTTGAATAATTCCTCAGCTTAAGTTTTCTCTTCCAGGTGTATTAGTCATGGCTTTCTGGAGTAACAGAATTTAGGAATCAATCAATCTCTCTTTCTCTCTCTCTCTCTCCCCACCCCCACCTCCCTCCTCTCCTTTTTTCTGTCTGTCCTTCCCTCTTTCCCTCCTTCTCTGGGATTAATTAGGATGACTTACAGACTGTGGTCCAGCTAATCCAAAAATAGCTCCAACACTTGAGAAGCTGTCAGATGTCTCCTCCAGTCTTAGGTAGTTCTTTGCTATAATACCAGCAAAAGAATAGGACTGCTCCCAAAGGCCAGAGCAAGCAAGCAGACACGTACTGCTTCACGTGCATCCGCCATCTCCTTTAAATACACTTTCAGCAGGAGGTGTGGCCCAGATGAGAGGTGGGACTTCCTGTCTGCAGGAGGTGTGGCCCAGATAGACGGGTCTTCATGCTTCACAGATCTGCGTTGTTTTAGATGTTGGACAGTTTGGGTTCTTAGAAGCAGGAACTTGTTATGTACCCCAGGCTGGCCTACTACTCTCCAGGGAGACAAAGCTGTCCATGAGCCCCTGATCCTCCCGATTGGGCCTCTCCGGTGCTGGGATTTCACGTATGCACCACCATGCCTAGCTTTGAACTACGATTCAAGTATGGTTGATTTCATCAAAACTCTTACTGGGAGGCAGGATGTGGTAACGCGCCCCTTGGATCCCAGGACTGAGGAGGCAGAGGCAGGTGGATCTCTGAGTTCAAGGTTAGCCTGGTCTACAGAGTGAGTTCCAAGACAGCTAGTACTTGGGGCTGAGGTGAGTTGGTTCGGTTGGTAAAGGCACCTTCTGTGTTGGACTGGAGACTGAATTCAATTCCCAGAGACTGCGTGGGAGTGAAGAAAAGTTGTTCTTTGTAGTTGTCTTTTGACCTACACACACACACACACAGAGAGACAGAACACTACAATTTTCTAAAAACTTAACACACACGGGACCTGGGGAAGGCTTAGAGGGTGAGTACTCGCTCTGAAAGCAAGAAAACTTGAGCTGACATCCCTTGTGTGAAAGCCAGGCATGGCTGAGTGTGCCTGTAACCCCATCGTGGAGAGATGGAAAGAGATGCATCCTGGGAACTTACTGGCCGGCCTGCCTAGGTGATCTTGAGGTTCAGTGGGAAACTGTCTCAAAAGGTGGGGAGGAATACATGTGTTACACATAAATGCACACCGGCAAAACATCTATACAAATAAAGACAGATGAGCTTTCTCTGTGTAACAACCTTGGCTCTCCTGTAGACCAGGCTGGCCTCAAACTCAGAGATCCACCTGCCTCTGCCTCCTGAGTGCTGGGATTAAAGGCACGTGCTGCCACACCCAGCTGATAAAATAATAAAATAAAAAGGCAGAGAGCGATGGAGGAAGTCATCCAATATTCTTCTCTGATGTCTGCATGGCTATATACTCACGTATCCCCCAGACAAAACAAAGCAACTTCATATATAATTTTTATTGTGTTGTAGTCTAAATGTAACGTTCAAGTTCTCTTGGTGTGATGAACTACCAAATCTGGGAACACAATAAGACACAAAGCACAGATTATAAATCACATTTGGAATCCACTTGAAATACAAAACTGCTTTTACTGACACCTTTTCTTGGATGGTGCCAGGGATTGGGCCAAGGCCTTGTGTATGTTAGGCCAGCACTCTACCACCGTGCCTCGTTTCCAGATCCATGGATGACTTGCTCTGTGTGCTAAGATTAAAGGCATGTGTCGCCACCACTCAGCAGCCCTGAAGTCTTCAAGTACAGAACTCCGACCTTCCCTGAGGTGTGACCCCCTCCCCCATCCCTGCAGTTCTTAGTTCTCTGAGTGAGAAGTCCCTGGATCCTCTGGCATAGTGGCTCGAGTCCCATGGCCTGGTTCAGAGTCTCTTCTTCTCTTTCAGAGCGGAGTCTAGGCAGCCTGCGCCTGTGCTCAGCCCGTGTCAGACCTGCTCACCTGTGCTGAGTTTGTTGACGGACCGTGAGCTCTGGGACTCTAAACATTATATCTGTCTCAACTCCTGGTCACAGTCGGCTTCACCCTCACCCCGGGGATCTCTGTGGATCCTTTTCTGCTGCTATCTGCCAGATTCCAAGAAACCCTGCCTCAAGAGACCCCAGTCTGTCCAGAAGGACCTTAAGCAGGTCCCCTTTATAGCATAATTCCCATGGGGGGGCATCCATTACTATCATTACTATGTACTTCTGGTACCCTCTGGAGTTATGAAAGCCAGGGAACTGCTGGGAAGTTTCACAAATCCAGTATTTTTTTTTTGTTGTTGTTGCAGGATATTTGATCACACTGTGAACCCGGAGATTGTGTTATGGTGTGGCTCAGCCCTTACCACAACCTTTAATCCTTCTGGCTGGAATACGGACCTCCCCTTAAAACACACTTTAATCCCAAACAATGAAGATAGAGTTAGTTTGTAGAAGGAAGCAGCCATGTTTAAAAAGTGATGTCTAACTGAGTGGCAGACAAAGATTTGACAGAATAGGATACGCCCAACTCCCACTAGGAGAGAGAGTAAAGGGAAGCTACTTAAGAGAGCAGTGCAGAGAGAGAGGAGGGGAAGAAGGCAGTTTTACTGGTAGAGTTTTACAGAGACAGGGTGAAGAGCGAACAAGTCAGAGAATGAGAAAGAGCCAGAAGAGTAGAACAGATTGCCAGAGTTAGTTTGAGGCCAGGCAGAGCAAAAAGTCAGAGGCCAAGAGAGAAGCCGGATTGAATCAGTCAGCTAGGAGAGGCATTTGAGCCAGAACAGCTGAGGAGAATCAGCCAGCCAGAGCTCAGAAAGAACAAGGAAGGATGAGCTGATTCAGCAGCCAGTCTCAGAGGCTGAAAACATTCTAGGTCTAGATCAGATTGTATTGGGGCTAGAAGCTTCTGGGACTAGACCTAGGTTCGCAGATGGAGGCAGTAAGCCTTGGAGATGACAATTTCATCAGGCAAATAAAAGATACTTTTACTTTTTTATTTATCTATTTATTTATTTTTATTTATTTACTTATTTTTGGTTTTTCCAGACAGAGTTTCTCTGTGTAGCCCTGGCTGTCCTGGAACTCACTCTGTAGACCAGGCTGGCCTCGAACTCAGAAATCCGCCTGCCTCTGCCTCCCAAGTGCTGGAACTAAAGGCGGCGTGTGCCACCACCGCCCGGCACTTTTTGATTTTTTTTCTTGTAAGTAGGGTTCTGGCAGGGAGGGACAGGGAAGCTGGAGCTCTCCCTTGGGGCCATGATTTCCACCCAATACAACCTAACACAGTGTAAGGAGCAGGCCCGTAAACAGGACCAACTCCATTTTGTAATAGGAAACTTGTAAGACATGTCTGGTACTTGTAAAGGCAAGTCTGGAAATGAAGCTGTGCTGAGATAACCAGACACGAGTGGTTATCTGCCATGTACGTCAAGAGTAACGCCAAATCCAACACAAAAGAGGAGCCCGTCCAGAGCACTTCATCACACTTGTAGCCATGACTGGCCAATGTGATCCTCCAGACAAAGCCTCCTCAGCACCAGGTCATCAAAGAGTTAACTGAGAGACCAATGCCTCCAACTTCATGGCCAAGCCCCGACTTCAAACCAAGAAACCAATGCTTCCAGCTTCTTCGTGGCCAAGCACCCTATGAGGTCAAATTATCTGGAAGCCACAGCCTGACCCCGCCTTACCGGACTCCGGACCTGTAACCCAAAACCATCAAAAGGACTCAGGTCGTATAATCCATGAATGAATGATGTGTTTATTGCTATGCTTATTTCTTTGGTAATTAGCAATTTATTATTTGTGTTCATTGTGCATATTGTTAGAGGCAACCTATAGGAAATGTGGCAATATCTTGTTGTAGCAATAGCCTTAGCATTTGTGATAATATATTGCTTGCTGTGCATTATCATTAAAGAAGTAACTGAATCCCACAAACCCTCTGTCTCTTGGCATACTCTCTCTTCCCTCTCGAGGAGCTGATGATCTCACAGTCAAATACAGTATACCATCCCTGAGTGGAGCAGGACCTGTCCATCCTCTCCCCTTGGAGGATTCAAACCCCTTATCCATAGCCTGCTCGTAACAGATAAGAGTAGCCTGCTCGCAACACACAGCAATAAATGTGTGAATAAAATTTAAAAAAAAAA
>NW_021604718.1:937709-973410 GCF_004785775.1 Grammomys surdaster
AAAGAAAGAAAGAAAGAAAGAAAAGGAAAAATCAAAATCAAGAGTGTCATACTGTCATATCACAGAATAGCTAGGACCACATAGACCCTGTCTCAAAAACAACAAAACAAAACAAAGAGTGTTGTATCAGTCTGGCATGGTGACCTACCTAAGGTTCAGGGATACTATGAAAGAGGGGCCAGAAAGGTTGTTAAAAGCCAGAAGAACAGGGAGCTCGTTGTGACATTGTATCTCCTAGGAATGCCAGAAGCTACACCTGTAAAGTCTCACCAACATGGCTGACTAAACACAGGATGCCGGAAACCCCACAAGACCTCAGCCCTAGGCAAGGAGCGCTGATAGCGGAAGTAATCTCTCCTGGGAGGAGCAAAACACCAGATCATATTCACGAGTAACATTACACACAAAAGCCGGGCAGTGGTGGCGCACGCCTTTAATCCCAGCACTCGGGAGGCAGAGGCAGGCGGACTTCTGAGTTCGAGGCCAGCCTGGTCTACAGAGTGAGTTCCAGGACAGCCAGGGCTACACAGAGAAACCCTGTCTCGAAAAAAAAAAATGCACACAAAGTAGATTGTACTTATGTATTTAGGAATGTATAAATACATACATGTACATATGTGTATATGACAACAGCTAATGAAGAAAAGGCAACGGTTATGTTGAAGGGTTTAGACTAAACTTCAGAGGGAGGAAGGGGAAGCAGAAATTATGAACACAATTTTTTTTTATTTAGATGGCAAAAAGAAAAAAATGGTTTTAATTTAGTACCGAGTGTGTCTCCAACATATTCAAATTACCCCAAAATAGGAATGTTACAAGTTACTGCAGAAATGTATTTTGTATAGGAAGAAACTACCTACGTGTTGACCTGATTTGCATAAATCTCTTATTTGAAATAATCTCTTATTTGAAACGTAAAAACAAATAGTCGAATCATAGGAGTCAGATTTCAGTCTGAAGTCATCAGTCCACTCCCACCCGACCTCATTGTCCCCTCCCAGACAGATGAACTTTCGGGTTTTTTGTTTTGTTTTTGTTTTTTTTGTTTTTTGTTTTCGAGACAGGGTTTCTCTTTCTGGAACTCACTCTGTAGACCAGGCTGGCCTCGAACTCAGAAGTCCGCCTGCCTCTGCCTCCCAAGTGCTGAGATTAAAGGCATGGGCCACCACCGCCTGGCTTTTTTTTCCAGCCTCTAGCAAGTCATCCTGCTGGCTACCTGGGTACTCCATGCTTCCTCCCACAGGCTTTCCCGCACTACATCATATGGTGGGGAGCTCCCTAACGTCCTCAGAAAGACTGTAAAAGTCCAGGTCAGACCCTTCCTTTGGATTAGGAGATTTCCTTGAACCCTCTGGTCCGAGCCTCTTCGCCTAGCCTCCCCAACTCCTGCCCCTCCCCTGTCCTGCTCCTCGCTTCCCCTCACCCATTCTGCCATCTCCTTTTCTCTTCCTTTAAGGTATCTCTTTTAGGCTCCTCTCACTTGTTCTGTTGTTTGTTTTGAGACGGGGGTCTCCTGTGGCCCTGGCTAGTTTGGAACTCACAGCCTCTGCCTCCCAATGTATCGGGATTAAAGTTGAGCCAGCAGAGCGAAGTCATCCCCAGTCTTTATATATATTTTATGTATACTGGTGTTTTGTCTGTATGCACACCAGAGATGGCATCAAACAGTAGTGAACTGCCTTGTGGATGCTGGGAATTGAACTCAGGACTTTGGGAAGAGCAGTGCAGTAAGTACGGGTAACCAGTGCACCATCTCTCCAGGCCCCCTCCCCAGGTTTTAAAGAGAAGCCTGCGTTTCCATTAAGGTGACATCCTCATGTTGTCTCTGTAAAGATGCTGTTTCTCAGATGCTCTCCTACCTCCAAGCCACGCCCATGCCCTGCCCACTGTGGTCATGAGATTCCTCTCCTAACAAGCTCATTTCTGAAGGGAGATTCGAGTCCTTTCCAGGACCCGATATCTCCTTTTTCTAACACAAGATGGTGACACCCCATAGTTGTGACCAGCTAGTTCTACAAACTCACGTGATAGAGCAGAATCGATACTGAAAGCTAGAGAAGGTAAGAGGGAGGGCAGGAAAGTACGTCCCAGAAGCAGATTTACATGCCCAACCTCCCACCCCCACGCCCACCCCCTATTCTGGGGGCTGATGACTCTACAACTTGAACAGAAAGGAACTCCTAGAAGAAGGTGGTAAGATGTCTTTGCTACTTTGTGGGTTCTTCTTTCTTACACCCTTTCAAACCCCCAACTCTAGATAAGAGAGATAAAAGGATAGAGGAGAAAGGAAAGAGATCCCTGAATAAATCAGGGGTCAAAAGGGAGGCGGGCATTATCATCAGACTATTTCCTGCTGATTAGGGGGATCTAACTGCAGTTCCTCAGGGCAAGTTTGATCTTCACAGTCACGATATCTAGTTCTTTTCTTTCTTCCTTTTTTTTCTCTTTCTTTCTTTCTCTTCTTCTTCCTCTTCCTCCTCCCCGTCCTCTTCCTCCTCGTCCTCTTCTTCTTTGTGCTTGTCTACTTAATAAACCAGGACCACCAACAACCAACAACCCACCGTGTTAGCTTATAGGCAATTCCTCTGGCCTGCTCTCAGGGACCTAGCAATTGCTTATGCCCTGACCTGCCACTGCCCCAGGTATGACATGTGTGTGCTGCAGGTAAAAACCCACTTGTCACTCAGCAGCTCTGTGTGTTCCCAGTGTCCCCCATCTGTTCTCTGTGGGCACACTCCCTTCTCTCTCTGCCCCCTCTCTCTGCCCTGACGGTTCTGCTTCCATCCGTCTGTCTGTCTTCTTATCCACTTATCTGCCTCTATCTTCCCCAATAAACCTCTCTCACACCAGATCAGTTGCATGGATTACTTACTCAGGGGCACACCTTGACAAGGGCCCGCCAAAAGTACCCCTCTCCATGTTGTATTTCATAACACACCACCAACAACAACCCTGCTTCTGGGGCCCTAGCATTTATATACACTCTTGAATGTCTCCAGAATTCCAAATGTCACACAATCGCAAAAAAAACTATATGCAGCTGGCAAAACCACGCCCCTGGTAGAGCACGAGACAAATCATTGTCAGCAGCTGTGGACAATCTGAAGAAGCCCCGTATCCCATGAGTTCTAACTTCCTTTATTCATGCAGAGGACCAGAGTGCAGTCCCCAGTGCCCACGTCAGGTGGCTAAGAACTGGCTGTGACTCCAGCTCTAGGGATCTAACAGCCTCTTATGAACTCTTCAAATACCTGTACTCATATGTACAAACACACACACATGCACACATGCATATACTTGCACACACTGTGTGCAGACTGACTTTCAAACATCACTAGCCTCTGATGAGTTCCTGTACCATGTACTGTTCCGCAAGCCTCCTGGAAACTTAGACCACACTCAATCCCTTTCCTACAAATGTCTTCTGCACCCCCAATCATAATTACTGACTGGCAAGTGCTGCCATTTCCAAACCCTTTGTGGTTTAAAGCGGTAAAAAAATTTTTAAAAACCACATTTTATAAAAGCTCAGAGCACATTTTCAAGATCGCTTGAATCTGGAGATTTCAGGCTCTAATCTTTTTTTTTTTTCGAGACAGGGTTTCTCTGTGTAGTCCTGGCTGTCCTGGAACTCACTCTGTAGACCAGGCTGGCCTCGAATTCAGAAATCCACCTGCCTCTGCCTCCCAAGTGCTGGGACTAAAGGCGTGCGGCACCACTGCCCGGCTTTAGGCTCTAATCCTAAATCGTTCCAAAGAAATATATTTTGCTCTTGACTAGCTAGGCATGGGGGTGGGGGGTGCATACCTATCATTCCAGCATTTGGAAAGGCAGGAGAATCAGAATTTGACACTAATCTGTACACACACACACACACCAGGAGTCAGTCTCTCTTTTTCCATTTGGATCCAGAGAATACCCTCAGCTCATCCAGGTTTGGCAGCAGGTGCCTTCATACACTAGGCCATAAACAGGCTTTTAAAGTAAAATGTAAACCAATCATTTGAAAAAGTGAATTTTAAGAAAGTAACATAAGTAATAAAAAGCAGAACCTCCCAGAGGTCTGCTCTGGTTAACAGTGCTTTGTGAACTTTACCAAAGCAATGGTATAGTGCCAGAACTCAAGACTCAGACTTCTCTCTGGCCCCAAGGATGGGCAGAGCCACCAACTAATCCCCTACCTTGACCTTTCCAAGTTAGAAAGAAGAGAGAACAGAGAAACACTGGGGCTTTTCCCAGCTCAGCATCTGATGGTTTACCCACCTCTGAGGCCACTGTGTGTTTTTTTTTTCCTTGTGTCATCTTTTTGTTGACTTGCTTGTGATCCAAGAGTTCTTGAGGTCAAAGTAAACAAACGTATTAAAAAAAAAAAAACAAAGAAAAACCCTGGGGGATTTCCTGTGGCAAGAAAACCATGTTCTTGAAACCAAATAACCATAGGGGTTGTACATACAGTGTTCCTAAAACCAGCTGTGGCTCTCTGACCTTGGGGACTTTCCTGGAGAGGTCCAACTATTTTTATCACAAGAAAAAATAATTTGGAAACTTAAGGACATTGGAGCTGTTGCTCTGTTAACTCAAAAATGAGAGAAATGACCTTTGATAGGATATTATGAGCCAGGTGTGATTCATCCCTATCATTCCAGCACTTGGTAAACGGAGGCAGGAGGACAATAGTGGATGGTCATCAACTTGGGTACCTTGGGTACACAGTAAGTTTAAGACCAGTTTGGTCTACAGGAAGAGATCCAGGCCAGCCAGGGTTACGCAGTGAGACCCTGCCTTAACATCAAAAGTGAACATGTATAGTCCCTGTAACCTCACCACCTAGGGAGAGGTCTGCTTAACATTTTGTAATTTATCCTTTCAAACCTACTCTCTCTCTCTCTCTCTCTCTCTCTCTCTCTCTCTCTCTCTTTCCATTTAGAGATCAGTTTATTGGGCCAGTGAGATGAGATGGCTCGGTGGGAAAAAGCATTTTGCTGTACAAGTTTCACACCCTGAGCCTCTCAGATTCCACAGTGGAAGGAGAAAACCGGCTCCCAAAAGTGTCCTCCAACCATCCACGCTCACACCTTGCACACACTCACCCGGGCTCTCCGGCCAGACCTGGTGACTGGTGTTCTCTAGTGTGTCTCCTCCCATGTCTCTGAGGCAGGGTCTCTCTCTAAACCCCGAGCTTGACTTTCCTCAGCTTTTGATTTCGTTTATTAAGATAAAGTCTTGTGTTATTCAAAATGTCGTCAAACTCATCCTGTAGCCAGACTGGCCTTGAAGACATAACAATGCCCCTACTTTAGTCCCCTGTGCTGATTCCCAGTACTGCGATTACAGATATAAGCCAACCTGTGTGGCTCTAATGATTTGTTTTGTTTGTTTGAGACAGAGTCTCAAGTCACCAGGGCTGGTTTCAAATTTACTATGGAGCAGCAGCTGGCCTTCAATTCCTTATTCTCCAGCCCTTTGCTCCCCAAGTGCTGAGGTCACAGGTGTGTCACCCACCATATGAATCTGTCTTTTGGCTTTTTTTTTTTTTAAGACAAGGTCTCATGTAGCCCAGGCTCATTTTGACCTTACTAAGCAGTTAAGACTGGCCATCCATCCTGATCCCGTGCCTCCTAACTGTGGGGATGACAGGCATGGGATATGAAGCTAACTTGGTAGTTTATGTTCTAAGGACCCCATGACTAAGGAGAGTGTTCGGAAGCCAACGGTAGGAATACAAAGACTGTCATACTGATCGCCCTGAGCTCTCCCTGTTCCTCATGAATTCACAGTTGCTGTTCGTGAGATAGATGCAATTCAAACACATCCAGAAACATAGTTTACTTTGTTAATCTTTAATCGGGTTGGACTATCAGTTGAGCAAACTATCAGGAATAACTGCATTTGCTCAAAGTACTGCTCTTAAAAACTTGAATATGATAAAAATCGCCAGGTGATTCCTGAGATTCAACCCAGGCCTTCGTGACAAACTCGTTATCCCAGCGGGTAGGGGTAGGAGGATGAGATCAAAGTCAACCCCACGAAGAAGGCCTGCCTCTGCCTTATGAGTGCTGGGGGGTGGTTTAATTATTTTTTAAAAACAGGGTCTAGAGTATCTCTGGCTGGCATCAAACTCACAGAAAACTGCCTGCCTCCCCAGTGCTGGGATTAAAGATGGGCGAGACTAGTGCCGCCACCCTTGGCTGTCAGCCAGGCCTTACAAGAGAGAGCAGAGTATCTGCTCTCAGGAACTAAGGCCTTCATGCCTGCAGGGAAACAGCTTATTAAGCGTTGTCCCCATTTGCAGATCATTTCTTACCCGACCCCCATCTCCTGTATCTGATAACAGGTGACACTGAGAAAATACTTGGAAGGATGAGTCTCTCCACAGCTTTCTAATCCTTCACCTTCCAACGGAACCTCATATTAGTGGATACATCGGATACTGTCTACAGTCATTGTTTTTTGTCTTGGATTTTACAGACAGAACAAGATTTGCTAAAGTCTCAGGTGTTGGCCTTCCTTTGCAAAGGATCGGTTCTGGCAACGAGGGGAGTGTTCCCCTGACCTGTGACTGATGCTTGCATGAAGCTGCCTTTATTTTCTGTTAAGGTTGCACAGTACCATAGGAAGTCATGAGAAACTCAAGTCAGAGGCCAGAGACCAAGCGTGCAAAGCTCCCGAGAGGGGAGGAGTAAGAGTCCGCTCTGTGGTGCCCTTTGCACTTTGACCTTGCCCCAGCCTCTGTCCCTGAGGCGACTTCTGGTTCCCAATCCGAACAGAGGTGAGGTTGCCTGTCTCACAAGCACAACCCAAACTCGTGACTCCTCCCACGCGGCGTGGGGACGCCTGCGAGGACAGACACCCGCCCAAAGCCTCCCTTTCCGGGTTCCCGTTGCCTGCTCCCTCCACTCCTTCGCGGTGAGGTCACGCGGAGACGTCACCGAGTTATGACGTCACTAAAGGCGGGCTTTCGGGAAAGGAAGGGGCGGAACCCGGGTGGCCCCGCGCGTGCGCGTTGGGCGCGGCCCGGGAGGAGGCGGAGGTGGCGGTGCTGCGAACCGCGGCGGCGGCAGCGGCGGCGGCGGCGGCGGAGGCGGGCGCTGGGGGGGATGGGAGGGGGGGGAGCGCGAGCCCAAAAGCCAGCGAGAGAGGGAGCGAGCGGTGCGGCGCGTCGCGTCGCGCGCAGCCCATGAGGCGGTGAGAGGCCTGGGGCCTGTCTCGGAGCAGTGCGCGCGGCGCCGGCCAGCAGCGGGCCGCCCTTCGTGGGCCCGGGCCCGGGCGCGGCAGCCGCCCGTGGAGAAGCAGGTCGGGGCGGTGGAAGCTGTGCGTCCGGGCCCCCCGCCATGGAAGGCATGGACGTGGACCTGGATCCCGAGCTCATGCAGAAGTTCAGCTGCCTGGGCACCACCGACAAGGACGTGCTCATCTCCGAGTTCCAGCGGTTACTCGGCTTCCAGCTCAACCCGGCCGGCTGCGCCTTCTTCCTGGACATGACCAACTGGTGAGCCTGCCCCACGCAGAGCCAACCCTGCTGGCAGCGGCCTCGCGGCCCCGAGGGGAAAAACACCAGAGCCCGCTCGCGGGGTCCGGCAGCTCAGGGCAGGGCCCAGTCCGGGAGGTGGCTGGGAGTCCGGGCCCGTAGAACATGGGAAGAGGGGAGAAGTGGTGGGATGGAAGCCAAGAGAGTCGATCTGGGACGAAAAAGCGTGTGTTCTGGGAGTAGAAAGCACAGGAAACGAGAGTTGCGAAGTGTTTCCCTTTTAAATAGGTGTGAAGTGTAGGAGCTGAGGATGACAGGACGGTGAGGAAACTCGAGGGAGTGTGTTAGTGCTGAGGTCGAACTCTGGGCGCGGGAGAGGTCTCGGAGCTGAGAAGAGATCCTCTGTGTGTGTGTGTCTCCATTTGAGGAGAGATAAGGGGGAAAATGACATTGGGGGCGGAGGGAACACAGATGGTAATCAACTGAGTACGGTGAGAAAGGAAGAGTTGTGCCAGGAAGAAGTGACATCTAATGGAGGCCCTGGAGTGGCAGGCCTCCGACAAGGACTGGGGAAAGTCTTCAGAAAGTGGAGGGAAGGAGCCCATCTTGGAGACAGGAACTTTGTGAAGACACTGGAGCCCTGGACAGAGGCTTGGCCTTGGGGACTTTGATAAGCTTACTAAGTAGTGGGAATGGATGGGCTTGTTTGACAGAACTCTGGGAACAGGTGTTTTGGCTTGTAGTTGTTTGTACAGACTGAAGTGGAACTGTCTCAAGGTATGGACAAGTGTCTTGGCGCTTACAACAGCTCTTGCTGGTTTTGATAAGCAAGAAGACGTTCCTCTGGTCTCCAGGTAGCGATTGTTAAGTTCACACGGAGTGAGGGAGGAATTGGAGACCATTAGACTCTTTGAAAGGCTCTCAGGTGAAGCAACTAATCAGGATTTGGGCAAAAAGCAAGGAGGTTCGTGCCCTTTGCCCCGTGTCGAGCGTTCAGTGCCCTGACATGTGGAATCTTGTTTCTCTTGGCATCCCTTGAACAAACTCCCGTTTGTTTCCATGTCCACCCGATGCCTCGAGCAATGTCTGAAAAGAGGTTGTAAGCTTAGATTTTTATCCTATTCTGCCCAGTGCCTCCACCCCCAATGATGCTTATCTGTGATGAGAACCAGAGGTGAAGTATTTTCACTATTGGTCTTAAAAAAAAAAAATCATTACAAGAACGGGGCTGATATCTTAGTGTTTGGTAAACTGGGAGGCGCTGAATGATAGAGACAGCCTTTAGAGTTAAACAAGTACTTGTGAGTTCTGTTTGTGTCTTTAAAAAAAAATCTTAAGTTTATTTTTTGTTATTTTCTAGTTATGAGTATGCGTGTATGTGAGTGCAGGTTGTTGTGGAGGCCAGAGGCATCGGTACATCTGGGCTGTGGTACTCAGGCCCTCTGCTGGGCCTTCTCTCCCGCTGCTGTGATTGTATGTTAGATGCAGTGAATGTAGCTAACTTTCTTTTTTTCTTTTGGTTTTTCGAGACAGGGTTTCTCTGTGTAGCCCTGGCTGTCCTGGAACTCGCTCTGTAGACCAGGCTGGCCTCGAACTCAGAAATCCGCCTGCCTCTGCCTCTCAAGTGCTGGGATTAAAGCGGTGCGCCACCACTGTCCGGCTGTAGCTAACTTTCTGAGCACCAACTGGATGGGTTTCATCTGTTGCACTCCGGAGACTGAAGCCGGCACATCTAAGTGAGTTGAGGCTAGGCTGGTCTACATAGCAAGTTCCAGGCCACCCAGGGTACACTGAGAGCCTGTTTTAAAAAAACCAAAACCAAAACCAATCCTGAGCATAGCCTGTGACTGAGACAGAGTGATAGCTTGTGGACGGATGTAGGAGTGGGTATTGCTCTAGCGTAGTTCCTAAGAGCTCTGGCTTGTGTAGAGTTCGTTTGCCTGGCTGCTTCCCACCTCCCAGCTCCTTTTTCTCTTATTTACACTAGGAAGCTTGGCAGCTTGCTAGGAAAAGAACATTATTTCTCTCTAGCTTCTCCTGACATGACCATTTTAAATACCCAAGAGACCCAGGGCCATTGATCCTTAGTCTCGTGAGTGCTGGGATCACAGGTGTGAGCCATCAGACCCAGCTGAGTATTTTTTTAGTACTGCCAGTGTTTACAAGTACAGTGATTCTGACTACAACCCCAGCATGATTACTTTTATATGCCTGAGGGGTGTGTGCTCTCTGTGACAAGTGAGGGACAGGTGAGGCGTGTGGCTGAGAAAAGTAACAAGAACAGGACTCCCCCGGCCGGGTGTGGTTGAGCAAGTCCCAGCATTCTGGAGGAGGCAGAGGCAGGCGAATCTCTGTGGGTTCCAGGCCAGCCTGCTCTACATATAGAAACCCTGTTGGGAAAAACAAAACACAAATAGAACCCGTGTGCCAACAGTTGACCTTCATACACCTGCATGCAGTACTCACGCACAGTGATAGTAAATAAAGACTGGGTTGGGTTGTTGTCGTTGTTTTGTTTAGTATGTGTGTGTGTTTTTTTTAATAAGACAATCTCTATTATGTAACTCCAGCAGTCTTGGCACTTCCTAGGTAGACCTAGGTGGCCTTGAACTCACAAGAGATCCACCTGACTCTGCCTTCTGGGTGGTAGGATTAAAGGCATGTGCCACCACCAGTCCACTCATGTTTTTTAATTAAAAAATAAAGTTCTCAGAACCCCACAAAAAGACCCCATCAACCAGGTAACTCTGTACTTAAGATCTGTACCCTGAACCGTGGTAGTTGTGCACGCCTTTAGTCACTGCGCATGGGAGGTGGAGACAGGCGGCTCTCTGAGTTCAAGGGCAGCCTGGTCTACAGAGCCATTTTGGAAAGCCAGGCTTCCACACAGAAACCCTGACTCTAGGCCCCAGTCAATCAATCAGAGACTTCATTGGATAAACGCTACACAACATTCCTTAGTGTTTAGCTTGAACTGATGGAAAGTGAGAAACAATGTGTCTTTCAAGTCTTGGAAGTGACAGAGACTTGTGAGATTCCAGATATAGACAAAAGGCAGAATGAGGTAGGCCTTAAACATTAAGCAACCAAAGCAAAGTTGCAACATGGTTAAAAACCATCATTCTAAAATAAAGGTCCCGAGTCTTCTAAAATGAAACCCAAGGAAAACTGACGTGTTGGTCTCAAAAAGGGGAACATACCCGTCTTACATGTTATCTACCTCCTCTTTCTTCCTTTTTCTTTTCTTTTTTTCTTTTAGAGCATGTTTCTAGTACTTTTTTAAACTGCCAGCAATTTCAGAACTTCCTCTTAGAGGTCATCCATCAGTGACTCTGTCCTCCATGAGTAAATGCAGTATCCAAAGGCTAAACTGAAGACTGGATGTAGCTCAGTGGTTAGAGTGGTTGCCTAGCATCTGTGATGTGCTGGTGCCCCAGCACCAAAGCAGCTAAATGGAAGAGTTTGTAGATTATTGTCATTTCCTGTCAGTGGAATGTCTTTCATACATACATACATGGACCTGGACTGTGAATTAAAGAGTTTGTAGGAAGCCAGGCATGATGACACACACCTTTAATTCCAGCGCTGGAGAGGCAGAAGCAGGCAGATTTCTGTGAATCCAGGCCAGCCTGGACTACATAGAGAGTTATAGGACACCAGGGCTACATAGTGAAGCCCTGTGTCAGAAATAAAAGGAGAATTTGTAGGAGATGGGTGTGCTATAATCCTTCATGTGGAGGGATGGCAGGGGCAGGGTGATCACAGAATCATAGGTCAGTCTGGGCTAAGTGAATCCTTGTCCTGTACCAAAATAGAGGGAAAATGTAAGATACACACAATGAAATTAACCATCTTAACTAATTTTTTTAATTAATTAATTTATTTATTTATTTTTTGGTTTTTCGAGACAGGGTTTCTCTGTGTAGCCCTGGCTGTCCTTGGAACTCTGTAGACCAGGCTGACCTCGAACTCAGAAATCCGCCTGCCTCTGCCTCCCAAGTGCTGGGATTAAAGGTGTGCGCCACCACTGCCCGGCCCATCTTAATTAATTTTAAGTGTGTAATTCATTTTCCGTTCTCTAAAGCTTTCTCTTGTTTATGTGTTCAGGTAAAGTTCTCCATGTAAATATCCCCTTTCTTTCTTTCTTGAGACAAGTTTCTCTGTGTAGCCATGGCTATCCAGAAACTTGCTCTGTAGACCAGGCTGGCTTCAAACTCACAAAGATCTCCCAGCTTCTGCCTCTCACATGCTGGGATTAAATGTGTGCACCTCCACACTCAGCAACAGGGACCTTAACTTAAGAGTTTGCATCTGACTGATTTGTGAATATGGCTGTAGTTTTTTCCCTCACTAACAGTCGGGGATAGTGTTGGCCAGTCTTAGGTTCATGCTGTATTAAAATATCTAAGGTGTCTCTGGGGATCCAGGGATCTTCATGGATTATTCTTTGGCTCACTACCATGGCTGGAGCAGGTAGTTTCTTATCTTTGAAAGGATTTCATGTATCCCAGGCTGGCCTTGAGTTTGCTCTTCAGTTTAGGATCACCTTGAACTTTTGACCCTCCTGCCTCTACCGGATGTTGGGGTTATAGGTACATAGTACCATCCTTGGTGCATGCTGTGCAAGCTGAGGCTCTGGGTGCTAGAAGGACACTACAGGTGAGCTATAGCTCCTGTCTGGAACTTAAGTTTTCTAGAAAAAAAACTGAGGAAATCTTTCTTATACAATACCGCCCTCCAGTTACTAGCATTGTTAGACACTCTCTGTTAAGTAAAGGTGAGGGCAGAGAGACAGCGGAAATCAGTGTGGAGTGAGTTACCTGTTGTGTGGTCCCCTGGTGTGTCCTCTGACACAGCCCTACTTTAACACTTTCCTGACCTAGTGTCTGATTTAAAGATGAGACTTGGTTTTTCAGCAGTCTTCTTACATATGTGTGATCAGGCTTGCTGGCCCACACTTCAATCCCTGGAGACGAGGATTAGGGATCAGGATCATCCTCAATGTCCGAGGCCTGCTTCAGCCCCCTGCCTGCCCCGTGCATGTTTTCGTGAAGGAGTCATTCATTGATATGTGCTTAACATGTGTGAGGCCCAGGGTTCAGACCCAGCACCAAGAGGAGAAAAAGAAAAATGTGCCAAACACTAGCTTCAGAAGAGGGCCCCACAGGGCTGTTCTCTCACGTCTGATGGTGGTGTTATTAACATGCTTTCTGAGGAAATTGGGAGTCCTTGCTACGGGTTTTATTTTATACGTATTTTTAAGTAGTGCCTGGGACTCTTGGTGTACTAGGACCTTATAGCTTATGAAGCTTATATAAACCATGTTTGTTTTAGGGTTTTCTTTTTTAAACTTGTTCATATGTTTTTGAAAGACAGAAGCGAGTATCCAGGTCTGGACTGGAGCTACAGGTGGCTGTGGTCTGCCTGGCGTGGAGGAGTGGCAGGGCCTCCTGACCTCTCCCTTTCCGTCTTTCTCCCCAAGACAGGTTCTTGCTAAATAGCTCAGCTCTGCCTTGACCTTGATCCTCTGGTTACCGCTGCCTGGGTGTCATCTTAGTTACAGGAACATAGGAAAAGCACATTGCTGTGTTAATGAAAGTAGTGTCCCCATGTGCTGTTAACGTAGGGCTTGCATTTCCAGTCACAGACAGGAACTACATTACAGAGGAACGGTTGGCTCTTGTGTTTTGCTTCTTACATTTTATTTATTTTTGTGGGGAGGGAGAAGTGGGCATGCCCGCTCCATTGTGGGGATTGGGTTGGCTCCTACAATGTAGGTCTTGGGTATCACACTGTGGTCATCTGGCTCGATCACAGACGCACTTACCCACTAAGCCATCTTACCAGCTCTGGGGCTATATTCTTTTCTTTTTTTCTTTTCTTTCTTTTTTTTTTTTTTTTTTCTAAGACATGGTTTCTTCTCTGTGTAGCCCTGGCTGTCCTGGAACTCACTGTGTAGACTAGACTGGTTTCAAACTCGGAGATCTATCTGCCTCTGCCTCCCCAGTGCTGAGATTAAAGGCGTGCACTACAGCCTCCACCACAGTGCTCCAGGGCTGGTTTCTTTACTGTTTCCCATCCTCCGTCACCCCAGAGTTCATCTACTGTGTATGGAGCAGCAAAGACTAACCACCAGGCAGTGGTGTTTGTTTGTTTTTAAGTATTTTTATTTTAAATTATGTGCACACTCACACATCAGTGTGTCGGTATGTACACATGAGTGCAGGAGCCCATAGAGGCCAGAGGCATTGTATTCCCGGATCTGGAGTTAAAGACACTTGTTGAACTTGTAGAAATAAGGACCTTTAACCACTGAGCCCTCTCTCTGGCCCCACATGGTAGGGTTTAAGTGTTTGCGGGCAGACACTAGTGACAGTGTAAAGGAAAGGAAGGCAGTGTTGCTCCGGTCAGCATTGGATCTCCATTAGGAAGGTCAGTACTTATCAGAGAAAAGTTGTGTGACACCCAGGGAGATTCCTAGTCTACACTGAGACAACAGTAAAGTCTCAGAACACAGTTCAGGATATGCAAGCCTCGTGTGGCTGCTGAGGAGGGTTTTGTTTTGGACAGGGATGAGGAGGTCATGAATAACAAGTGTGGCATTGTTTTTGGTATAGAATATTGGTCAGGTGATATTGTTAGGAACGAGAAGAATCGCTGTTGTAAAATTTACTGTCTTGTTTTGAGACAGGGTTCTGCTGTGTAACCCTGGCTGGCCTAGAACTCCTGTATAGACCAGGCTGCTCTGGAATTTACTTGCAGGAAGCTTACTGGCTCCTCCTGCCTCAGCCACAAGTTCCTTGAGATTTCAGGTGTGAGCCAACAGTCACCCCATGGGGCTCACAGTACTTCACAGGAGTTGCCCCAGGGGCAGTGACAGGCTTTGCGGGGGGGGGGGGGGGGGGGGGGGGCCCCCCCCCCCCCCCGCCCCCCCCCCCCCCCCCCCCCCCAATGGTCCCCACCTCCTCCTGTCCAGGCCCCTCCCCCGCCATCTTTGGCACCTGCCCTCAGTTGTGTTACCTCAGATGGAACTGGTCTATAAATAGGATGCTAGCGTGTTTGACCTTCTGTGTCTGGCTGCTTTCTTCCTTTCCCCGTCTCTGTCCAGCCCTCGGGAGCTTGAGCACCGTTTCCCTGGAGTTCAGAGAGCCATCAGTGAGGGCTGCTGACGCTTCCTGGTGGCTGCCGGTTTATGTTCTGGGAGGGATGAATGAGAGCCTGTGCTAGCTCCTCACACCCTCCTCCTGTCGTCAGCAGGACAGTGTCCTAATAAACAGATGGCATCCCAGTCAGTGTGAACAACACTGATAGCAACGGTGGTCAAGGGTATCATTGTGTGCGTGCATGGTGGGTATGGGACCCACAGTGAGGAGACGTCAGGACAGCTTTTGGATTGAATGGAGGCAGTAGGCTTGCACAGCGAGCGCTGTCGCCTGCTGCACCGTCCTGTCAGGCCCTTCCTTGTGCCCTGCATTCTTATTCCCTAATTATGGGTAGTGCATCTTCTATGTGCTCGTTGACCGTTTGTGCATTTCCTTTGGGGAATCTGCCTTCTAGTCCCCCCACTTCACAGTGGGTTCAGTATTTGCTGGGAAGCTGTAAGAGGCCTGTGCTCTTGGTGCTGGACTCCTGGCTGCCAGATCCTCCTGTTCTCTGCGGAGCTGACTGCCTCTGTGGAGACCGCTTCATGGCCTGCGCCCATTTCCCACACGGCTTCGTCTTCCAGTGGCCAGCTACTTTCTTTTCCTTAGAATGCCCTCTGCCCTTTCTGGCCTAGGAATCCACAGGTTTGTTTCTTTCCTGGGATTGGCGCATTTACACCATTCTTAGGACACTCTTCTCTGCACGCCTGCACTTATATGATGTCATAGGGCACCTGTCCCCAGGAAATGCCCCTGAGCATGGTCTTTGGTGTGGAGACACGCTGGGTGTTGTTGAGAGTAAGGAGAGACGTGTTTAGCTGTTAGAGGCCTCATCTCACTGTGGTCCCCTGCCTCAGCTAGTGGAAAGGCTTAATTGTGCCAGTCTATATTTCTCTTTTTATTATCGCAGTATGTGTTAGAACAGCTGCACACGTTCCACGATGCTCAGAGGTCAGTTGGCTCTTCCTCTGTGGGTTCCAGGTGTCAGTTAAAGTCATCCGGTTTGTAAAGCAAGCTTTTACCTGCTGAACCAACTTTTCTTGTTTTCCTCCATTCCCGGGAATTGAACATAGGGCCTCCTGCATTGAGATAAGGACTCAGCTGTATCCCTACCTTGTAGTGACACAGAACCTTCCTGCTTCAGCCTTCCTTCCAATTGCTGCTTTATGGGTGTGCACATAAAAGCCAGGTTTGATAGTAAATGCCTGTGATTCTTGTCTTGGGAGACTTGCTGACCGTGCACACTTGAGTCACTGTGCTGTGTCATCAGCTCATGGCCTGTGACAGACCATCCACCCTCTAATGACTGACCAACAGAGGACATGCTTCTAACGTATCTCTGGTTGAGTCTTGCTCTAACCTAGACTGGCCCCCACTTCATGTGATCCTCCTGTTGCTGCAGCGTGGGAGTCCCAGGTGTGAGCCACCACGCCTGGTTCTCGCTCTGTTTTGCTTTTCGGTCTCTCATGGGCCATATAAGCTCCAACCTCCTCACGCTCTGCTCTCGGCTTCCCAGTGCTGGGCTTGCTAGGTGGCACGCCACCTGCCGAGCTGATCTACAGCCTCTTTTATGGTTTTCTATTCTCGTTTCTATTGCGGAAACATGTTAGTGTGCTTTCTTTAAGTTAATCTTTTTAAAGATGTATTTATGTGTGTGAGAGTTTTATCTGTGTAGTGTGTGTACTGTGTGTATCCAGTATTCATGGAGGCCAGAGGAGGCCATCAGCTCTCCAGCTACTATAGGGATGCTAACATTTCTGAACCCAGGGCTTGTGCAAGAGCACTTAGTGCTCTTAACTGCTGAGATGTGCTAGTTAGAGAAGGTTTCCTCTCTTCCCTTTTGCATTCGAGTCACAGCCCTTCAGTCTGTTAGCGAGTGAAAATTGTGCTTAGGCTAGTCCTACTGTACTTACAGTTCTGGCTTAGGCTAGTCCTACTGTGCTTACTGTGTTGGTGCTATTTTATGTTCTGGTGGACTTTCACTTCTGAATTCTCAAGTTGCTCTAACGTTTGTTTTTGCTTTTTCAAGACAGGGTTTCTTTGTGTATCCCTTGCTATCCTGGAACCCACTCTATAGACCAGGATGGCCTCAAACTCAGAGATATCCACCTGCCTCTGCCTCCTGAGTGATGGTATTAAAGATGTGTGCTACCACCCTGCCCTGCTGGTTGCATAAAATCTTAAATTCCAGCCAGCAAAATCCTCCAAAGTAAGACAGTCTCTGGGCCTTTACATTGTCCCTCTTGCAGAAACACATCCCTAACTATTTAGGGGCTGGTTGTTGTCCCATGTGTCTTACAGCTTCTGTTAGTTGACATCTAGTGCGGGTCAGAGCGTCAAGCTCTAATGCATCTGCATTGAATGCATACAGACTTATATCTGTCAGGGAGCTACGGGACAGCCAGGGCTGCACAGAGAAACCTTGTCTCAAGTAACAGTAACAACAACAAAATCTATTTTATCTTCTGTGTGTTTGAGTGTTTGGCCTGCATATCTGCATATATGTCTGTGCAAAGTCTTCATATCTAGTGTCCTAGGAGGCCAGAAGAGGGCATTAGATCCCCTGAGACTGGAGCTGGCTCTGAGCTGCTGTTGGGTCCTGGGAATTGAAGCCAGGTCCTTTGCAAGAGTAGTCAGTGCTTTTAACCACTGAACCATCTCCAGCTTCCCATGTATGGGGAATTCACAGTATATTTTAACATGTGTTTCTCACTGTGCTGGTATCCAGAAGGGAGGATGGATGGATGAGGCTGTCCATAGTCATAGAAGTCCTGTGCTACTTTGTCTTGAACTTGAACAGCTACAGGCTTGGGTGTCCATGGTGGCTGGGGCAGTCCAGAACCAGCTCTGAGACACTGAGGGACAACTGGGGTTTTTTTGTTAGTATTTTCAGTGATGTATTATTTGAAAACCTATTTATGGATTTTTTTAAAAGTTTTTAACTATTATAAACTATCTGCTAACTTGCCTAACCTCTCTTCCTCTCTTGTTAGGACTTATGACTTACAACAAATTCACTTGTTCAGGACAGAAAAGATAGCTTTTAAAGTCTCCCTGTGTCCTCCTGGCTGGCCTTGAACTCACTGTGTGGATATGCTGCAGACTCACCATGTAGATGCTGTTCTGGAGTTATCAGTAATCTTCCTCGAGTTGCTTCCCCAGTGCTGGATTACAGATGTGTACAGCCACACCAAACTCCTCCAGTTTTATAGGGGTGGCCAAGGTTTCCTGTATTTAAGACTGGCCTTGAAGTATTACAGATCATCCTGCTTCAGCTGACTGAACCCTGGGATTACAGATGTGTTCCACCACATCTGGCTTATTATTTTAGAGGTTCTTAATGTTTGCAGATTGCCTCCTTGAAGGATGTTGTGATTCACCCTGGTAATGAGACAGTTACAAAACCTGCTTTCTGAGAACTTGAGATTTCACTTCGCCAGGCCTGCTTGTTTGTGAGGTAAAAGGTTGTTTTTGCATTTCCGTGATTGCTAGTGTGGTTCAGGGCTTTGCTTATACACAGGGTGGCTATTTCTTTGCTTTCTTTCCTTTTTCACTCTGTTTTCTGTTATGTAGCCTGGGCTGTCTTGAACTCACTATGTATCTAAGGCTGGCTTGGAACTCCTGACCCTCTTGCCTTCTCCTGCCTCCAAGTGTCTTGTATCATGGCTTTCTTATATACTCAGAAAAAATATGATGCACCATGTCTGTGTACTGGCCATCTGGATTTCAAAATCTTTAAGACTTTGCTGTTTTTTATTCTTGCCACCAGAACTTTTTCGTTGTTCT
The DNA here is from genome assembly GCF_004785775.1 of Grammomys surdaster. Lineage (NCBI taxonomy): Eukaryota > Metazoa > Chordata > Mammalia > Rodentia > Muridae > Grammomys > Grammomys surdaster. The sequence goes on from NW_021604718.1 coordinate 956,106, forward strand.
ATTTGTTTTTTTTTGTTTGTTTGTTTTGTTTCTGTTTTTCAAGGCAGGGTTTCTCCGTATAGGCCTGGCTGTCCTGGAACTCACTCTGTAGACCAGGCTGGTCTCAAACTCAGAAATCTGCCTGCCTCTGCCTCCCAAGTGCTGGGACTAAAGGCATGCACCACCACTGCCCCGCTTGTTGTTCTATTATTTGTTTTTTGTTTTTTTTTTAAATGCTACTAGGTTTAATTCATGTGAGTATTTTGCCTATTTGTGTGTCTGTGCACTGTGTATTTTATTTTTAAAAAGGTTGTGTGTGTGTGTGTGTGTGCGCGCACACGTGCGCGCATGTGAATGTATCCCAGAGGTGTAGTAGAGGCCAGCAGGTCTCAAATGCCCTGAAGATGTGATTACAGAGACTGAGCTGCTCGCTGGGGAGAGTGTGCATCTTTCTCTGTTTATCAGTCATCTGTGTGTTTCTGTGACTTGTGTGAGATAGTTTTTTTTTTTCACCTCAATTTATGTGAGGTATTTGCACAGTAGCTATTTAGCTGTATTCAGCACTCACTTTCTAACTTCGTCTTTTCACCCTTTCCTTGACAGAATGTATAGGCATTGGTGGTGTACTTGGGTGACTCATCAAAAGCAAAGAAATGGAATACATTTATTTTGAGAGGCTGGGAATGCTAACCCAGGGCCATGCTAGGTAAATCCTGTACCACCGAGTTACATCCTCAGCTGTTTTTAAAATTCATTTTAATAGATAGAGGGCTGTGTTTGTAGGGTGTGGTGTGACATTCTATAGGTTTGTGCTGTGTGGTGATTACCTCAGCCCAGTTAGCCTGACTCGGATGCTTAGCATCCATTCCCCCTCCCTTCCTCTTGAGCCTGTCCTGTAATGGGCTGGCCGTGACCTCAGACTCAGAGACCTGCTGCCTCTGCTTGGATCCAAGTGTGCTGCCTCCGCCGGCTCTAGCGACTTTGGTTTGGCTGGTTTTTTGGTTTTCTTTTCAAATTAAATTATCTTTGTTCCATTCAGCTGTGCATTTATTTTCCGTATCATCAGATACATTAGGTGTTCTGTCAGCCCTCTTCCCCCCTTCCCTTGTTTTAAAATATAAAAGTATTCTGAGGAGTTGGAGAGCTGGCTCAGTGGGGAGGGGCCAGGCTGGACCCTCAGCACCTGCACACCTGCATGATACGATGTCCCACAGCTGTCTGTGACTCCAGACCCAGGAACTGATGCCCCCTGCCTGCTGCCTTTGTGGGCAGTGCGTGCATGCTTCACAGATGTCCATGAGGGAGACAGCCACATACATTAAATAAAAATAAACATTAACAAATAGTCTGTGCCAGGCATTGTGCCATATGCCTTTAATTCCAGCACGTAGAAGGCAGAGGCCTGTAGTTCTCTGTGAGTTTGATGCCAGCATGGTTGAGGCAGGGGGGGGGGGGAGGGAGAGAAATAGTTCGTTCGCTCGTTCCAGGACAGCCAGAGTTACAAGGGGTGGGGGTGGAGGATGAAGCAAAAAATAAAATAAGGTAAAATAAAGGGTTCCAGAGCTTTAGTTCCACAGTGGTCGTCCTAGTTGAGCGTAGGCCTGCTGCATGGTTCTCAGCCCACAGTGGTCGTCCTAGTTGAGCGTAGGCCTGCTGCATGGTTCTCAGTCTGGGGCTTCATTTCTGGTAATTGGATCAAGCCCATTTCTTGGAAAATCTTCCATCCCATTAAAGCTAGCCTTTTTGAAAGTGCAGTGGAAATATTTGAAACTTTGTCATTCTGAGTCAACTTCTTTCATTCTCTGACCCATAATTGACAGGAGTTTGGCTGGGCTGTTTATTTGAAGGCTGGCTATATTTTTCTCAGGATTTTGAAGGCCTGGTTGGATCTTGACATATTGTAATTGTTTTGATTCTCTGAGTGAATCACAAGCTCTCCGTTCTTTGGAAGACTCTGACTCGAGAGCTCTTGGCCTGACTGGACTGCGGTGCACCTCAGCGTGTTCTCAGCCTGGCGGGCCTGCCAGTAGACAGAAGCCTCTTCCTTTGGCCTTGGAAATTTTCCTATTCCATTCTGAATCCGCTCATGTTATAGTCCAGGCCGACCTTCAACTCAAGATTCTTCCGCCACAAGGCCTCCCAAATGCTGGGCTACTGAGGATACGCTTTCACACGCACCGCTACAGTAGCTGCCGTCCTAGAAATGCATCTATCTGCCTTTCTTCCTTCCCTTCCCTTTCTTTTTTTTCTTTCTTGCTTTCTTTTTTTAGGAGGATGGTTTTATTCAGGTTTTCAGAATGAAGTCCTGACTTGCTGGCTCTGAGACCACCCTGGCCTTGAACTTTGGTCATCCTTCCTGGCTCCGTTTCCTAAGTGCTAGGAGTATGACAGGCCTGTGCCACCTGGGCTGGCTATTTGTACTTCTTGATGAAATTATTTATTTTGCTCTTGTTGTCTGGGTGATCTCTTTGGTGTTGTCTTCTTTAAGTTATCATTTTGTTTTGATTGAGCCGAGGTTTCTCTGCGTAGCCCTGGCTGTCTTTGGAACTCCATCAGTAGGGCAGTCTGGCCTTGAACTCGGGTCCTCCTGTCTCTGCCCCGTAGCTGAGGGATTGCAGGCTGTGCCCCGAACCAACAGCGTAGCAAGTAGCTGGCTCTCCTTTGGGTGGGACTTTATTAGGTTTATGCCTATCTCGGCAGGTACGGGTTAGGATTTCATGTGTCACTGGTGAGAGACATTGTGTTGTGTGGAGAGAGAACGTGTGGACCTGGGCAGACGCCTTGTGCTGCTCTCTTGTTTCCTGTGCAGCATTTCTACCCTGCCTGCTTTCTCTGTGCCGAGGATGGAGCCAGGGCCCACAGTGCTCTCTGAGTAGCCCCAGCTCTCACTAGCTTAAGCACTTCCCTCAGGAGACCTAGTGGAGATGAGTTTCTGTGAGGTAGATACCTAGGAGTCGTAGCCAGTTGTAAGGTAAATTGTGCAGGGTTTGAACATCCGCCAAGCTGTGTTCCAGAGCCACTACTGTCCTGTACCCCATGAACAGTGCATGGAAGTCTCTTATGGACTTCACGGATTCTTTTTCCTGAACATTTGTGATGAGTCTCTGGCATCCTACAGTCCACCCCTGAGCCCCACAGAGAGGACAAAGGCATCTTTCTACAAGCGCAGATCATTATCAGCACCAAGGACAAGCACATGGAAACACTAGCACAGGCCAGTCCCAGTTCCCGCTTGTGCCCAGAGCATCTGCTGATACATTTGCCTGGATAGTTTTGGGGTTTTGATATGTAGCCTTTGTGGCCTGGGCTGGCCTTGAATTCCTTGTGCACCCTAGGCTGCCTTAGACTTCCATGATCCTTCAACAGCCTTAGAACTAGGGTTACAGGAGCGGGCGGTTACAGGCAGCATCCTGTTTGTTTTTACACCCATAATTTTCCTCAAGAGTCTCATGCTGAAGCAGGAGTTCCAAACCAGCCTGAGCTACACAGTAGATCTGCCTCAGAAATAAATCCAAAGCAGTAACTACTTCTCCCTCACAAAGAATACCAGGTATACTTGGTTATCATGTCTCCTAACCTTAATGTTCTTTATATGTGTGTGTGTTGTGTGCATGTATGTCTGTGTACCACGTATGTGTGCACCTGGTATACTTGGAGGCCAGAAGAGGGCATTCAGTCCTCCTTATTCTTTAATTTAGGACTTTCTAAAATGTTTTATTTTGTGTATTTTTTGACCACCTGTGTCTGTGTACATGCCTGACTCCCAAGGAGGCAAGAAGAGGGCATCGGATCTCTGGGACTGGACTTACAGAGGACTGTGAACACCTTGTGGGTGCTGGGAATCGACCCTGGGTCCCTGAACAGTGACGAGTGCTCTAACCTCTAACTATGCTCTCCTGCCCCAGGACTTTGTTTTTAAACCTGTATGTAGAGTTGAGTTTGCTGCCTCTGAGCAGTCGACATGGTTGATGAGTTGCACTGTCAAAATTAGATTTAGGTTAAACCATTTCGTTGTTGTTGTCAAAAATACTGGGCAGCTGTCTATCTTCCAGTACACCAAATGTTGGATGCTGGCAGTATTTCCCTGTGGTTACACTGCGAGCCTCAGCAGCCTGTCAGCCCACAGTATCCATGGAGGAGCCTGAGTTCCTAAACATGGTAAAAAGGTTACTTTCTCCTTTTGTTAGTTGCAGTCTGAGGAGGAGTTAGGGTGAGTTTTGTGGTGAGACACCATGACTAAAAGGCATCGTCAGTCTGAGGAGGAGTTAGGGTTAGTTTTGTGGTGAGACACCGTGACTAAAAGGCATCGTCAGTCTGAGGAGGAGTTAGGGTTAGTTTTTGTGGTGAGACACCGTGACTAAGAGGCATCGTCAGTCTGAGGAGGAGTTAGGGTTAGTTTTTGTGATGAGACTCCGTGACTAAAGGCATTGTCAGGAGGAAAGAGTTCTCACTCATGTTTCTGTACATTTCTAGTTCCTCACTGAAAGCCGTCAGGGCAGGAGCCTGGGCCAGGAGCTGATGCAGAGGCCATGGAAGGTGCTGCACACTGGTTTGCTCCCCCTGCCTTGCTCAGCTTGCTTTCTTATAGAACCCAGGACCACCAGCCCAGGGATGGCTCCACCCACAATGGCCTGAGTCCTCCTATAACAGTCATTAAGAAAATGTCCTTTCGGCCTGCCCACAGTCCAGTTCTATAGTGGCATTTTCTCAGTTGAGGTTCCCTCCCCTCAAATGACTGCCCTGTCAATCTGAGGTAAAAGTAGCATTCTCTAAAGGTGCAGTGAATTCTCTTTTGGGGTAGATGGCAATAGTTTCTTCTGAGACAGTCTCTTAGTTAGCTCAGGCTGCCCTCACATCCAGTGATCCTCCTCGGATTACAGCAGTGCACCACCATGCCTGCTGTGAAATGAAGGTTTACACTCTGTTTTGTTCTTACTCCCCTTCCCCCTTTTCCCCCCCTCCTTGTTTAACTTCCTACCGGTTTCCCTCCCTTCTTCCCTTTCTTGTGTTGTATAGGCTGTGAACTGAGCATGCTGAGTTCGCCTCTTAAGTGATGGACTTGCAGCATAGACTGCCACCATTCTGGGCTATTCTGTTTAGCAAGGTCTCCCTCTGGCCCGCTGGCCTGAGTTTACTGCGTAGCCCAGGCTGGCAGCACAGTGGTACAGCTTCTCCTGTTTCAGCCTCTGGTGTGATGCTGGATCACAGGTATTGCCTGCATATCTTAATCTAGTCCGAAAGTGACAAGGACTCCTAGATGGCCACCAAAGCCACAGTCCCCCCCAAGGCAGCTGGGTCCAAGTGTAAGGCCTGCCCAAGCTCCAGCAGTGCTCAAGGACTGCCTGGCACCTCATTTAGCGAGTCCTTATTTTAAAGGAAGAAAATTAATTTTTCAAAGCCTGTTTATTCTGAAATGAAAATAATGTTAGAGTCGTTGACATGTCTGAGACCTCAATGCATGTCTGAAGCATGTGTGCCTGGGGCACGGAGACGTTAATGGATCTTGAGTGCCTGCATAGTAGGCCTTTGCAGGAGCATAGTAGGCCTTTGCAGGAGCAGCTCTTTGTTGCATTTGCAGTGCTGAGAATGCACCAACCTATAGAACCCTAACTTTTATTTTTAGGAGAAAATTTTACTATTGGTGGGTGGCATGCCGTGGCATGTTTATGGCACTCAGGGACAGCCTGGTTCCTACGTGCCCTGTGGGATCCAGGGACCAAGCTCAGGCTGCTAAGGTGACAGCACATAATTTGTCTAGTATGTCTTTCTCTCCATCTAGTATAGCTTTTCATTTATTTTTGTTTTATTCCATTTATTTCTTTTGTGTGTGGACGTGTGTGTGCACATGTGGAGTCAGAGGACAACCTGCTTTTTGTCCCACCGTGTGGCTTCCAGGTCACATGGTGCTCAGTGTGCTCAGGCCACTGTGGTTGGAACAGATGCTATCACTTAACTCAGCCATCTTGATGGTCCCAGTGTGTGCTTGTTTGTTTGTGTGTGTGTGTGTGTGTGCGTGCGTGCATGCATGTGTCCTTGTTGATGTGTGCGCACAGTGCCGGGGCCATGGAGGCCAGTAGAGGGTATGTGGTTCCTGGACTCACCTGTGTTTGTGATCTTCTCATGTAAAATGTTACTGTGCGCGTATGCCTGTGCACCATGTGCATGCAGTGCTCTAGGAAGCCGGAAGAGCACCTTAGAGTTTTTGGAGCTGAAGTTTGAGACTGAGCCACCATGTAGGTGCTGGGATTGAACCCAGGTTCTTTGCAAAACCAGCAAGTGTTCTTAACTTCTGTCCAGCCCTGTATGGAACTTTGGGCTTGTTTTTTGTTTTTGTTTTGTTTTGTTTTTTAAACAATCTCTATATAGTCCTGACTGATCTATAGCTTGCTGTGTAAACCAGGCTGTGCTCAGATTCATAGACATCTTGCCAGTCCTTCACGAGTGCTGGGATTATGTATTCAGAAACTTTTTTTGGCAACTTTAAAAAAAAATCAGACCCAAAAGTTCTTTGTGTTTTTAAACTAGGAAACAGCTCTTTGACAGTCTTAGGATCAGATCAGTTTGAAACTCAGCTTAATCGCAGATTTATCTGATCCTATCATAACTCACTGTCAGAATTTCATAACAAACCAAAACTGTTTGTAAGTAGCGCTGTGTCTGAACATGCTTTGTGCTGTCATTCTGGGATACTGGGGTATTCCACATTTTCATGTCTCCTCACAGGGTCTCAGCATTTCCAGAAACTGTAGTTACCATAGACACAGTGACTGTAAATCATTTCAGGAAATTGAATCCAGCAACCAAAAACCAAAACAAGGAGTTATTCTAAACCTGCATTTTTGACCGAAACGTGAGTTCTTGGCCGCAGAGGTCCATGACGGAAGTGACTCAGCAGAGTGCAGCCTCAGGTTTCCAGTGCACAGTCTGCCTTTGTCCTCCTGGTGTTTTCTTCTGAGTACACAGTGACGTACACAGCGCCACACTCAGTCCTCGCCTCAGGGTTGTGCATTGCAATAAATTACTCTAACAATGTGGCTTCATGTGCAAGTTCATCTTAATAGTTAGCAGCTTGAACGTGGACTGACTGAGCCAGACAGCAGGGTCTGAGCTCCGGCTGCCTCTATTTCTCCATCTTCACAGGAAGGAGTGCCTTCCTGCCATGTGTTCTCAGACTCCTTCGTCCACCCTTGAGCGAAAGCAACCATGAGGCTTGGCCAGAGACTGTCTGCTGATGAGTAATTTAATTTCCCCTTGCAGCGTGCCTTGGCATGTGGGTCTGAGGGCAGAGGACACACTGGGGATCAAGCACCGGGAGCTCCCGTGTGGGCACCTGCCAGGCTGTGCTCGTCCCTAGAGCTGTAGATGACGTCACTGGAGTGAGTGGTTTATGCTCAGTGCTGGGGTGAAGTCTGTGGCTGTGTGTATACTCAACACTCTACCCCTGAGCTGTTCCCTCGGCTCAAAAAAGTATTGTTTTTAATTTGTTAGATTTTTCTCTTTTCTTTTCCATCCCTGCCCCTGCACTTACTGTGTGCATGTGTGAGTACATGCTAGCCATGGCTCATGGGGCAGTCAGAGGAGAGCCTCTCAGGAGGTGCAGCCTCTCCGTCTGCTAGTTGGGTTATAGTGACGGAACTTAAGTCGTCAGGCCTGGCAGCAAATGCCTTTACCTAGTGAGCCACCTTACCAGTCCCCTTCATGTCCTCTCTCCTGGGGGGTGGGGTAGTGTCTCATATTATAGCTCAGGCTAGTAACCTAGAACTTACTGTATAGCCCAGGCTGGCCCCAAACTCCTGACCGTCCTCCTCCCTTAACCTTTCGAGCACTGCGACTGCAGACGTTAACTGCCATGTCTGGTTAGACATCTCCTTTTGCTTCAGTTGATCTAAATTCCCCTGTACATGAGAGCAGGTAGGGTCTCAAGTGGTCCTACTTAATCTTGAACTCGATACGTAGTGGAGGCTGGCCTTTTGAAACTCCTGATCCTTCTGTCCTGCTTTTCATGTATTGAGCTTACAAACATGCACCACAGTGCCCAGCTCGTATTCTTATTTATTGTTGCTTTTTAATGTATATGAGTATTTTGTACGAATCTGTGTAACAATACACACTCATGCATGTACACACGCGCACACACACACACACATATACACACACACATACACAGTATGCTCACAGAGGCCAGGAGGAGAGGGTGTTGGGTTCTCTTGTATTGGAGTTACAAAGTGGATGCTGGGTATTCAATCAGGGTCCTCTGAAGAACGGCTCGTGCTCTTAACTGCTGAGCCGTGTCTGCGGCCCTGTGGCCCTGTGAGCAACCGCGCTGGCCTTCAGGCCTGATGACCCAAGTTCAGCACGCATAGTCACGCAGTGTTGGGTGGGGAGGACCAGGTTGAACAAGGTGTCCTCTGACCTTCACATTGTTCTGCTGGGACGCTCAGTATATGTTCATGTGAACACACAATGTTTAAAATTCACACAACATTTTCAATTCTAAATTTTTTTGGGGGGGTATACAATCTTGGTATGTAGCCCAGACTGGCCTTGAACTTGTGATAGTCCTCCTCTTGCCTCTGCCTTCCTGGTACTGAGACCCAGCACTTGGGACTCAGACAAGTGGGTCTCTGAGTTTAAGGCCAAACTGATCTATTTGTCTAAGTTCCAGGACAGCCAGGGGTTCGTACTGAGACTCTGTTTGAAAAAAATAAAAATGTCTGTGGCAGTGACAGAGTGTAGCACTTCAGTCATCCCAGACATCCCAGACAGAACAGGTCCTGCGGTATTCCCCTTCCCCACTGCCCATTCCTCGTTTGTCAGGTTTTTGTGCTGTAGTTGTTTGAGACAGTTTCTTTGTGTAGCCCTGACTGTCCTAGAACTCACTGTGTAAATCTGGCTGGCCTCAAACTCAGTGAACCACCTGTTTCTGCCTCCAGAACCATAGGATCAAAGGTGTGCGCCACCACGGCGAGCATCTTCAGGATGTTTTTAACTGGATGAGCTTTTATTGAAGACTGCTTCTGTCTAGAAACTCTGAGGAAGGCTGGGGCGGAGGCTTTCTTGCAGCCAGTGTTCTTCCTTCCTGGTCAGCAGTTTGGAGACAGGAGCGTACATGCTGGCACTGAATGAGAGCTACGTGAGCTAATCTGGCTCTTGCTGGCCCAGGATCTGAGCAGTAATCTGACTGGAGCCCTGAGGAGGCGTGCCCAGCCATGGCTGATGGCTGCAGTCAGCTTCTGCAGTGTCTAGGAAGTGACTTGTTCCGTCACCTCTCTCCATTCCGATTTACTCATTGTAAGTTTAGGCTTTAATAGGGCCCTTGGTCTTTGCTGGCTCAATTACCTGTACCAGGCAGGTGTGGGTGAGGAAGCAGTTTTGCTTGCTTTGGCTGTGGGATGAATTGGGGGTTCGTGGAGGGGCTTGAGGAAGGGGAACATTTCTGCCTAGTAAGGGGAGTGTGACTTTTGCTCTTGTTAGTGGTCCATCCATCTCCAGTGCTCCGGGAGGCTGACCTGATGGCACACCGTCGGGTAAGACAAGACACAGATGACAGTGAGAATTGCTGATTCTCCTGAATGGGCAAGAGTTTGTCCCTCCCAGCAGAAGACAGTGCAGGCTGCTTGCAAGAGAGACTGAGGCAGAAAGAACTTGTACTAATGCTTTCCAATGAGCAAGCTGAAAGTGCGCTGCCGCTCACACACTTGCTCTCAGTCCTTAAGGCAGAGCTGCGTGCTGATGTGCTTGGAGTCTGGCTGTGGCCCCTCAGGTTTACCAGCCTCTGTTTTCCGTTTTGATCGTTGTTATCTACAAAGGAAAGAGCTGGAAAGACTAAAGTCCAAGCCTTTGTATGCAACAGGGAGTGAGCAGGTGCAGGTTGGCTCTTGGCCCAGCTCTGCTCCATGTAAATTTCATCAAGCACATGGGACAGGCAGGCAGCCGGGTGTCGTAATTCCAGTCCTTACTGAGTAGTATGATGCACCGCCATCACATGATCCGTGCTCAAAGTATCAGTTGCTCCTAGTGTATGTGTTGCAGTCGTTTCCTACTGTGTGTGTGCGTGGCAGAAGCAGCCCACGGGCTCCACCGTTCAGTTGCTTATGCTGAGAAGCCTGCAGATTGGCTCGTCTGCTCTGAGAGCTGGTGGTGAGCTTACTGATGTAAGACCAGAAGAGAATCCCGTAATATCATCGCCAGTAACGCCTTTGAGCTCTGTACCATACTTAGCAGTCTTTGTGGCTTCTGGTTTCTGGCGCTGGAGCTGTGAACCAGCCGTGATGCAATGCTGTTGTGTTTGCAGGACTCTGGATGGTGTGCTTGGCTCCTTAGGGGCAGCTAACCGAGCTGCTCTTCCGAGGAAGTTATGAATGGCGTTTTTGCTTTCTTCCTTAGCGTTTTCTGACTGGAGACTGGGTCTCATGTAGCTCAGCTTGATCTTGGTTCTTCATCATCTGACCTCCACTTCCTGCGTTCTAAGATTTACAGGCTGGTGTGCCCTCCCCTAGTCTTTCGTGAATGTATATGCACGCTGGTTTGTGTGGAGGCCAGAGGTGCAAAGATGGCTGTCCTCCTTCAACGTTTTGTTTTGTTTAGTTTGTTTTGAGTTAGGGTCTCACTGTGTAGCCCTGGATGGGCTGAACCTCAGGCTATATGGACCAGGCTAATTAATTAATTCTTGAATTAAAGGAATGGCTGGAGTTAGACTTGTGCCACCATACCCCGCCCTCCCTAGCTCTTATAGACAAGGTGTCTCAACTTGAATTTGCCCAAGATAGCTCCGCCTATCTCTGCCTTCCATGCTTAGCTTTGCCCCTGGGTTCTAGGGAGCCAAACTCACAGGCTCACTCGTGCGGCAGTCAGGGACCTCACTCGCTTCGCCACTTCTTCATCCCCACACATAAGTCCTTTTAAACATTTTTAAAGATTATTTTATGTGCATGAGTGTTTTGCCTATGTGTACATATGTACACCGCATGCGTGCCTGGTGCCCTCAGAGCTCAGAAAGGGGGGAAGGGGGTCAGATTCCCTGGAACCAGTGTTACAGGTTGTGTGCTCCCGCATGGCTGCTGGGAATTGAGTCTGCTCTTCCCCAGCACCCCAGCTCTTACACATGTGAAACAGTGGTCACTTCTTTTTTTGTTTTTAGACAGTCATCATATTTAGCTGAGGCTAGCTCCAGACTCTACTATTCTTGCTTCATTCCCCTGAGTGCGTACAGGCTTCACCCACCACACTCAGCAAAAAGGAAAGCACCCTAAGCCATCAGTGAGACAGGTTATTTGTCATGTAGGCAGAGATCCAGCATGGGGCAGCAGCTGTGCTGCAGATGCAGTGTGAGCTTCGCTCTGTGTCTCCTTACTGAAGGAAGGCTACACAGCAGTGAGGATCCAGCCCCTCCAGGAAGCGCTCCATAAGAGACTGACTGGAGAGACTGTCCAGGGTGAAAGAGGAAACCTAGAAACACTCAGCAGTCATTGGGTAAGGAGTGGTTTACCTTACAGTGACTCAGCTGGGACAGACTACTCAGTCTTGACAGAGACTGCTCATTCCTGACAGAAATATCTTTAAGACCTAGTGTCAAAGTAATAAAGACAAGCGCAGTGTATAATGGTATCTGCTATGGGTAAGAACACTCAAAAAAAAATTCAATTTAAAAGTGGAACCTGGGCCATCCAGATGGCTCAGTGGGTAGGAATGGCTGCCACCAAACCTTGTGACCCCAGTCTGATCCACCCCACATGTGTATATGACACCCCACACCCAGACTTACACATGTACAGTAAATACATGGTTTGAGGGGTTGTTTCATTTTGCTTTGTTTTATGAAGGTAGGGTCTCCTAGCTATCCTGGAATTCTATATGCACACAAGGCAGGCCTTGAACTCACAGATCCTCATGCCTCTGCCTCTGAAGTGCTGAACACTTTAATCCCTTAAAGGAATGTGGCACCACACCCAGTGTTTGTGTTTTTATCCTTAATTTATAGAGGATGTGGAGAGGTGGTTTAGCAGGTGAGGACACTTGCAGCTCTCTTCAGGTGATGCAGGTTTGGTTCCTTGGACCTATGTCAGGTGGCTCACAACTATAACTCCAGCTCCAGGGAGTCCGCTACCTCTGGCCTCTGTGGTTATCTGCAGTGCCGTGTGCACACACATGTGGGAACACACACCCCCCCTATATGCATAATTAAAATGATAAAAACAAATCTTTTAAAAACAAAGTTACAGAGTGGCAATCTCCCTGCCTCTGTCCAAATCCTGGAGTTATCGGCCTGGCTTTGGGAAGACTCTTAGTCTCTTTGGAGTTAAACCACGGCTGGCTTTGGAGAGACTCTTAGTTGGTGTTCTTCTATCTCTGTGTCTGTGCTTGTAGTTTACAGTGGTCTGTCACCTCTGTGCGGTGCCTTCACAAGAGAGTGGCACAGGTATGTTGGCTCTGCTTTTCCAGTAGTTTCTCAGCAGTGACCAGTGGCTTTTGAAGGTCTGATAGTGGGAGCCTCTGCCTCTGTGACCAACCCTAAGAAAGGATTCTTGTTAGGTTTGACAGTTCAGGCACTGTCCCTTAGAGTGGACTGAAGTCTCTTGTCTTTTATCTATAGGAACTTACAAGCAGCCATTGGCGCCTACTATGACTTCGAGAGCCCGAATATCAGTGTGCCCTCCATGTCCTTTGTTGAAGATGTCACCATAGGAGAAGGGGAGTCAATACCCCCTGACACCCAGTTCATAAAAACATGGCGGATCCAGAATTCTGGTAAGTGTATAATGGGGGTTTATATGTTAATTGTTGGTTTCTTTATTTGTTTTAAAGTTAGAATGAGAAGGGCATGCTGGAGCTTATGGCTGTGATTTTCAGACTAAGGTTTGCTTTGTTTTTCAAGACAGGGTTTTTCTTTGTAGACCAGGCTATCCTTGAACTCATAGAGATTCTCCTGCTTCTGCCTGGAATTAAAGGGGTGTGCCACCAACTGGTGTGACTGAATTTTCTTTCTTTCTCTCTTTCTTTTTTTCTTTCTTTATTTATTTTTTTTCTTTTGGTTTTTCGAGACAGGGTTTCTCTGTGTAGCCCTGACTGTCCTGGAACTCACTCTGTAGACCAGGTTGGCCTCGAACTCTTGAACTCAGAAATCCGCCTGCCTCTGCCTCCCAACTGCTGGGATTAAAGGCATATGCCACCACTGCTTGGCCCAGTGACTGAATTTTCTAATGTAACATTTTCTCGTACCAGCACAACAACCAGACACCAGTGAACTGTCTTAAAGAAGAGGAAGGTTTAGTCTCTGGCTGCATGCAGACACGGTCTAATTCTCATTTACTACTAGGAACTAGGCTGTGGGTGCTGTTTTCTCCTCTGGAGCTCTACTGTAAGCTCAACTCTGCCAGGCTTGAGGACAGGCACCTCCTGGACCTAGCAGAGGGCAGAGCTCATGGCGTCTGCTCCGTGGAAACTCCTGTCTGTGCGTCCACAGGACTCGGATTGCACTGCAGTGTTTGTGAGGCACTGAAGGCACATGAGGAGTGTGAAAGGAGTTGCCAAGGGCTGTGTTACACAGCACAGTGCACACCACTGTAATCCAGCACTCGGGTCACAGCTAGAGCATTGCTGCAGGTGCGTGGTCAGGCTGGGTTGTTTCTTAAAATGTAAAGAGGCCACATCAGCCAGAACCACACAGGCAACCGAGTCTCAAAGGCAAAGCTAAACGGTCACTAAGTAAAGCACACTCTTCACTTGTCTGTCAGTGACGGTGGGACATGGACATGGGTACGATAAACACGGTGTCTGTTACCGCCTTCCTGGTTCACGTCCTTGAGTTCTGTGTGTCTCTCTTGTTGACTGAGACTCTGCCTCTTGGCTGAGGGGCCCTTACCACTCTTCGTAATGAGGACTGGAAAGCTCGGCAAACAGTGTCACTTAGCTGAAGCTGTAGTGTGTGGTGTGCCTGAGTCACGTCCGTCTGATGGGAGATGACCCGAGCAGGCTTCTCCAAGTTACCTTTCTTTACATCGAGTTTCCTTGTTCTCTGTAATTTAGTTCATTGTGAGGAGGAAACCGGCTAACTGGTTTTGTTTTATTTGAAGTTTTGTAGGCCAGACTGGCCGCTGGGTAACACGCCAGTCCTCGTCCGTGCCTGCTTTAATAAACTAGAATCTTACGTAAGGATTGCTGTATGAGACTCAGTTGTGGCTCTTTTGCTGTCTTAGTTCAGAGAGACCCCTGAGGAAAGCTGAGATAACAGACACTGCAGGAGCAACTGTAGACGGTGTCTGCATGCCGGCTAGCTCTGAGGGAGGCTCCTGACACAGGACCATGCTCACATTTCCAGTGTTTGGTTTTTCTTTAAACGCTTAGCCAGCATCTTAGGGTTTTTGTTTTGTTTTGCTTTTTACTTTGCCCAATTTCTTTTTCACCTTAAAATTCTCCTGCTGTAAAGTACATCAGAGATCTTTCCAGTTCAGCTTCTTTCACCGCCTCAGAGTCATGCAAACTCCGTATGACAGACTAAAAATGTTCTCAGACATACATACGGTTTTCTGTTGGTTTCCTCCCTCCCTCCCTCCGTCCCTCCCTCCCTCCCTTCCTTCTGGTTGGTTTTGAGGCAGGGTTTCTTTGTAGCCCTGGCTGTCCTAGAACTTACTCTGTAGACCAGGCTGGCCTCTAATTCAGAGATCTGCATGCCTCTGCCTCCCGAGTACTGAGATTAAAGGCGTGCACCACCAAACCTGGCTTCAGTTACATTTTTTTTGAGGTAGGGATTCCAATCTTCCTGTTCTACCTTGCAAGTGCTGAAATTTTAACCATATGCTACCATGCTATCTTCTGAAATTATTTTGATTTTGAAAAAACTATGATTTATTTTAAGGTTATGCCAGTGCCTTATATATTTACAGGAGGAAAAATGATATTTCTATGAGTTCCTTAGTATTTTTAAAAATAAATACATATTTTATATCTTTAAATGAATGGGTATTTTGGTAGCAACACATGCATGCTTGATTCCGAAGGAGGTTAAAAGAGGGTGTCATACTCTGACGCTGGAGTTGGAAGCAGCTGTGAGCTGCCATGTGGCTGCTGGCAGTGAACCCTGGACCTCTGGAGGAGTGGCCAGAGTTCTTAACCTCTGAGCCCCTCTCCAGTATCTTTAAGTACATGTTTTTATGTCATTTCTTTTATTACTGTGGATGCCCGAGTGCTGTGCTATCTCCTTTCGTCTGTGGGACCTGGGGATTGAACTCGGTTTTCAGGCTTGGGTCAAACATCTTTTGTCTCCTTGGCCATCCCACCAGCCATGTGTTTGTTTTGAGACAAAGTCTTACTATATAGCCCTACCTGGCCTACAGCTCAGAGTTTGCCCACCCAGCTATCGATATGGGGTATTTATATTTATTTTGGGATAAGGTCTCACTCTATAGCCAGACTAGCTTCAAGTATGCCATCTTCTTACCTCATGAGGCCTCCTCAGTCTGGGTTATAGATGATGCCACCACATGTGACATGTGACACCACACCCTGCCACAAGGCAGTAGGCCCAGTGAGTGTGCTGGGACTCCCAGTATTTGGGAAATGAAGGTAGGTAGGTGTTTCGTACCTGTCTAGCCTAAGCTAGAGAGAGGAGAAGGGGAGGCAGGCAGGCAGACAGAGGCAGTGTCCCAAGACAACGGCAGCCGCTCACTTGTTGTAGAGTAGCTGTCTGGCTTTCTGTAAAGCCTCTGCTCTAGCATTTACTCAGTAGATAGCTCTGCAGATGTGCTGGAGACTGTCTGATGGCTAGCCTGCCTTTCTCCTGACCTAAAACTCTTGTGGTGGTTGCTGTTGGCTGCTGGTGCTTGTGTGTGAGAAGCAGTTCTTGTGTCTGAATTCCAGTGTTTCAGATTTTATCCTTCAAGGTACCATGCACAAACAGGTTTCATTCTTCTAAGGCCGAAGCCAGTGTCCTGTAGCTTTATTCTACAACCTGAGTCTTTCCACTTGACTAGGAGCTGTGTAGGAGAAATTATTAGAGGATGTGGCTGTGTGCTGGTTGCCCAGGATCATACTGAGTTGTCTGTGTCTTACAGTGTAGAAGTAGGGTAGGCATCAGCCTCTTCCAGTCTCCGACTCCATCATGGCTGCTGTGGAGAAGAGTGCTCACTGAGCATGTTAAGTGCACAGCGGCTGTCCGGGCAAACCTTGCTTTAGATGCCAGACTGACACACAGCAGGTGAGCTATGCAGTGACTGCCCGTAGCTGTCCCTCCCAGTAACTTCCCTAGAGAGCATAGTGTCATATACGTTAAAACCATCCCCTTGACATTGAGCTATGGAGGTGTGTAATTCCAGGATTGAGACTTTTTTTGCTAGCTTGTCTGATAGAATTTACCTTGATGCACAAGGCCTGAATTCAGTCCCTGATATCACTCATACGCACGTGTACACACACACACGACAAAGCTGTCTCTGCACCACCTCACAGCATCTCACATTCTCACACAGGGCCGAGTTACACTTGTCACTGGTTTTCTGGCTGTTGCACAGCTGTGATTGCCCCTTGAGAGTGGCTTGACCATGCTTACAGTGGTTAGTGTGTTTGAGCTTCATAGAACTGAAAATGAAAGTAGCGTTTGGAGAGAAAGGTGAGCAAGTGTCTCCTGCCGGTGTTCAGTGTCACGTGGAACTGGGGTTGAGTGGTCTGTCTCACCTGTACCCCTCTCACCTCAGCTTTCTTCCTTCACTAAAATAGGCAGCTCTCTCCTTTCCTTTCTAGAGAGGGTATTTCCTGCCTTCATCTATCACATTTTAGCATGGTGTAGCTCCTTGTTGGATGTGGGGGGGTCTGTCTCCATGGAACTGCCCCACACACCAGGGTTATTGGGAGCTCTCTATGGAAGGTTTGTCTCCTGCACTGACGTGTGTAGTGGGGTGTTTGCTGTTAAGCTGCACCCTTGATCCCAGAGATACCGACTGAGGCTTTATACTTAAAAACACCATGGCTATAGACGGAATGTTCTCCGTGTAGCTCAGAGCTTAACATCCCGCTTATTCCTTGTTTGCCTTGCAGCCCGTTACCTCTGCTCCACCCTCATGTCCTAGGGCGAGTCTTCCCACACTTGATGCTATCCCGGAATCTCTTTCTACCCATGTCCCACCTTCTGTTTTCTGCCTACACTTACAGGGAAGTCAGCGTTTTATTGACAGGGCCTGCATCCGCACGTACATAGATCTCTGTACACACATGCACACTGACAGGGGCTGCATCCGCACGTACACAGGAGATCTCTGTACACACACGCACACTGACAGGGCCTGCATCCGCACGTACACAGGAGATCTCTGTACACACACGCACACTGACAGGG
>NW_021604718.1:973420-987608 GCF_004785775.1 Grammomys surdaster
CCGCACGTACACAGGAGATCTCTGTACACACACGCACACTGACAGGGCCTGCATCCACACGTACACAGGAGATCTCTGTACACACACACACACACGTGTTCCAGACATCTCCAGATACCTCTAGCCGCAGACCTGTGGTCATGTCCAAGCTTTCTAGAGCTACTGGATGGCTTTGTTTTGATTTTTCTGATGCTGTAGTCTCAAGATTGGCAGTGGCAGGGTGGTGGTTGACTGCTTTATTGGTTTGTTTTGTGATAACAGAGAACTGCCACCTTAATCAATATGGAGCATAATTTCCAAGGTCATAGAGCTCACGAGGAGTCCTTGTGTTCCAGGCCTATCCAGTTTGTCTTGGAGACCTAATCTGGAGTCCTTTTAGACTCTCAAGAGGGTGGGCACCTCTTTCTACTTCTTCAAGAGCTGCTTCATGCGACCCATCAGACAGGGACAGTTAGCAGGAGTGTCCACAGGAGGGCCGCCCTAGCTAGTAGCCCTAGATGTTACTCCTTCCTCTGTCCCAGTAATGTCACAGTCCACTGCTCTGTGCGGCCTGTAAGCGCTGGGTCTCAGCCATTTAGGCCTGTCTGCCCAAGACAGCCAAGTCTCACACTTGTAGTCTTGGCTAATCATATTTTCTTAGAAGTTCAAAACAGACCTGCTGGCCCTTTTGTGCTAACAGACATTGCTTTATTACAGTGTGTGTGTGTGTGTGTGTGTGTGTGTGTGTGTGTGTGTACGTACGTACGCGTGTGTGTACGCGCACACGCAAGAGACAGAGAGAGACAGACAGACAGACAGACACAGAGACAGAGATTGTGAATTTGCACCTGTCTCCCCTGGAATCCTGTCTTTAATGAGACTGACATTCCTAAGGCACTTGACGTCGCCCACTGTTTTCTTGACCTACAGCATAAGCTGTGCCAGGTCCCAGTGGAGGACAGCATTGGCGTGTGATGTCAGTGTCCCAGCTGCCCCTCTGCCAGCCCTAGCTGCCCTTTAGACTGTTAAGGCAGCAATTGGCTGGCAGTCCTTATGTGTTAATGCCTTGTTACTCTGCCTAGATTGGCCTTGAACCCCTGGGATTCAGCAGTCTTTTTTAACTGAGCTTCTGGAGGGCCTGTGCCACTTTGGTTGCTGGCAGAAGTTACTGTTATTTTATTGTTGTTTCTTTTTATGTTTAAATGTTTTTATTTTAATTTTTAGATGATGCATGGATGTGTGTCTTAGTGTGGGTTTGTACTTGAGCCGAGGAGGCTGGAACAGTGTTAGATCCCATTGAGCTAGAGGTGAGGGCTGTGAGCTGCCTGCCGCGTGGGGGCTGGGAGAGAGCTCACTCCTCACTCCTCACGCGAACAGTGTGCCCCAGGCTTGCCTTAGACACCGCAGCAGTCCTCCTGATTCACTTATTTCACTGCTGGGATGGTGGGTGTGAGCCACTTTTAAAAGAGGGAGCATCTTAGTTGGGCATGGGCGTCCACACCTTTAGTCCCAGTGCGCCAAAGGCAGAGGGTCTTTCAGTTCAAGGCCAGCCTGGTCTACACAGTAAGTTCTGGGACAGCCAAGGCTACACAAAGAAACTTTGTCTGAAACAAAACAAAACATAAAACAAAACAAACAAAAAAACCCCCACAAGTGTTAATAAAAAGAGACAGTAGCGTTGAGTGCATGTTGGAGACAGTTCACAGGACAAGCACACCTAGTCGTCTATGGCTGCTGCATATATTATGGCACTGTCTGGTCGGGGTATAGACGTATCATTCTGATTTACACATTTGCAGTTTCCACACGAGCACTTGCCACATGAGACCTTTGGGAGTTACCAGAGAGGAAAGCATGGCCACTGAACCTCTGTCACCACTCCCATCCTTTGCATTATCACCCTGGCTGCTGCTGCTGCTCCTGGGACCACGGGTCATCTTATGTGGAGACCACTCAAGCTTTGACTTTTCCCTCAGTTTGAGCCAGAGACCTAAACAGTCTCTGAGCCCCTGCATAATTTATAATTAAGGATCCCAGAAGGAAAGTATGAAATTGGGCAACATGACCGGGGTGTGTGCCTGTGAGCCAGAGGACAGCCTCATGTACTGTCTGCTGTGTTTTGGAGACAGCCCTTTACTGAGTGTGACCTGCCAGTAGGCTAGGGCAGCAGGGCCCAGGGGTCCCCAGTCCTCTCCACCTTGACTGATGGTCCCAGCACATATGACTACGTCTGGCCTTTCAGATTAATACTGTCATGTGTTTGCTGTAGATGCATGTGTCTATGCATGTTTCTGTGTGCATATCTGTGTAAGTGTGCACAAGTGTTTACGGGGGCCTATGCATGTACCTACACATTCTGACAGAGGCCCTAGGTTATGTTGGGGATCTAGTCACTGGTCTTCCACCTTACTTTTTGAGGCAGGTCTCTGAGCCAAACCCTGAGTTCACATCTTAGCTCCTTGGTAGCTAACTTGTTCTGAGTATTCATTCCGACTCTTCTAAGACTGAACTTGCAGGAGAGCTGCCATGCCTGAGTAACGTTTACCTGGGTTAGGGGATTCAAATGTTAGTCATCTTGCTTTCTGGGCAGGTCCTGTAACTGCTGAACCACCTTCCCAGCCTCTACCAGCTTTTTGTACATGGATTCTGGGGCTCAAACTCAGGTTCCTGTGCTTAGAAAGTAAGCTGTTTACAGAGAGACTGGCCTCTTGCCCTGTCCAAGAAGCATGGGTCTGGAGTGAGGATGGTGACCGTCTATCCTCTGGTCTCTAGGAAACACTGGGAGCAGGCTCCTTCCTCCCTCCCTTCCTCTCTCCCTTCCTCCCTCCTTCCCTTCCTTCTTTTGACACAAAGTCTTAAGGTGTAGCTGGGTGGTCTGGATCTTGCTGTGGTAGACCAGGCTAGCCTCATTCTCAGAATGTTCTTGCCTCACCCTCCTGAGAGCTGCTATCACAAGCACGTCCCACTGGAACTGGCCATGCTTGTACTTTAAAAACTCCAGCCAAAGTGGCCACATGTTTTCTTTTAGCAGTGAAAGCAGTCTGTCCTAGGTGTGGGCTCGGCCTTCCTCTCCATGGATATTCTCGGGCTTATTCTAGTGAGCATGGTCACCTGACACAGATCTTAAGAATGAGTTTGCCAGGTTATAAAGGCAGGCTGTTGGTCACAGGTTATAAAGGCAGGCTGTTGGTCACAGGTTGATATTTTTTTTTCACAATTGCTCTTTTAAAAACATTGATTTAAAGTCCGTGATCATGTGTGTGAGTGAATGGGCACAAGGACAGCGTGAGGGGATGGATTTCTTCGTGTTCCGGGAGTTCCAAGGTGAAGCTGACGTCATCTGTTCAGCTGGCTTTCCCCCACCCTCCCGGTCCTCGATGCTGCAGACAGGAGACGAGACGTCATCATCATCACCACCACCACCATCACCATCCTCCTCCTCCGCTATCCTCCTCCTCATTCATATGGATAGCAAGAGGCCTCTTCCACAGTGTGAAAAGAAACTACAGTGCAGTAGACTGATTGCCTAAGTTTTTTTTTCCTTTTCTTTTTTTGTTTGAATTTAGGGGCAGAGGCCTGGCCTCCAGGAGTTTGTCTTAAATATGTCGGGGGAGACCAGTTTGGACATGTGAACATGGTGATGGTGAGGTCACTAGAGCCCCAAGAGATCGCAGATGTCAGCGTCCAGATGTGCAGCCCCAGCAGAGCAGGAATGTACCAGGGACAGTGGCGGATGTGCACCGCGACGGGGCTCTACTACGGAGGTGAGTGAGTGTGTCCTCAGGCCAGCCAGCGCAAAGGGCTAAGCTAGGCAGCACCTCGTAGGCTCCAGGCGCTCCTCGCCGAGCCACTGAGTACAGTGCGGTGACGGTGTGACATTGGTGATCTACTGGTCCAGCCTAGGGTGCTTCCTTTTATCCTACAAGTGTCAGCTTTAGTGGCCTGTGTGAGATGCGCTTGCCATTGCGAACAGTTGTTTCCTGGGTGCTGGCCTTACTGTGTAGTCCCATAGGAGCTGCCAGAAGACTGGCTGCAGACTTGCTATGAGCATCCCCGGACATGAAGTCGTGGAGATCCAGGAGTGCACAGAATGTGCTGTCTTCTGACCGCTAGCACCTCCTTCCTCCATTATTGCCCCCATTTTAAACAGTGCTGCACCCTGCATTCTCCTGTCACTCTCCAGGCCGTGCTTCCCCGCTGCAGCGTGCAGTCAGCGAGCAGCAGCCTTCGCAGCCATCCTCCATTGTTCCCTGCATCTTACCCTTCAGTTATTACCTTGTGAGGCAAGTGTCATTGGGCCTGCTGACCTCATCTGCCCTGTGGCGCCAGCGGCTTGCGTTCCTTGTTGTGGGCACAGGATGTGTGTGCAGACTCCCTCTGTGGCCAGGGCCTGTGTTCAGAGCTTCACCTCTTTGTTTTAACTGATCACGGGCAGAACACCTGGATGTTCTATGGGATGGGACTTTAAATTTTTCTGTAAAAAAATCTTAGCTCCCTACCAACAACCTTCCTTGGTAACTGGCAAAACCTGGGACTGGTCATTTGTTCTCTCCTTAGTCACAAGCCAGTTCCTGTTGGTTCCACTCTACCCTGTGCCCTTCAGGGAGTTTTTAACTGGTCTGGGAGTGACTGGGGCCTTTATGTCATTTATCCCGGAAGTCATGTTCTCATAGTCAGCCCATGGAAACTAGATATTTTTGCAGTCTGAAAGAGTTCATAGTAGAAAGAGTGTTTTACAGTGCTTACATGTCATCATTGCTCTGCCTGTGCCTCCTGTCATGGAGCCAGATTCCTGACAGCCTGGCCATCCCCACCACAGTCTGTCCTCGTTCCCTTCTGTCCTCACTGTCTGAAACCTTTCTTCCCAGAAGATTTCTGCTCTCTTCTTCTTCTTTTTTTTATTTTTTCGAGACAGGGTTTCTCTATATAGTCCTGGCTGTCCTGGAACTCACTCTGTAGACCGGGCTGGCCTCGAACTCAGAAATCCACCTGCCTCTGCCTCCCAAGTGCTGGGATTAAAGGCGTGTGCCACCACTGCCCTCTTCATGGCCTGACACCATCACCAACCATCGTTCCCTCCCTCTTCCTGCTCTCCTTCCCGTCCAGGAAAATCCCCTGCTTCCTTCCAGTCCCTCTCTTAAGTCATTTTATCATCATGTGTGGATGGTGTTTGCCTGAATGCATGTACACAACCAGCACGCAGTGCCTTTAGAGAGCAGAGAGGGCGCTGGGTCCCTGGGACCGAGTTTATGGTGGTGTGAGCCACTGCTCTGGCACCCTTCCCTTTTGAGACAGGCGTGGGTTCCTGGTGTAGCCGAGAGTCACCAATGACCTTGTAACCCTTCTGCCTCCAACTTGTAAGGGCTCTGGCACATGGCACCACCTCTTGCTCAGTCTCAGCTTTTCACTTCTCCTTCCCTTCCTTCCCCTTTCCTCCTTCCCTGCGTTGGGGATAAGGCCCAGGGTGTCTTGTATGCTGGGCAGCACTCGCTAGTGAGCCCCCCGCCCCCCGCTCTTCCACACGCCTTCTCTTTTATAGTTAGGTTGTTTTTAGGGTGGGAGCATAATATCTACACATGAAATAAAATATATTTAAACAGAGTTTAGTACCAGCCCGGGTTATATGCAGGGCTGTAATATATATGTAGCTCAAGCTATTATAACTCTGCATATAACCCGGGCTGGTACTCAACTCCTTCTTAAAAATACTTAATTTTATGTGTAGGTATATATGCCGGAGTCTTTGAATTTTGTTTTGTTTTGAAACAGGATTTCTCAGTGTAGCCCAGGCTGGCCTGGACCTCTCTATATAACTCAGGCTGGCCTTGGCTTACAGTGATCCTTTTCTGCTTGTACCTTCCCTGTGCTACAGTTACAGGTGTGAGGCATCACACCTGGCTATATTTTATTTTTGCACTGCTCACACATACTGCAGCTTAGTAAAGTTTTAAAATGAACATGATTGTTTTTAGATGAGAATACATCAGTGTAAGCGTATATACAAGTCGATATAACATACACTTGTCTTGTTCCTTTGACAAAGCAACTCGAGGGAGGAGCAGCGTATTTTCCTTAATATTCAGAAGGTGAGGTTGGTCATGGCAGGATTAACGTGTGGGCCCTCATTCTGGGCTTCTTTTTACACGTTAACCCCTCCTTCAGAACATCTGTCTTTTTCAGCCGGTGAGATGGTTCAGTGCAGAAAGAGCCTGCAGTGGTGAGTTCGTTTCTGTACCCAGAATCCACATTTGTGAAGGAAGGACTAGCTCCTGTAAGGAGTCCTCTGACGGCCACGTGCATGCTGGGGTGCTGTGGTATGCCTGCATCACATGCATACCTTAAATAAGTATAGTCATTTTAGTTCTTTCTGGAAAAAAGACCTGTTTGTTTGTTTGTCTTTAGGTTTCATTGGTTTTTGTGACAGAGTCCTAGTGCATAGCCCTGGCTGTCCTGGAACTTACTATGTAGACTAGGCTGGCCTTGAACTCACAGAGATCCATCTGCCTTCCTTTTTCTCTTCTGAATGCTGGGATTAAAGATGTTTATTCTCCTACCCCACCTCCACCTTACATTTGTATTTTATTTTTTATGTACGTGAGTGTTTTGCCTGCATGTGTATAGGTGCACTACATGTGTGCCTGGTACTTGGAGAGGCCAGAAGAGGGCATCAGATCTCCGTGAACTGGAGGTACAGATGGTTGTGAGCTGCCATGTGGGTGCTGGGACCAAGCCCAGCGCTTCTAACCTCTAAGCTGTCTTCTCAGGCATACAGATTCCCTTTAATGTTCTCTAGACATCGTCCCGTAGGATGCTCAGGGTCAGGAGCAACCCTCCAGAGCACAGTTTTGTTTTGGTAGATGCTGCTGTCAACTAGGGAGACTCGTCTGAAGAATTAAAGTTGTAAATGAAATGTAAAATCCTTAAGTCTTTTTCTGAGACTGGCTGTTGCAGATTCAGACGAGGAAGCCTGCTGTCGGGTATGCTCCACCAGGTGGTTATACCCGGCCACATGTAAGTCAGAGGCAGTGTGTGAAATGGCTGTGCTGCAGAGAGTAGAGGAAGAAAGGGTGTCGTTATAGCACAGTTGCAAAAATATTTAAAAATATTTGAAGTATACTTAAGGTTAACAATAACAAAAAAGAAAGAAACCAGTGCGGGATTTCAGAGAACTCTCTGAAGTGCTGCTGATGGGTGTGTCCGTAGCTTCCACCTCTGTGGAGAGACAAGTTTTAGGAAGCAGTGACCGTCTGTGTGTGTGTGGGGGGGGCAGGACTAGCAGCACACTCGTGTGTCTGAGTTGGAATCATCAAAAGCCTCACTGTCCTGGGCTGAGCAGCCTCGCTGGATGAGGTCAGCGTCGTTTTTCTCTGTGCCTGCTTCCACTAACACCAAAGCCCCGCCCACTGGGATTGGTAGAAGGCACAACGTTTTGAGGGTTTGGTTGTTTTTGTTTTTTAAACAGGATTTCTGTGTGTACTCTGAACTTTTCCTGAAACTCACTATGTAGGCCAAGTTGACTCCAGACTCCCAGAGATCAGCCACTGTGCTGCTGCATTCGAGTGCTAAGATGGAAAGTGTATGCCCCACTCCACCCCTGTTACAGAGAAGCAGCCTGTGCAGCACTGCAGTTCAGGGCTCTGGATTTAAGGTAGTGGTGGCTTCCTTTTAACTTAGGAGCTATTGCTTCTGTTCTGTTGTGTGTTGAGGTAGGGTCTCACTGTGTAGCCCTGGCTGTCCTGGACTCAACGTGTAGACCCAGCTGCCCTGACTCGTGGGCAGTTATCTACCCTGCTAAATGAGTACATTGAGTGCATGGTGTTTCCCCAGTGTATGAAGTAGTACAAGCCAGGAAGTAAGAGTTCACATTTAAGTGCTTGCAAACTTTTGTTGGATTATTTTGCAATGGGAACATCTTAGTAAATACCTTCTGTATTCTTGTTCCAGATCAGGCTCGCTAGGCTCCCACAGACAGGTCAGGCTCACTAGACTCCCACAGACGGGATGTGGCAGTATATCATAAGGCCTGCACAGAGCAGCTCGTGCTTGTTGGGGGGCCTCTCATCTGAGTCAGTGCATGAGCTTGGAGCTTAATCTGAGAGCTTGAGTCTTCCATGCAGTTTCTATTCCTCAGTTACTGCTTAGGATGTGACTGTTACCTTAGAGACCTCTGCTAGCCTTGAGGTTAAAGGTGGGATCAGATCACTGAGCTAAGGCGGCTCGCAGTCTGCCTTGTAATGGTGGCCAACACACACCACATAGTGCTTTTGTAGGTTTCCCCAACAGTGCAAAAGACTTCAACAAGAAATCAGGTCATTTTTTGCTCTGTCTTTTTTTGGGTTGGGTTTTGGAGGTTGTTTTGTTTTTGAGGCAGGGCCTCTTATAGACCTGGTTGTCCTGTAACTCACTGTGCAGTCCCGGCTAGCCTCAAACGCATAGAGATGGGTGTGCACCTGTCCACTCAGCTCTGCCCTGGCCTGAGCTTTTGTCTTTTGCTTCTCCTTTTGTCCTGAGTAAGCCTGTGCTTCCTCCTGTGCAGAGGTAGTGACTGCTGAGTAAGACTGTGGGTTCTGCCCTCGTTCTCATCTGGCTGCCTGGGAGTCTTACTTGCCCTTCATTTTGACATGGTGTAGAAGGCTTGAGTCAGGCGTTGGCGTAATTAATGGCACTAAGCCAGTTTTTCCTTTCATAGTTTCTCTTTTTTATATTTCAAAATTAGAAGCCTTTAGTAAAGGGACCTTATATGTGAGCCAAGACTGACTTGAGGACTTTGAAGGTGTTTAGTATGGGCTGCTGAGATGGCCCTGTAAGTAAAGGCCTTCATCACCAAGCCTGACGCTCCGAGTCCCATCCCTGGGCTCCCTCAGTAGAAAGAGAACCCAGCCCTACAGGTTGTCCTCTGTCCTCTGCAAGCAGTCTGTGGATGAGCAGCCACATAGACACAGATGCGGTCGGGTTCTCTGAGCACAGTGTCATTTCCCTATGTGGCTGGTTAACGGTTCACTCTGTAGGGCAGAGCACTCCTGGTACACTGGACCAGTCTCTATGGTAGGAGGACAGCACTGGCGGCCTTTCTATTCCACTTGGTGCAAGGCACAGTTGTGGAGTCAGAACAGCTCGGTGTGGTGATGTGATAAGAAAGGAGGAACTCTTCCAGCCTCTGCTGCTGTCTTTCTTGCTGCAGCCTGCTTAGGCTATAGGGTGGGGCAGGCTCCTGTCTACCTCCACAGGAGCTGGGACTGTGGCTCTGCCAGGTCAGGATGGGGCCTTGGGATTGACCTGGCTGGGCTGATGCTTCCTTGTAGTTTCAGAAGCCAGTGACCACATTGCTGAAGGCCTAGGGAGATCCTGCAGAGTGCTCAGGGGATGCCAGCCCTGTAGTCACGAGTGAGAAGATGGACTTCTCCCAGCAGGCAGTCCATTGCCTAGGGTGGGCCTTGTGGAGGCCTGGATGGTGGAGCCTAGCACCCACAGAGTACTTAGTGCCTCCACAGGAGCTAGGGCGAGGTGAGGAGCCCAGGCAGCATTGAGGAGGGATGACTGCCAAGCCTCAAGCCTTTGGGGCTGCAGAGTATCCGTGGGCTTGGGATGAGAGCCTGCCTGTCACAGGAAAGGGCCTAGAAGGCTGCTTCCCAGCACATCCTCCTGCCTGAGCCAGTTACTGTTGTGTTGTTTTGGGTTGTTGTTTTGTTTTGTTTGTTTGTTTGTTTTGAGAGAGGGGCTCTCCATGTGTCTCTGTTTGGCCTAGAACTCAATATGTGGACTAGGTTGACCTCAAATTCACACAGACTCACCTACTTCCTAAGTGCTGCATTAAGGGGGTGTGCCACCATGCCTAGCTATTCCAAGTTTTGATGAGCGACCTTGGGCTGGCTAGATGGCTCTGCAGGTAAAGGTACTTGCCGTCAAGCCAGAGGGTCTGATTGAGTCCACAGGACTCACACAGTGGAAGGGGAAATCTACTCCTGCAAGATATTTATTGTCTGATTCTCATGTGGATGCCCTGTGCACTGTACTAGGCCACTATACATTGAAAAGAAAGTGTATAGACCTTACTATTCCTCTTGTACAGAACCTGCAGGTGTACAACAATGTGCCTGGAGATGTTGGGTTGTTATTGTGTTCCTGACTCCACAGGGGCTCCTCAGCTAAGTGTAAGCTACCATGTCCTGCTGCCCCTGTAGCACGTGGATCTGGTGGCGAATCCCCCCCCCCAATCCTTGGTGCTGTGGGACCCTCTCTTCCTAATGTTCCCTTGATAAAAAAAACTGTATTGTCAGTTGTATTGGCCCTTTCAAAGGGGTGTCGGTTGCTTCTCTTGACTTTTACTTGGGTTCCTTTTGGCTCTGCAGATGTCTCTGGCTTGCTGTTATTTTCACCCAGGGTCTTAGGTATGTAGCCTGGAGCTCGCTGTGTGGTCAGTCATGGCTGACTCCGAGTACTGACCCTCCACTGTGCTTTAACTACAGGGGTGTGGCCTACTCCTTTCCTGTCTGTATACTCTTTATATTATCCCTGCTGCTTGGCTCACGTCTAGTCTCCCAGACGCCTGTGACGCGAGCGAGTGTGGAGTGTGGAGCGCCGTCCTCGCTCGCTTCCAGCTCTGTCCTACAGCTTTCAAACTGTACTGCCTGCATTTTCATTCAGTTCACAGAGGTTTTCACATTTCCCTAGAGGCTTCCTGTTTAGCTCATAAGTTACATAAAAATGTTTTGTGTAATTCCTGAACATTGGAAATATGTACTGAATGGTGGCCCATGCCTCTAATCCCAGCCCTCGGGAGGCAGAGGCAGGACCTCTGTAAGTTCAAGGCCAGCCTGGTCTACAGGGTGAGTTCCAGGACAGCCAGGGCTACACAGAGACCCTGTCTTTTTTAAAAAAAAAATAATAATAATAATAATAATAATAGTTAGTGTATCCTTTGGATTACTAGTAACTATTGTCTTAGTTTTCTATTTCTGTGCTAAAACACATGACCAAGGTAACTTTATAAAATATTTAATTTTGCTTATAGTTTCAGAGTGTTAAAGAGTCCTCTATACATAGTTAAAGGAGAGCTGGGAGCTTGATCTGCACTCATGAGGCAGAGAGAGGAAGGAGGGAGAGTGCTGATGCCGCACACGCACACGCGCGCACACGTGCACACACGCAGCATAAAGCAAGTGCACTGGGAATCTCATTCGTCTTTTGAAACCTCAAATTTGCACCCACCCTGTGACACGCCTCCTCCAACAAGGGGCACCCCCAGTACTGCTCCCGTGCCTCCACCAACTGGGAACCACGTGTTGTACTAAGGAGCCTGTGGAGCCATGCTCATCCAGACGCTGCATTAGCACAGTGTCCGTACATAAAGTAACTGTGTTGTCAGAGGCACGCTCCTCCCTCCGTCTGCTAGTTTAGCTTCGTCCTGGAAGCTTCTAGCCTCAGTACAATGTAATTTAGGCCTAGATGTTTCAGCCTCTGAGACTTGCTCCTGAATAAGCTCGTCCTTTCTAGATCTTTCTGAACTCTGACTAACTGCATTCAACTCAGCTGTTCTGACCCCAACTCCTCTCCATGCTAACTGATTCAAACTGGCTTCTTTCAGCTTCTGGCTGAATTGTTCTGCTTGATCTCATACTAACTTTGGTAATCTGCTCTAATCTTCTGGTTCCTACCATTCTCTGGCTCATTCTGTCTTCGCCTGTGTCTAGCTTGTTCTCTCTGAACCCGTCTCTCTATAACTGTCCCAGTAAAGCTGCCTCTGAGCTGGGCCGATCCTGTTCTGTCAAGTCTTCCTCTGATTCGTCACTTTGTCTGCCACTCAATTAGACATCACTTTCAAACATGGCTGCTTCCTTCTACAAACTAACTTTACCTTCATTGTTTGGGATTAAAGGTGTGTGCTAAGGGCTGGGCCACACCACAACTAGAAACAGGTTTTTTTTTTTTTTCTTTTTTCAGTAAATAACACAGAGTTTTTGGTGTGATCAAGTATCCTGCATCAGTAGTAGTTTTTTCTTTTTGTAGAGAGAGGAATATTGATACAAGAGCATATATGTGTGTGTGTGTATACATATATATATATATAAATAAAGATTTATTTATTTTATGTATATGAGTACACTGTCATTATTTTCAGACACACCAGAAGAGGTCATCGGATCCCATTACAGATGGTTGTGAGCCACCATGTGGTTGCTGGGAATTGAACTCAGGACCTCTGGAAGAGCAGACGGTGCTCTTAACCACAGAGCCATCTCTCCAGCCCCAGTACATCAGTCTTGTGTAGTGGTTTTGTTCCTTACACTGTTGGCACCTGGACCACAGACCCTGCGTGTTCAGCACTGCTGCCTTCCTCCCTGCAGACCCTGAAGCTGCTAATGTGCTTCCCTGTCTCTGTGGGTGGGCACTTTTCCTGGAGTGCCAAGGTCTACAAACCGTCGCTAAATACATTACCCATAGCAGAGACAGAGTCTGGGGTACCTGCTGAGTGAACAGATACAATTTACTTGGTTCATTTGGAGGAGGAAGAAGAGGAGGAAGAAGAGGAAGGGGGGGACTCCTCCTCTTACACTAGAGAAAGAACATGAGTCACATTTGGATTTGGATGCATTTGGGTTGATTTCAGGAGTGCAGTAACTGGCTACCTTCCAGCGACTCAGTCTCTGTGTCAGTGAAGTGGACTAGTCTCCACCTCACAGGATTAGAGAGTTCGGGAAGGTGACGACCTTTACCCACTAAGGGAACGCCAGTTTTAGGTCTTTTGTGATTAAGATAGATCTGACCCTGACTGCTTAGTGCAGAAATCCCACCTCAATTGTCGGCTTATCCTGTGTGGACCCTTCTTAGTGAGGTGGATTCCTAAGGGTTCTGTTTTTATTGATTTGCTGTGTACACTGATGTATGTGCCAGCGCCACAGCTGCTCAAGGGTGGAAGTGTGGAGATGACCCTAGGTGTCAGCCTGTCTGTCCTCACTGTGTGCATCAGCCTGTCCTCACTATGCACATCAGCCTGTCTGTCATCAGTTTAACTGACTTCTGAGGAGACATGTTCCCACTGGATTCTCTTGTCTTCCTGGGGATTTGAATGCAGTCCTTACGAGGCCCGGCCTCACTCCGTGAGCTGTCATCCCAGCTGCTACTTAAGGATTCCGACTGAGCTTTCTCACTGAGTTTTCCCCTTTTTGGCATCATGGCGGGATTTTGTCAAGGAGAGTTGAGGGTCCAGGTCACAGAGCAGCAAGGGCGTTGACTGCACGTTCACTCTAGAGTCCTATCACAGACAGAAGGCCAGGGCTCTAGAAAATAAATGCTTCCCCAAACAAGTCTGTTTGGAATGTCTTGTTGTATAAACATTAGTGACAGTTGTGTTGTCACTGTAAATCTCGGTTTCTGAGGACCATGGGATCTCTTTCTCCTCTTAGGCATGCATCTGCAGTCATGAAGTGTTTCTGACCTATCTGGTAATATGTGAGTCTCCGTGTCCTCGGTGTGGGGAGGCTGGAGCCAGCGCTGAGATGTGTGTCATGCAGTGGCTCACGGCGCCTTGCTTAAGTACTTCCTGCCCCTGAGTGCTCAGCAGGTGTGAGCACTGCTGCTCTTCCAGAGGTCCTGAGTTCAGGTCCCAGCACCCACGTGGTGCTCACCACCATCTATGTTGAGATCGGATGTCCTCTTCTGACATGCAGGTGTACATGCAGATAAGCACTCTTATACATAAAATAAATCTTAAAAGAGAAATGCTTCCTTCATCCTTCAGCTGCAGGGGAACAGGAACTGTCCAGTTTTACAATGCCAGCTTCCTTATGGAGAAAGGGAGATACAGTCGTAAGGGGGAACCAAAGAATACTGATGGAGGCCACCGCCATGCAGAGGCCACCGAGGTGGGACGTGCTCATGGGACTGTAGCTGTGTCCCTCTCACTGTGCCTTCTGGCCACAGCCTTGACAGCAAGCAGTGCCAGTAGAAATGCGGAAGAACACCACATTGTAAAGGAACCAAGATCATCAACCAGATGACCCAAAGAAACATGGGAACACTAGACACAAAGTGTTTTTTTTTTTTTGTTTTGTTTTGTTTGGTTTGGTTTGGTTTTTCGAGACAGGGCTTCTCTTTATAATCCGGGCTGTCCTGGAACTCACTCTGTAGACCAGGCTGGCCTCGAACTCAGAAATCTGCCTGCCTCTGCCTCCCAAGTGCTGGGATTAAAGGCATGCGCCACCACCGCCCG
>NW_021604718.1:987708-1000576 GCF_004785775.1 Grammomys surdaster
GTGTGTGTGTGTGTATGTTTACAGTGTTTCTCTGTGTAGCCTTGGCTATCTAGGATCTCATTGTATAGTTGGGATTATAAGCATATATCACCATGCTTAGCGCAGACTGAGAATTTTTTCAAGTACACATACTGTTCACATGAAGGGACATAGGAGAGGGCACACAGTGACAGATGAACAATGTGAGCAGAAAGGTAGGGGCTCAAGGAGTGAGGAAGAGGAAGAAGTGTAATGAATGAGGAAATAATCTCTGAGCTGAAGGCTTTCCATCGAGATCTCAGAACCGTAATGCAGAGAGGAAAGAGAGAGGGCTGAAGACACCGTCAGCAGTAAGGACCTCTCATTGCTCTTCTCAGGACTGGGTTCCCTGCCCCCTTGTCGGCAGCTCTGTGATGTCAGCTCCCGGGGATCTGATGCCCCTCCTTACCTGAGTCACACGAGTCACACTGTACATAATAAGTCATAAGGCAGCTTTCAAAAAGCAGGAAGGAACTGTGTGCCAGCTGCACAGGTAGAGCACTTGTGTGTGTTACTGGGAAAAGAAAGAAGCAAACAGGAACGGCTGGGAACTTCCCCAGTTGGTGTCAGACACCAAACAAAGACTGAGGGAGCATGGGCAGTGTCAAACACAGTAAACACACGACACAGGCACATACAGAGCCGTAGTCCACCTCAACATCGTCTCCAACAAGAGCTGCAGCCCCTCGAACACCAAGTTCACTAGCGGACTCAGGGAGACAACAGCATCGCGGGTCTCTTGAATTTCACTTTATCTCTTGATTTCCATCTCATGGCCTAAACAAGCTAAACAGCAATTGACAGATGTCCAGAAATTCACAGCCTCTGCAAAACATCCTGGCAAAGAGTGAAGATGTGCCACGGATGCGCAGAGAGCAGCTCTTTAAGGAGAGGCTTGATAAAGAATTGTCATTTTCACCTCCAATCTCTAAAACCATAAGGTGGTAGAGTGCGAGTCTGCACAGTGACATGCACATCAGTGCACATCTGCACACAGAACATGCAGCTCCAAAATGAACAGCACAAGCAATGGCCCGAGGGTGGTGTTGGCATTGGGGCCTCATCGCTGTACTAGGTAACAGATAGTACAGCACTGTAGCATGCAGGAGACATCGGTGCTTTCTCTTATTTTGTGATAAAACTGAACCTGCTCTAAAGAATAAGCTGTGCTTACACACTATGAAGAGAGCCATTGCGTATCATGAAGTGGTGACCATGCAGGTAGAAGGAGGAGAAAGGGCTTACCCGAACAAGCAGCATCTGGTTGGTTGGATGGATGGATGGATGGATGGATGGATGGATGGATGGATGGATGGATGGATGGTTGGATGGTTTTTCAAGCCAGGGTTTCTCTGTATAGTCCTGGCTGTTGTGGAGCTCGCTCTGTAGACCAGGCTGGCTGCCTCTGTGGGGTTGAGGGTGCGCAGCCATGCCTAGCTCCCAAACACCATGATCCCCACAGCGTCTCAGACTGTCGATAGGGAGACACTGCTTCATCTGTAGACTAAGCCTTGTTTGGTTGAGCCATGCATGACAAATGCATTTTGGGGTTTTGGTGTATCAAGACCATAAGATAAATTAGAGAACGTGTTCTCCCTGGAAGGGTGGAGAGCCACTGCCAGGGTGTTCAGCTTCAGTGTATCTGCCCAGTAGGCGCAGCTCAGTTCTTCACTGCAGATGGCAGTGGCTGAGCAAGGAGAGGGGGGACCTTTTTACAACAGCCCAATGGCCAGTGAGAGCCCAGACCTGCAGCACGGTGGTACTGAACTAAGCCCCCAGGTCTCTGCTCACCAGAGAGAGAGAAAATGTTTGGTTTAGTTTGGGCCCTTGATGGGCCTGGGTAAAGCCAGTGAGGTGAGAATGAGAAAACAGGCAGGGCTGTTGTCAGAGGGCCTGCGTTACTGCTGTCTTTCCTGGAGTCTGTCAGTGACCCCTGTGCCTGAAGGGGGGTGTGGTTCTCTTTGGAGAGAGTACTGAGAGGTGGGGTTACTGCCTTGTTTGTTGGGTTGGCTCTTGCCTTAGTTCTGCTGAGATTGTGCCGTGGATTGAGAACAGCTTCCTTGAAGCCGGAAACAAGTAGGCTCTCGTGGAAGACGGGAGGAGGAGCAGGCACAGCCTGTGTGCTGTCATCCCCTGGGCAGCCAAAGCCTCACCAAGGACAGCTCCTGGCCACCTCAGTGCAGTTTATTGCATGATGTCCATCCGGCATTAGGTCTGGGAGAGTGGGGCTAGTGTAACGACGTGTGGGCAAGCCTGGGGTACCTATGGAGAGCCCTGTCTCAAACACCAGAACCACACCATATGAAAAGCTAAAATTACAGCCGCAAAACCCATCAGATGGGAAGCAACAGAGGAAGACACCTAAAGCTCTCCCTTTCAGAAGGGCTTGACCAGTGCATTGTCTGGAATCCTTTGCAAGCAAGTTTGTCTCTGGCTCAGTCTTTGCTGTAGACCTCTGTGGTCTCATGTATACTGAATTATCTACTGCTGTAATACTTGCTGTTCATGACTATTCCAGCTTTAGCTGCAGGGCATTTGCAGGTTGACTCTTGAGACTTGTCACATGTCTGTGTCTTCTGGTCTTGAGTAGCAGCTTTTCTGATGCTCAGAATTGTCTTACATTTCCCCTGCTCCAGCCCCGGAGCTGACCTCTGCCGGGACCCTTTGTGCTTTTTTATTTAGAGACCAAACTCCAGGGACTGGAGAGGTGGCTCAGCAGTTAAGAGCATTTGCAGCTCCTGCAGAGGACCTGGGTTCAGGTCCCATCACTCACATGGCAACTCACAACTGTCTCCAGTTCCAGGGCATCCGGCACCCTCAACACAGACATACATGTGGGAAAAACACCAATGCACATGGAATAAAAATCATTAAAAAGAGAATCTGGACACTCACTGTGTTCATGCTGCACGGATTGTTGTTCCTGGAGGTTCTTTTAGTAAGTCGCTAGGGACCAGTGTCCAGCCAGTCTCTGCTTGTCCCTGCTTCTTCATTTGCAAGTGTCAGGCTAGTGCCTTCTGTGCTGGGTCTCTGCTTCAGTGCAGTGCTGCAGGCTCCCTTTGGGGGCCCTGTCCTGCTGTCTGTGCTGTCCTTCAGCAGCAACACCGCACTCCCGTCTGCCACCCAGGTCACAGCCTCGCAGCTTGGGAGTGTTGCCTGGGTCTGCTGGACAGTGGAGTGTGGGCACTTGCTTTAAACATTGTTCGTGTGATCTAAGCTGTCTTCATGTGTTGCAGACACATATCTCTGTGTTAGTGATCTGCACAGTGGACTCCAAGCAGAACATTCATCTCCCCCCTTCTTACAGTCTGGCCGTGTGGTCCAGGCTAGTTCAGAGAGTCTCATTGATGTCCCTGCCTGGGATCCTGGACAGTTAGTACATGACTTCCTTACTACGAATTTGTTAAATATTTCTACAGAAAAAGTTTATATTTTACTAGGAACATTTGCCTCTGAGGCAGTGTGTTCCCTGATAAAATGTACCTACAGCATCTTCCAGCTGGAAGTTCTGACTCACATCCTCCAAGAAAGTGGCCTTCAAAGAGACATTTGGAAGCCAGGCTTCCCCATTGGTAATGAGTCCTGGCTGGGCGTGTCTGCCACTTAGGTTTACCTTCTTGGCTATTTTTCCAGTACATCCAGTTGGTTTATTCTAGTTATTGGTGTCAAAGGTCCTGTGTTGGTGGGTAAGGGGGTAAAGGCCTGAAGCAGGGCTGGGTTAGCTAGCTTCCGCTCTGTCTGTGGTGCTCAGGTTTTCTATCCCCGACGGAGGGTGAGCTGAGAGCTGCAGGCTCTCACTAGAGGTTCCTCCCATCCATCCTCCACACCCAGCAGCTGCCAGGAAGTGACGTCATTTCACTATAGTCGGTTACCTCCGTGATCTGGTAGATGTTTTGTTTTATATATTATCAGTACAGTCTCTGGTTTGTAGTTCTTTTAAAAAAGAATATCACTTTTACCCTGTTTTAATTAGTTTTTATAGTACTGGGAATTAACTCGGTTAGGCAACCATTGTACCACTGAGCTAAGTGGGAGATTCAGATGCTGTACTCAGACAGTGAGATTGTGCCACAAACACGCGTTGTACTGGCCACAGCGGGCATCAGACTCTTTCCACCGGGCATCCGCATGGGACAGCTTTGACAGCTGCTTGCTAGACTCAGCTAGTAGGGAAGACAGAGGTGGCATGGGTATGAGGAACAGTTGTCTCCTCACTGAAGATGGCCTTGGTTCTCAAGCACTTTGCTTCCTGAGCTGAGTGTGCTGCACTTAGCTGTACGTAGTAGAATAGACTTTAAGCCAGACAGGTGGAAGACAGGAAGTGGGATATGAGAGTACTGTAAGACGGGATACCCGGGGCCAGGGAGATGGCTCAGTGGTAACGTACCTGTGCCCAGGTGAAAAGCCAGTGGAGGCCTGTAATTCTAGCCTTGCTGGGTAGAGGCAGAAGGGTCCTGAAGTGTGCTGTGTGGCCAGTCTAGCCAATCAAGTGAGCTCCAGGTTCAGGGAGAGAGATGAGAGTGATAAAGGGAAGACACCAGGCATCGATCTCCGACCTCCTGCATGCTCCCACAGACTTACACCTACGCAGACACGTTCACTTTAGCTAGACAGCTAGCAGGGGAAGATGTGCAGCGACTCCCTCAGCGCCTGCTAGCAGCTTGTTCCTGGGGCCCACATTGTTTCCCTAGATTAACTAGTGTGGAACCTAAGTCTTCTCACTTGATAAAGTGGCATGCCCGTCCATGGTGTCTTAACACAGTGCTCCACCTCCTTGGGACACGAAGAGAGAAGAATTGCAGGGAGTTTGAGTCCAGGCAGGGGTCCATAGTGAGACCCGCATCTCAGAAGCATAATTTATGGAAGTAGCTGTTGTGAGGACACAGGCTGTTGTTTTGATGTTTTGAGATGGGGTCTCTATACATAGCCCTGTCTGTACTGGAACTCACTATGTAGACCAAGCTGGCCTCAAACTCCCAGAGATCTGCAGCAGACACAGAATTAGAGGCAACTGACACTTTATTTGTGTGTCTGGAATGTGTGCCTGGGATACTGTGAACTGCAGACTTGCTTTGATACTGTTGCTTCCTTTTCTCAGAGGAAAAGAATTGCTGTTCCGGGCGTGAGCAGCAGATGTCGCTGCAGCTCTGCTTCCTGCGCTGCACAGCTCTTAGATGGCCTGTTCTGAGTACAGCTCCCAGAGCACTCAAGTGAGTGAGTGCACAGGGCAGCACTGAGGACGGCCCCACTCCCCCGCAGCACTGCATTGCTGGGCCCTGGCATGGGTCGCCCTCCATAACTCTGCACTGGTTTTTCACATTTGTTTCAGCATCAAAGGACACAGTTCCTTTACTTTCTGTTTGTGCCCCAGGTTTGACAACAAAGATATCAGAGATAAGGTTATCACCAGGCATTGGTCTATTTGGGGCTATTGGTTTCACCGTGCAGTCCTGGCTGGCCACCATGTGCCCAGCCTGTACATCAGAATCCACAACTCACAGCCCTCTACAGCCCCAGTTCCAGGGAATCCAACACCCTCTTCTGGCCTCTGGGGCCGCTGCACACCTATGGTGCACAGACACAAAGGCAAACACCCAGCAAATACAAAAAATCAAAATAAGTAAATCTTTAAAAAAAAAAAAAACTTAATGGTGCTGTGTGGTCAGGTCTCCCTGTGTTACAGAAGAACACAGCTGGCCACATGAAGCCCAGGTTAGCTCAGGAAGCCCAGCTCTTCTGAACCTTCAGTGTACCTATAGGGAAGCACAGTCCTCCATGTGTTTGGTTGGCTCGATTTCTGTGTGCGTCCTTACTATTCATAATGCCTTTTGCTGCGGCTTCTCTTTGAGAACAGCAGACGGCCATTTTAAATTGCCTCCCAAGTGGGGCCAGGGTTAAATATGTTGCAAATATAGTCATAACCAAAAGTAAGCATTTTTAGCTTTAAGAATTCTGCCTTACCAGAATTTTCAGGATTAAGCACATGCACAAAGAACAAGCAGTTCATTCTGTGCACTGGAGCTGTCTGGTTCTCCATGCTTTCTGGGAGTGACTTCCAGATATGACCATCAGCTGGGAAGTCTGCCTTGAGGCTTTGTGGGTCCTAGCACAGAAGCCTGCCAGAGCTTGCCCTGGGCATCGTTGAAGCATGTGCTGTGCCCACGGCTCCTTAGCAGTCAGAGCGCTGGCTGTGGAGAGCAACTTCTTGGGTGTAGGTAGTGTTTGGGTTTTCGGTGGTGACGGCCTGGGCCAAGGGTGGGCCTGGCATTGACTCGGCTGCCTTTTTGTTTCAGATGTCATCTGGGTGATTCTCAGTGTGGAGGTGGGTGGACTTTTAGGAGTAACGCAGCAGCTGTCATCTTTTGAAACGGAATTCAACACACAGCCACATCGCAAGGTAGAAGGAAACTTCAACCCGTTTGCCTCTCCCCAAAAGAACCGACAATCAGATGAAAACAACCTAACAGACCCTGGGGGTTCCGAGTTCGACTCGATCAGCAAAAATACATGGGCTCCTGTTCCTGACCAAACCGAACAAGATCAGGATAGACTGTCACAGAACTCTGTAAATCTGTCCCCCAGCAGTCACGCAAACAACTTATCAGTAGTGACTTACAGTAAGGTAGGTGCCCTCGGAGAAGGGGCAGGTGGTGGGCCTTGGGATTCCTGATGCTCCGTCATGGCAAACCTAGACTGCTAGACCACCACTGCCCGCAGCAGACGTGGCTCCTTACCTGCTCAGCACCCCACCAGTAGCGTCACTGCAAGCCGTCTCCCTTCCCAAGTGCCCTGTGGCTGCTTCTTCATCCCCATGTGTAATTTACTGCTGTCTCTGTTCTGACTCAGGTGTTGAAAACTGAGGCTATTTACCGTTAATATTTTTAAAACTGTCAAAATATCATTAGCACTGCTTCCTTCCCGGGCAGGAGTGTGCTGAGCTCAGTCTTTGCGGCGCCCTTCCCTTCGCAGCAGGCTCCTGCTGTGTTTTCCTGCCTTAGGCAGGTTTCCCCTGAGTAAAAAGTCAAGCTGGGTTATTTTATCCTAAGATTGTTGTCTGTGACTGTACTCTGTCACATAGTGTCGTGTTGTGTCTTCAGTTTGCTTTGGCTCGTGACGTCCTCCCCCGCACCCTGGAGTGGCTCAGAGTGAAATTTTGACTTTGCACATGTGGGAGATAAACGAGGAACTGACAGCCATTCCGTATTCTGGCTCTCAAGGGGCTGTGCTGTGTGTGAGAGTTGCCAGCTTCTCTGTGCTAGCCAGCTCAGCTGTTCCTACTCACTGTTGAGGTAAAGATGGCTCCCGGCTGCTGAATTGGGTCTGAACACATAGCCAGGGCTGTTGTCAAGCTCAGTCCTGTGTGCTCTCTCCTGCCATGGACACAAGCTCAAAATGAACTGTGTGCTGGGGTCAGGTAGTCCACTCACCGTGCTTTGTGATCGGTCTCACGGGAGCTAGTGTGATTCACGGGAGGATGCTCAGGTGCTCACTGTGGACACATAAGTGGGCCAGGCGGTGGCTTGCCTGTATTAAGGAAAGGCTCTACTTTCTCTGGTTTCTGAGGTAGGACCCTCCTTTCTGTGCCTCTCAAGTATTGGACTTACAGGCTTGGCTCAACACAGCTGGCCAAGACACCACATCTTCATATGCACACAATTTTTCTTTCTTTTTGAGACAGGGTCTCATAGCCTAGATTGGCCTGAGACTTGCTATATAGCTGAGGAGGGTGGCCTTGAACTTGTTTTCCTGTGTCCATAGATACTAACTAAGCTCACAGACAGTACCACACCTCATTCTGTGCTGTGTTGGAGATGGAGCATGGCCTCATGCAAACTAGGCAATCTCCCTGTCAACCGACCTACATCCGGAGCCCAGAATACCGTCTCTAAAGTTTTCTTTGTTGCCCATACAGCAAGTAGAACAGCCAGCCTTGACCACGTAAACCTCATTACAGTGAAAGTCAACGCAGCTAAGGTCAGGGGACGGCGAACAGTAGCAGAAGCAGCTCACGTACTCTATTGTTTGCAGAACAGGGCGCTGCTTCACCCGTCTGTGCCTCGTACTGAGCATGATAGTGTCTTAGGGAGGTGTGGCTAAGGAGCTGATGTCGGTTCTAGTTGTGGACCAGCTTTTCCTTCAGGGATTGAGGCTTCTAACCAGTGGCAGTGGTTATTCACACGTTCACAACAGAGGCAAAGGGCTGAGCCTCCTGCCAGCCTAAGGCCCTGCTCAGCCCTGCTGCTAGTGCTAGACAGTGGAAGGCCACTTCATGTACTTAACTGACAAGCTTATACTCTGTTACTGCCCGCCACCCCCCCCAACCCCTCATTTAAAAGTAGCTTCTCAGGGCTGGAGAGAACCAACACCCACACTGCAGCTTACTGTCATCTGTAACTACAGTTCCAGGGGATCCAACACCTTCTTTTGACCTCCACAGGCACCAGACATGCAGATAAAACATCCATACACATAAGTTTGTTTGCTTAATTGCTTGTTCATCCATCCATCCATCCATCCATCCATCCATCCATCCATCCATCCATTTGTTGGTTTTTTTGAAGCAGGGTTTCTCTGTGTAACTGTGGCTGTCCTGGAACTCACTCTATAGACCAGGCTGGCCTCAAACTCGGAGAGATCTGATTGACTCTTCCTCTTGAGTGTTGTGTGTGCCACCACACCTGCTTTACACATACATTTTTAAATCATTTTAAATACAAGTAAAAGCAACTTCTCAGGTAGTGAGATGACTCAGTGGGTGAAGGTGCTTCATAAAGTCAAGACCCAAAGAGTACACGCAGGGAAGTGCAGGCTATCCTCACGTCCACTCCCACTCGTGGGCCTTGCTGTACCCTCAATACATTAGAGACGATACCAGGAAGGCTTGGATAGAATGGATTAATAATCTGAAACTTTGATCCTAAAGAGACTTTGGGACAAGCGTTGTTGTAGTTTTTAATCCAAGCAAAATCTTACTCAGAAAACAATAGGAAACATCTGGCTACGCTTTCTGTGTCCGGCAGCAAGCTGTGTTGACTGCACCTCCTTTGGAATGGCACAGGCAATGGTCAGTGAGTAATGGCCACATCCGCTTTATGTAGAGCGGTCACTGTCCAGTCAGCCTGAGGAGTAGAGTGCCGAGCCCTGCCCACACTGACCATGCAGCAGGGAGATTAGCTGCTCGCAGAGCAGTTGAGAGTCCAGTTTGAATCAGAAGTGTCAGGCATGTGATTTACAGCAGGGAAGCTAGTGTTCCCGGCAGGAGTGGAGCGAGCAGAGGGAACGGGAAGGGGCTCCCAATGGTCGCCGGAGCCTACAGACAGCCGTGACGGTGCCGGGAGCTGCCTCCAGCGTGTTCTCTCAAGAAGAGTGGAGGAGACAGTCACAGATGGCTTTGGCAACACTGGAACTAACTCTTGAGTGCTGCCACATGCTTTTAACCCAGCACTGGGGAGGCCAAGGCAGGGCAACCAGGGCTACACAGAGCAACTGTCCTGTCTCAAAAAACAAACAAACAAAAGACAAAAGAGAGAAAATATTGGTATTAAGGGATTGAAGAGAGGGCTCAGGGTTCAGAGCACGGGCTGTTCTTCTAGAGGACCAGGTTCAATTCTCAGCACTGCATGGCAGCTCACAACCATCCTTAACTTCAGTCGCAGGAGATCTGACTCCCTCTACAGGCACTGCATGCACATGCATGAATACATGCATGAATACATGCAGAATGCCCACATATACAGAAACAGACAATGTAATATATGTAGATATATGCATACATGTATATGACACTAAAGTGGATACAAATGGAGATCTGTCTAGTGATGAGTCTTAAAAATCGTGTGGGTGGCCAGTGAGGTGCTCAGTGGGGAAGTGCCACCTCACACGATTCAGTGGGGAAGGCACTGTTGCTGAGCCTGACACGTGAGGTTCATCCCAGGACCACGTGGTGAGAGGATAGAGCCAGCTCTCACACCGTTCTCTGACCTCCACGTGTACACTGCATTATTTTTCTAAAGAGACATTAAAGGCGTAGGTAAAGGGGTGGAGAGAGGGCTTGGTGGTTAAAAATCATTGCTGTTCTTAACAGAGAAGCCTGCATCAGGGAGCTCACAGCCATCTGTAACTCCAAGGGATCCAGTGTCTTATTCTGCTGCTTTCTGGGCTGTCTGCACACGTGCACACATGCACACAGACGTTACACTCGGGCGTGCCGACAGTAAGTTAGTAAAGCCTAGGGATTCTAACCGTCTGTATTTGACTTGAGAACACAGGGCTAGTTGGTTCTTGAAGTAGACATGCTTACACTGCATCCTTGGCAGAGTGACAAGAGCTACTTTGGAATTGTTCCTAAAGGCCCACCCATACTGTGCCTATTGGTGAGGAAAGTTCTGAGGAGCTGCATGCCTTGCCAGTGTCACAACAGGAAACAGGTAGCACTCTGATGTGAGTGCCACATGGCTGAGAGGTCTCTGCCGCCTCTGGGTTGCTGGGCTTGCTTCCCTAGGGCCCCCTCATTGGCTTCATGAGCTGTGTTGAAGGCCAGCATGAACTGAGGTGACCAGGTGTACCATCAGGGCAGGAGAGAGGCAGCACTGGGGTGTGCTGAGACCTTATTCTAGTGTAGAGCTGCCTGTGGTGTCACTTTGACACATTCCACTTGCTGAGGGTTTAGAGCAGTGTTCTCTTTACATTTGATCTCTCAGAGCAAACAAGCCAAGTGACACTTATGACAGAAGGAGGTGCCTGTGCTTTACCTGCTGCCGTCTTCAGTGTGTGAGAGAGCTGTGCCTGACGGGCTGCTTTGGCGTCAGTCAGTTGGCAGAGATTGGAATTACCTAGGGTGACAGGCCAGAGAGGAACACGATGCTCTTGGAAGCCATTCGAGGTCTCTGGAGATGGTTTCCTGCTGCCTCTGTGGCAGAGTTTGACTTGTCAGACTTGGGAGGACAACGCGCAGAGATCTCTGGAAGACCCTGCTCCTTGAGCACTGGGTGCTGTGTCAACAGAATAGCACCTCTGTCAGTGTTGGGACTGGACACCCTTCCCTGGCTGCCATGAATAGTCCTAAGCCTGGGTAAGAACCCGTGCCCCAGCTACAGCCCACAGTCGGTCCCTCAAGGGAAGTGGGTGCCGAGCCGCTCCACAGATCCCTAAGCCAGCTTCTGGCTTCTGTGAGAGTTGACTGGCCTCACAGTCAGCTCAGGTGTGACAGATTTGTCCCAGATTCTGGTGAGGATGAGACTGATTGAGTGACCCTTTCACCGTGACAGTAGCAGAGGTGCAGTCGGGGGGCATAGGAGCCTGGGCTGTACTGTGCACCGTGCTCACTCACACTGAGGTTCAGCTCTGTGGGACAGGTGGCAAGAAGCTCTGCAGGTGTGTGGAAAGTGAGCGGACCTACTGAAGTGTGTGCGTTCTGAGACCTTCCAGAACAGTAAGACCAGAGACTGAGGACGGGGGAGTGAGTGTGTGGGTGGCAGGTGCTGTCTGTCCTTCCTGTCTGCAGCAAAGAACCTTTACACCAGGCAAGCCGAACCCCAGGGGAAGTATGGCTGTTTTGTCTCAGCTGTGGGAGAAGCAGGCTGCTGTTTGTCATGCGCTTCCACCTTAAACTGGATCACAGCCTGAGCCTCTTAGTACTTCCGCCAAGCCCTTGCTCAGAAGGAGGCCATGTGATCATCTCTGCTGCCTTCTGCTCGCTCCTCCCTCTACTGCAGTAGCCGCAGCCGAGTGCCATCTGTCCCACCTCTGCCCTGTATTTTTGAGAATACAAATGTGTGTGTGTGTGGTGGGGGAGAATATATGTATGTGTTTACATGTGTACCTCTGCCCGGCACTTGAACATACAAACATGCACATGTGTATATGTGCACTTGTGCACCATGGTGCTTGTCTGGAGGTCAGAGGTCAACCTTGCAGAGTTGGGGTTCTGTCTTAATCATTTGGGCTCCAGAAATCAGCCCTAAGTTGTCAGGCCTGGCAGTAAGCATCCTGATGAGCCTTTTGGCCTACCTCTGGCCCTGCCCTGTGGCTATCTTTTTGACTAAAGCATACAGAGATTAATTTCTCAGATGAAGGCACTGCAAGTATTGTGTAAGATAAATCTTTGTCTGCTTTTGTTGTTCGTTTTTCTTGTGGTTTTTTTTGTTTTTGTTTTTTTTTTTTTGAAACAAGGTCTTTGTGACCCAAACTGGGCTTGGCTGTCTGTACTGCTGAGTCTGGGAGCTAATCTTTTACTATATGGAGTACAGGCACGATGACTTGATCTTATCTGCTTTGAAGTAGCCTGGAATAGCAATGTACACTTTTAATCCTAGCATTCTGGAGACAGAAGCAAGACAGGTTCGAGACCAGCCTGATCTATATTTATAGTAGGTTCAAGGACAGACAGAGACAGGTAGACACTATATTAAAAAGGAAGTTCAACATAGTAATAAGGAATGGTTAGGGGAGGGCAGTTGAAGTAGGCCCAGCATATGACAGCTTACCAGAGGCGGTTTGTCACTAGCAGGACTAATGATGTCATGAGAGGGCCCCT
Source organism: Grammomys surdaster (assembly GCF_004785775.1). Classification (NCBI taxonomy): domain Eukaryota; kingdom Metazoa; phylum Chordata; class Mammalia; order Rodentia; family Muridae; genus Grammomys; species Grammomys surdaster. Next base: position 1,000,262 of record NW_021604718.1, read on the forward strand.
CTGCAGCTCTCCTGGGTAGTTTCAGTGACCAAGTAGTTCTACGAGGTTTTTTGACTGCCCCGTTTCAGCTCCTTAGTGTTTAGAGGAGGAGCCAGGCAGGTACTACCCCTGCCTCACTCAGTACCTTGTCCTGGCAAGCTTCCTCCCTGTCCTCCAGTAGGGAGGAGATTCCTGAAGAGTGTCTCTGATCTCCTGGGTTCAGATTTTGTTGACATTGAAGTTTCTACTGTGACAAAAGCACTCATAGTTCTGAAGTCACAGAAACAACTGTCCTCCATTCCCTGATTGTCCTGCAGAGGGTACAGTCTCTGTGGG
>NW_021604718.1:1000586-1008583 GCF_004785775.1 Grammomys surdaster
AGTCTCTGTGGGTTCCTGAAGTCATAGAAACAGTTGTCCTCCATTCCTTGATTGTCCTGCAGAGGGTGCAGTCTCTATGGGTTCCTGAAGTCATAGAAACAGTTGTCCTCCATTCCCTGATTGTCCTGCAAGAGGGTACAGTCTCTGTGGGTTCCTGAAGTCATAGAAACAGTTGTCCTCCATTCCCTGATTGTCCTGCAAGAGGGTACAGTCTCTATGGGTTCCTGAAGTCATAGAAACAGTTGTCCTCCATTCCCTGATTGTCCTGCAGAGGGTGCAGTCTCTATGGCCTCATTCTTTCCTGACCCTCTGCTCTTGGCAGGTTCTGTCTGCAGAGGCTGTGTAGAACTTGAGGCTCAGGGACAGCCAGTTGGAGTCCCAAGGTAGAGATGTGCCTGGTGGGCTCAAGAAGTGATAATGTGGGCGCTGGTGGCGAGAGCTGCAGGGGAGGCGGGGCTGAGCAGAATGGGAAGTCAAAGGGCAGAAATCAGATGGCAGAGACTTTAGAGACACTGAAGAGGGCCTTGGTCTCTGCCCTGAATGAGCACAGGGAGCTGTGGAAGCAGAGCCGCCGGCCATCACAGCAGAGCGCACAGCGAAGCTAGCACACAGTGGCAGCTAGCACACAGCACAGCTAGGGCTTGAGAGGAGTAACAGTGGCAGAGCAGTTAGAAGGGCGGGGTCAGGAGTGTAGGGTAGGGTCAGAGCTGTGTATCTGCGTGTGGCCTCACATGGATGCTGTCTAATCTTGTAATGTGACTGGCCATTCGTCGGTGTGTGTAAGAACAGCACTAGTGTCTCTGGAACAAAAGCCTCCAGTGGCAGAAAGTCCGGAGACTCAGCTGTGCTCTGGAGCACACCGAGAGCATCGATGCTGCAGTTTCCATATGGTGCAGACTTCAGCCGAGGCAGAGACTCAGACAGAGAAATGCAAACCAAGCAAACAGGCAAACAGAACAACAGGCAGGACAGAAGGAAGGAAGGAGAGAGGGGCCAGGCGTTGTGGTTGCAGGGCTTTCATCCCAGCAGAGGCGGATGGATCTCTGAGCTGGGGGCCAGCCTGGTCTAGCCAACGCTGCAGAGTAAGACCCTTTCCCCACCCCCAAACCCCACCAACAAAGAAAAACTTTTAAGAAGAAAGAAAAAAAGAGGTCAATTATGTAGCTCACACCATTAATCCCAACACCTAGGAGGCAGAAACAGGCAGAAGCTGAGGTTGAGGACAGCCTGGAATATACAGCAAGTTCCAGGCCAGTGAGGCCACACAGAGAGACCCTGTCGTCTACAACAGAAACCCAGCTGTGGTGGATACATCTAAAGCCACGGTGGCTTAGAAGGTGAGGCAGGACACAAGTTCAGGTGACAACCACTACCAACCCAAAATCTAAGAGTAAGTGAGATAGCTCAGCGGAAGAGCACAGTCAAGCCCCGGGTTAGAGATGTCTGTGAGCCGCCATGGGTGTGCTTGAAATAAAATTTGAGTCCTTCTCAAGTCCTCCTGCCCTTAGCTCTGGGACTTTCATAGTTACAGAGAGTAACACAGTGGTCACCAGTGCCTGCTACCTTTCACAGCACTTACTAGTAGGCCATGGCCAGAGCGCAGCTAGCGTCTGACGTTCTAGATCCTGTCCTGATGAACGGGATGGGCTGTCCTGGGCAGATGGTCTGTACATTTGTGTCGGGTATGGAGACTCCTCACCCACCTTTAGCAGCCGAGAACCCATGACCAAGAGTGGGAGGAGCAAGGCCCCGCCCCCTGTGCTTCGGCAGCCCAGCACGTTCTGTACAGAAAGTGTTTGTTAGGCAGGGGACTCTGGGTTTGGTGCTGACCCGATGACTCCATGTCCTGAAAGCAAGCGCAGAGCTAGTAAAGGCCTCTCGGCTGTGCTGCTGTTTGCACTGGCATGGGCTGTATGTGCACTTTAAAATAATTGAAACAAACAGCGTGGGCCTAGAAATGGCTTTTGTTATGTAGCATTGCTGATTGACTGAGGCTGAGAGGTATGTCCAGGAACTCTCCTTTGTACCTCAACACTTTCAAAGGTGTTGAGCTCCTCTGTGTTTGTTTTGGGGCTCTGGGCATTGTTTCAGACTGCTGACACTGGACAGCTTGTGGCACAAGACAGCTGTGTTCTCAGGATTGCCAGCTCTTGTCACACTGGTCATGTCACCTCTCTCCCCCTGACCCCCCACACACACACACACCCTGCATTAATTTCTGGGAGGGTTCTAAGGTAGGGTCAGTGAACAGCAGTCCACGCTTGGGTCAGTATCTCCTGGCATAAGTGCCGAACTTTCACCCCTCAGTGACCCGGCTGCTCTGGCTTCTCCAGAGCTGTTCAACGTGTGAGAGCCCTTCTTACATCAGGTGGAAGAGCTGGCCTCCCTCCCTGCAGAGGCCTGGGGACTGGGGCCTTTTGCTTGTAGTGGGTTGCCTAGGGACCAGTTACAATCATCTGCTCTATACAGAGACAGCGTTCATGGTGTTCAGCCAGTCATGGGTCTCCCCTGCTCAGCCTCTGCTGACCCCTGTCTTCAAAGTATCCCCCATGAACAGGGCAGGGACTTGAGCCAGGGAAGAGAAAAAGACTGGGGAGAACATGGTTTTGTGTTTTCCAGCTTTTCGCTTTTCTTTCTAAAAAATTTATTGTGCTACAATAAAATTTTAAATGTTAATATAATTTTCAACTGTGTGTGTATGTGTGTGTGTGTTATGCATGTATGGGTGCCATTAGGTCCTCTGGAACGGGAGAGTTACAGGCAGTTGTGAGCTGCCTGATGAGGCGGATGGGAACTGAGCTCTGCTTCCCTGGAAGAGCAGCAAGCACTCTTAACCACCAAGGCCTCTCCAGCCCCTCTGCCTTTTGAGATTTTTAAAAACGTTTTAACATTTGGTTTTTTGTGTGTGAATATTCATGTCATGTGACAGTCAGGGCGACTTGTCTTCAGGGTTAATGGTAAAGTGCGGAGCCCACCGAGCAGTCTTAAATCGTTGCTACAGGTAGTCTGTGATAGCCAGTTCTTGTGTCTCAGCCTCCTGAACCCTGCGGCAGAATGCGTTTGTGCTCCCGTTGGCTTCTTGGGTTAGATGATGGGAGGTGGTTTGAGACAGGATCTTAACTGCATGGCTGTGTTCGGCCTGGCACAGGCAGAGGTCTCCTGCTTACGTAAGCCTCTGCCTCCCAAGTGATCTCCTTGCCCTAGGAGAGGCCAGAGAGAGCCGTGTCCCTGGCATCTCATAGGCTCTAGCACACTGACTGTAAGTGAGGTCCTGAGGAGAGTGAGGCCAAGGAGCTTTCTTACGTCCTTACTCAGCCAAGCTCTTCATCTGCTTACAGAGCTTCAGTGAGTGCTTAGGTTCTGTGTGGTTCAGTGGCATGAGACAGGTCTAGCCGAAGACTGCTTTGTATAGGCTACAGAAGCCCTCTAGCAACTGAGCCCAGTCTCTGGCCCTCAGATATTGTGGAAGCGACAGTTGGAGTGACTCCTCGTGGTTCAGGGAAAGGTTGAAGCCTGGCAGTGCTTGTTGGGCGTGGGCACCTGGGATGGGCAGGGGAGGCAGGGGAGGTGTGTGGATGACAGGAGACAGGGATGGGAGGCTGGATGCTGAATGGTTCCCAGTTGCAGAGGGTGGACAGAAGCATGTGGCTGGCAGGATGGACAGGCTGGGGCAGTGCACAGACAGAAGGTAGTTTAGACTGGCTGGGGAACCGTCACAGAGAATAGAATAAAATGGTTTTACAAGGCACTTAAAACCTTTAAGCAGTTTGGCAGAATCAGAAGGTCATGACTCCAGGTTGCCCTGACATGGCCCTCATGCCTGAAGTAGGTGTCTACACTCATCCTCTGGCAGTGCAGAGATAAATATGTCTTTGAACTTTAGGGCATTTTCCAGGGAAAGTGGTCCTGACACTCCATCACCCAGCAGGTGGAGGGCCGAGTTTGACTATTTTGATTTTGCTGGTTGCTCCATTTCCTGTTAATGAGAGCCTTAGATCCCATCACGGTGGTCAGATCGTCTCCAGCCCTAGATGGCCAGTCCTTCCAGCAGGGCCCTGGCACTTGATACGTGCAGTCCAGTGTCAGGACAGCACTTCCTGCTAAACCTTGTACCCGTCTATGTTTGCACTGGGCAAGCAGAGCTAGGAAGAGGATGAGCAGGCCTGATAAGTGTTTGCTGTCATGGGGGGGAGGGGTGTTCCCGCAGCAAACAGTCCTCTTTATTAGCCTGTGTGAACCTTTTTATTTATTTAAACCAAGTCACAAAAGCAAAATAAAGACAGGTATAAGCAAGTTTTCAAACAGAGGGGGAAAGATTAATCCAAATGGTCTCTGGGAAATGGCTTCTTTAAAAGGAATCTCGGCTTCCTTTTGGCACCTCTCCCCAAGATAAAGAGTTGAGTCTCCAGCACAGCACATCCCTTCCTTGGGATGGTCCATGCTCAGAGGCAGCCAGCTGTCAGAACGGGGACTGAAGAGCGACACGAAGGAGGTGTGACTGAGGCAGAGTTAGTTCTCAGTGAACTGCTTGCTCGTTCCAGTATGTTACGATGCAGTTAGTGTGAGTGTTTGTATAAGTTCAAGCATTTAAATCTGGACATACAAAATACGAAAATTTCAAATAACAATAGGATTCCTCAAGTAAAAAACTACACTAAGAACCCTGTTCCGTATAAAAATGGTCGAAGAGTAAGCCACAGATGAGATACTAATAAACTGTTTAGTCTGGGCTCCCATCCCTCAGCCAGCTTATTGTACGTGTCGATATTCCAAAATCTGGGGGAACAATCCCAAACACTTCCAGCAGAAGTGTTTCAGATTCAGATACTCAGTGTGCACCCCTTTTGGGGAAGGTTTATGCTGACACCATAGTTTAGGACTCCTGTATTAACAGGCCCTCACAGAAGCCCATGGACTACCCATGACTCCCTGCTACACAGGGTTAGTTCGCATCGTGAGGACTGGTTCAGACAGTTGTTGGTGATGGATTTGCAGGTTGTAAGAAGTCCAGATCTTCTCTCCACGAGTACTAAGGCTTGACCTTGGGTAGCACCTGCTGGGAGTGTTACCACAGAGCCCTGCATCTTCAGCATACAAGTGCTGTATCTTTAAATTGTTCCTGAGGAAGATAAGGATGGCTTTGCATGAACTTCCATTCATAACAAAATATTTTAGAAAGGCATCCAGCTTGTGGCTTGCAGTAGTTAGCAATGCACTTCAGACAGACCATTCAGGACCTGACCCAGCTGCCCTGAATATTCTCACCTGGCTCGAGGCAGACTGATCTCCTCTCTCAGGGGCAAACAGGAAACATGTGTTGACTGCGTGTGGTGCTTGTGTTCCAGGTAGGTTGCCGGAGTGCCTTGCTGCCTGCACACTGGCTAGCTGATGCTCGGGCCGCCCGCAGTCTTGACAGCCTTTCCTTACTAAGCTTAGCCTCTCCAGGCTACCTTAGCTGCTGCAGGCCTGAGCTGTTCCTCCTCCTCCGGCATATGTGCTAACAGCTCCAAAGAGACGCTTGTTTCTCTGCAGTTTTGAGTTAGCTCCAGGAGGAGCTGGCCTTTAGCTGTAGAGCCAGCAGGACAGTTCCTTACCGGATTGGTGTGCTCACGGCATGGTTGGCATGGCTGATGGACTCCTGAAGGAGGGTGGCTTTCTCCACCATGCTGACGATAAGTTGATTTTTGTTGGTGTCAGAGCTGCACTCGGCACTCTCTGGTGCTGTGTGGTAGGACATCGTCCTTTGATCTGCTTCCCGTCCCAGCAGTGCGCTACTACAGAAGATTTGAGAGGCGGTGCAAGGGAAAGTGGACACTGCAGGGGCATGAGGAGCTGAGCGTGTGTCCCTAGCACCCACAACAGAGCTGGGTGCGGCGATCTGTCCCTGAGTCCAGTGCAGGGGAGGTGGAGACACAAGGACCTTAGGGCCTCCTGGACAGTCTGGCTGGATTCCCCAGCTCCAAGTTCAGAGCGACCCTCTCCACATCCATGCACGCGCATGCATCATGCAAAGCCGCCACTAGATGCCCGCAGAGAGTGAACGGCCTGCGCTCCAGACCCCAGCCTCCAGGCTGGGCTTGGTGGCCACCACCAGAACCCACTGTGGTCCACTGGTTTGCAGGACTATGGCAGCATCTGAACTGTGGACGGGCCGTGTGTCCTGCCTGCTGGCTCTACATTCTCAGGAAAAGCGCTTTCCCATTTGGCCTCCTACCACCCAGGCTGCGACATGCTGACGTTGGAACCTTCAGCAGTCTCTGCTGCAGCTGGTGCAGTGTTGCCTGTGTCCTGTGGTCAGTCTCCTTAGGACACACATGATCCTGCAAGTGGGCGTCTAGGTCACAAGGTGGTTTCCAAACAGATGGCTCCCTCCTCCCTCCTTCCACTGAAGTGACAGCAGTTAAATTGTCCCTCAGCCACCCTTGCACAGCTAGACATCAACTCTTTAGCTGTGCTGCTCTTGATTTGAAAGAGAATTACATGGGCTTTGTCTTTCCAGAAAACTTAGAACCTCAGTTCCTAGAGAATCAAAGATAATAAACCAGTAAGACACACTGGTTGGTCTGAGGGTCCAACACCAGGTGGCATTCTGAGAGCACACATCTGTGTCCTTGTCCCTGCCCAGCGGGTACATCTCATCTCAACTGTTAAATGGGGAAGTCACATGCGCTCTTATGTAAGCATTCACAGACAAGCCACAGGCCTGGGGATGCAGCAGACACCATGGGGCGGGGCTGGGTCCTCCATCTGAAAACATACTTGGCTTGCTCTGTGGGATTTTTCCTGCTCAGACCTTTGAGCATCGTGTTATTTCCCAGCCTGAAGAGACTGTGAGCTTCCTCTGTGGGCCGCTTTGGCTGAGGAGCTGTTGCTGGGAAGTGCAGAGTCAAGGCAGGTGCCTTCAGCTGCAGGGTTCTCGGTGCTGGTACATGTGAGCCTCCCACCAAAGACCCCATGCTCGGCAGAGCCACCAAGCGGGTCACAGCCTCCGTCTCCCTGTTGGAGATGTGGCTAGTGAAGGACCCACAGGCACGTGGCATCCTGTTATCCTACACACCAACGTCTTGGCTCCCCAGGGCTGTGCCTTTTGGTCAGGTCAACCCGTTATAGGATGCAGCAGCGTCGTTTGTCTCTGCATCTCAGACTTACGTAGAGGATGTTAATGCGTTTGCAGCACCTGGTGGAGAGTTGACACCCTCCCTCCCTCCCTCTCTCCCTCCCTCCCTCCCTGTTTTCCTTCTCTGTTTATTACACACACGCACACGCACACACGTATACACACACCACTGAGCAGCTAGAGACATACCAGTACTTCTGATCTCCAATACTTTCTACTGAAAAAAAAAAAAAATCATGCTCCCATCCTCAGTAGCTTTGGACAATGGCATTTTCCTTGGGGTTCTGGTTTTGAGCATCCTAAACCAAGCACTGTGTGGTATACAGACAGCTATGTGTGTGTGTGTGTGGGGGGTGGCCACGTGGTGAGCTGCATAGCCGGAGCAGGCCCCGCCCTCCCAGGGCGTGCATCTCCACCCACTGCTGGAGCCTCCGTGACAGTAGCCAAATGCGTGGATGGGGATTCGTGTGCCCCACCCTTTGAGAAACAACCATTTACAAACCTGACTTTGAAGGGCCTGACTTGCAGGTGCTCTGAGCCTGGTCAGGTGCCTGTCCTTGGTCAGTTCCTAACTTAGGATGCCCTTCTGCGAGAGCCAGGCACCACACTGGGTCATGAGATTGTCACCCTGCCTCCACCGTAGCCACATAGTTCCATTTAAAGAAATGTTTAACTTTTGAAAGCGTGCTGATTTTGCCTACATTCCTTCAAGTAGATGGGAAATGTCCCATTTCTTCCCACTGTAAGGTATGCCTGGATTCAGGGTTCTTCACGGATTCAGGGTATCAACTCTTCCCACTGTGAGGTATGCCTGGATTCAGGGTTCTTCACGTGGGTATCAACTCTTCCCACTGTAAGGTATGCCTGGATTCAGGCTTCT
>NW_021604718.1:1008593-1046870 GCF_004785775.1 Grammomys surdaster
GATTCGGGGTATCAACTCTTCCCACTGTAAGGTATGCCTGGATTCAGAGTTCTTCACATGGATATCAAGCACTGGTTAGTTGTCTCTGGTCACTTGTGGGATGGCTGGATCCCATGTATTCTCCACAGAGGCGGTGGAGTGCGGGATCCTAGAGCTAGCTGGTCACCTGTTACCTTTGACCTTTCAGGTCTCTGCTTGGAGCGAGTTCTCCCAAGAAAAAAGGGAGGCACAGTCCTGCTGCTCCTTGTGTGTTTCTCTGTGTGACCCTGGCTGTCCTGGAACTCCACCCTAAACCAGGCTCCAACTCAAGGATCCTGAGTCTGCCTCCCCTGTGCTGGGATTAAAGGTGTGCACCAGCACTGCCCCGCAGAGCTTCCTTGTTAATATCGGGCAGACAGGATGAATGTCTTCACCACTCAACAAGGAGCATAGGAAGTGCCAAGGAGCCTGTCACCCCAAGACTTTGGGAGATTAAGGGGAGAAGAATTCCAGTCCTGGGGATGGCCAGGGGCCTCAGAGTTCAGAGCACTTGGTGCTCCTGCCAAGGGTGCAAGCTGCTTCCAAGCACTCGCCTGTAGCCTAAGGTCCAAGGGGCCCGGCACCCGCTCCTGGCCTCGGAGGGCTCCCGCCCCTGGCCTGGGAGGGCTCCCGCCCCTGGCCTGGGAGGGCTCCTGCACGCGTGTGTTGTGCATAAACTCACAGAGGCGCATATCCGTAATCAAGTCAGTCTTTAAAAGAGCCCCCGTCTACCCCAGGTTACATAGTGAGCCCGGTCTCCTTTTTTTTGTTGTTTTTTTTTTTTTAGGTTTTTCGAGACAGGGTTTCTCTGTGTAGCCCGGGCTGTCCTGGAACTCACTCTGTAGACCAGGCTGGCCTCGAACTCAGACATCCGCCTGCCTCTGCCTCCCAAGTGCTGGGATTAAACGCGTGCGCCACCACTGCCCGGCAGTGAAACCCTGTCTTAAGCATCTCATGATTTGAAATGTGCCTGGGGGTGTGGGGCGATGATGACAGGGTGCTGTCCTCAGACTTGGTGCCGAGGCCTCCCCCAGCACCTGCCAGCTCACTGGCCTCAGTCTGGGAAAACGGCAGCCCTGAGGCCAGGAAGGCACTTGCCACCTTACTTTGAGTATGAAGGATGGTATGGGGCAGGTCCTACCATGTGTGCTGTCTTTACATGTATTCATTTGTGTGCCACGGCACACGTGTCAATCAGTTCTTCACCGTGTGGATTGTGGGAACTGAACTCAGGGCTCAGGCCTGGCAGCAGGCAGCTTCACCCACTGACCGTTTGCAGCCCGGCTGGAAGGAAGTGGACGTCGGCTGAACTGCCTATCACAAGACAGGCAGTGTCTCTCTGGCCTCTTCTCTGCCGCTTGGTGTGGGCTTCAGTGGGAAACGTGACAGCTGTTCACATCCTGGCCCTTGGTCTGATGAGATGCTCAGTGGCTCGGGCAGTGACCCTCTGACTGGGGCTGGCTTTGCTTGTCAGGCAGCGCCGGGAGACTCCATCACTGACTGTCTTCACTCTCTTCCAGGGGCTCCACGGGCCTTACCCCTTCGGCCAGTCTTAAACGGGTGTCAGCAAGAAGAAAGACTAACAAAAGACAGAAGGCCTGACTTTGGGGGGAGAGGGCAAGGGGTTCCTCTGGATTACGGACCCCTGGCTCAGACCCCCACCTACCCCCCAATCACGGAAGAAGAGGAAGAAAGAGACTAGTTTTGAGTGAACTCAGTATGCATGTGTGAATGCTGAACTGCAGGCGTGGTGTAGAGGCGGCCGAGAAGAGACCCACGCAGCCACCTTGGGTTTGGGTGATGACGTCAGTCTAATGAGTTAGGTCACTTGGGAAGGGGAAGAGATTTAAATGGGGAAAAATAAGCCATCTTTTTAAACAAAATTTATTTTACCTACAGAGAGGTTGTAGTTTTGAGCACACGTTAGTTCCTCCCTCTTCCCAGTGTTTATCTTGTAAGTAAGGGTCAGCATGCTGCAGGACAGTGCCTGCTCTGGAAGCCTGTCACACTAAGGCTAGCCTGGCATGTTCAGCGACTCTGCCAGTCAGGGTTGCTGGGCACATGTTGTGTACCACCGACTGCAGAGTCTGACCCCGTTTGTTCTTAGTGGCATCTGCCAATGAGATGTCACCTTCCTCCTCTCTTTTCTTTACTCTCTTGTTAATTTACCCCTTTGATATTAGTGTCTGTCACCCTTGGGGCTTCTTAGTGTCAGAACCTCTCTGAGGTAAGGACTTTCTTGTGTGGCCACAGAAGCCGGAGAGGGGAGGGCACTCCATTCCAGAGATGTCCTTTTCACAGACTTGAAACTGCTGGAGCGCAGCGGCCTGTCCCCTGGGCTCGCCGGGCGTGCCCATGTGTGCATGTGCTCTGTGCACACTGGCTTGTAGGGCATCAGTAAGTGTGAACTGTCTCCTCCTTCTCTTGTCACACAGCTCCCTTCCCCGGGTCTCCCCCACATGTCCTGGGGCTCCCACCATTACAGAATAAAGGTACAGCCCCACAGGAGCCCCACTGCTGACTCCTGCCTGAGAGGTCACAGTCAGGTGGAAAGAAGACCTCCTCCAGCGGGGCGGGGTCCCTCCTCCAGTGGGGCGGGGCTGCTTAGTGTGGGCCACAAGCAGGAGCCCAGCTGGAGCCCAGGCTTTGGCTCCCTGGGCAGGTGCCCACTGGTGTCCCGTGGACTCCACTCGGGTGATATGTGGAGCTCTCCATGGAACTCTTAAGCCAGGCTAGAACAGCTGTCTGCCAAAGATACAAGAATATGCAAAGTCCCTCCTCTTAACCCCTCCTTCCCTAAGTCAGTGGCTTGAAAGCCGGGGATGTGGATTTAGTGTGGTTGCAGGGTCCCCTGGCTGCCTCACAGCCCCCGTGTGCTCCAGGGTTGTGAGCAGAGCAGGGAGATCAGGCGTGAGTGGATCTAGGAGGTCCTTGGGCGCAGGGGCGGGTGTGTGGGGGTGCGGGTGCACTGGTGTGCGGGTGCGCGGGGGCAGGTCTGGTCTGCCTACCTGTCTGTCTCTGTCTGGATGTTTGAGTTCCAAAAAGTGTGTGGTGTTTGTCCCTCCTCACCCTCTTCTAAGACTGTTGATTTTAAAACTTGATTGTGAATGAAGAGCTTCTATGAAAACCCCTCACCTTCCCATGTCCCAAAAAACAAGCCAACAAAAGTCCCTGGGCAGGTGGAGAAGGCTGTGGAGAAGACAGTGTAGCTGGGTCTCCGGTGAGGCGAGGCTTCTGTGTGACCCTTACGTCCTCTGTACACTTGGACCCTTGAGCCAAAGGCAGTCCCTGCCAGGTGCCCAAGCCACAGCTCTCAGGGGACTTTTGTCTGAGGACCTTCTTGGGGCTAGACAACTGCTGCCAGTCTGAGGACACTGCCACCGTAGAGCACATGCATGCCCAGCCATTCTTCCTGCTTCTGGCCTTGGAGCAGCGTGTCTCCAGATGCCCTCCTGGAGCCAGGAGAGGCTTCAGCCCTGCCTCACTGCCTTCCCCATCTGACCCCACTAGGTACCACAGTTGCTCAGTTTCCTGCTGTCACCGAGTGTCCTTGCTCTCCTCTGTGCCCCCTCCTGCTTGTAGCAGCCTCCCTTGGCAAATGTAACGGCTCAGGTACCCTGGCTTCCTTCCCAGAAACAAGCCTCGTCTGTGCATCCAGGAGAGTCAGGTCCTTCAGCAGGCCAGAGCTGGTCCAATCCTTGACCCGTTCTGCAGCCAGTAGAGCCTCCACACGTGAGCACTAGGCCGTCTTTTGGCAGAACCCCCATCTGGCAGCACATATTTCAGGAGGATTTGGGGAGGTAGGTGGGTGCAGGCTTGGGAAGAATCTTGTGTGTGTGTAAGTGTGTGTGCGTGTGTGCACGCCTGTTTCTTTTTGCCATAGAGACAACTGAATTTGGGGCATTTTTCTACAACAGCAGCCTCTTCTCCCCCTGGATGGACGGTAACCGTAAGCCAGGTGCTTTCGCTGAGATAGCTGGTGGCCGGTGGGCAGTGGGCGTTCACGCAAAGACCCCCAAATGTAGCCTGAGCTCCAGCTGGAAAGGGTGAGAGGTCAGGCTAGCAGGTGCAGACTGAGTGCTCGCTCCACCTGCCCCTTACCCCTTGTTCCCTTGGGTGAATGTGGGGCGGCCTGCTGTCCCTCCCACCTGGACAGTGATGGCTGGCTGTCTGGTGGGGCCTCGTGGGGCCTAGGAGATGAAGATGAGGTTTTCCTTACCATGTAAATGAATATTTGTATGATTAAATTAACACAAAAAAAACCTCCTTTCTCGTGTGTGTGTGAGTTCTGTTGTATCCTTGAGCTAGCTGCCTGTTGTCCTGAATCACCCCACAGTGGCTCCAGTAGAGGTGGGAGAACTGTAACCCTAAGATGCATGTTTTGGAAAGTATATTAGTCTATGTAGGATAGCCATGACAGTGTCCAGCAAGGGAGGAAAGATTTACTCTGGTGGCTGAGGAGCACTTGACACGTGGGCAGAGGTGCTCTGTGTCTGGTGGTCAGTGACAGTGGAAGGTGGAAACGGCTCACATGCTGGCTGACCAAGAAGCAGACCAGGGCAGAGCTGTCACTTTCAAAGGCTCCTGGCTGGTGAGATGTTTCAGCCAACTTGACCCCTAAGGATCCCACAACCTCCCAAAATAGTATCATGGCCAGGGCACACCAGACTCAAGCTCTTGGTGGGGAGACTTGGGGTACACTGGTATCCAGTGGTACCCAGTGATCCAAAAGTAAACTGCCTCCACACGGCCTGTGTGTCATCACGTACCACACCTCTGTTGATCACTGCCATCCCAGCGCGGAAGAAATGGCAGCCAAGACTGTGTTGACCATCCATGGCACTGTTTGGCCCTTACTGTGTGTCCCGCACCGCCGAGGGACGGTGCTAGAAGGCAGAGCACCTCGGCCTTCTGTCCTCTTGGGAAACAGACAAGCCAGAGCCAGGTAGCGTGTTCCTATCCCACCGGGCTACTGGCTTCCTATACATCTTACTTGATAACCTTGGTGCCTGGATATCTTTCCTGGGTGCTCCTCACTGCTTACAGACTGTACAGATTTCTGGGATGGACTGGAAACTCAAGAGCTAGGAACACACTGCAGGCAGCAAGCAGATGAACTAGCCATCAGCTCCCCATGGGATCCTGTGTGCTCGGGGCTCACAGAGGTTTAAGAGCACTAGGGCAGTCTGAAAGGGAGCCTCAGAATCTAGAGCTGGAGTCTGGCATGGCCTGGTGGTCCATACCTAGAACCCCATTACTTCAGAAGTAGAAGCTGGAGGATGAGGGGTTCTAGATCATTCTTAGCTATGTGAGACTCTTATCTCAAAGTTCCCCCCCCCCCCCATCATTGCCTGTGCTGTAGAAAGCACACTCGGGAAGGCACTTCCCGTGTCTCATAGCTCTGGATGAGGCCAGCAAGGACCCCAGGTCCCTGGACTGGGGCCTCCCAGGCCTCTTCGGTATTTCCACTAACCAAAGAGCTGTAGACCATGCATGGGGCTTCGTAATATCCCCATAGGCAGCCCCAGGAACCTCTAGACACAGACTTGTCGGAAAGCGCTGATTCTCTGTGCCAAGAGCTGATGCAATCCTCCCCAGGAAGCACCAGGGACCCCAAGTGTCCTCACCCATGACAGTGCACCTGCACCCTGCTTCCTTCCAGGTGCCTACAGCTGTTTGCTCTCTGCAGGGGAGGAACCCTACCCTGTCACCTGGGTCGCTCCCCCCCCCCCCCCAACACCTCAGCTCCTGAACAGTTATTTGCTTGGCAGAATCTGTTTATCTTTGGGGCTGTAACCTGTCAAGAAGTCACTGGGCCCTGGAAGAAAAGAGCAAGTTCAGTGGTAGCTTCTGGCCTGGGCCATTCCCACGAGGGCTAGGTGACAGGGAGGGGGCTCTCAGCTGAGTCGGGGTGGGGGGAGGCAGCTACAGTGGTCAGGGACCCAGCCCTCTGGGTAAAACAAGCACTCCAGCCACCTCCCTGCCCAGCTCAGGTTGTACTTGAGCCTCCTTCTCTGTTCCTGAGAAAGTCCCACCCGACCTGGCCTCTGTGACCCATCTGTTTCCCAGATACCACCTGGAGTCCAGCCTCAACCAGCTGTCAGGAGAGCAAGCAATGAATGCTCTCAAGATGGCCCCAGGGCCACCAATGGTAAAGGGACAGACAAGACAGCTTAGAGATAGGACTGGGTGTAGGGGTGAGGTGTCAAGACACACCAACAGATCTCTGAGATGGACATGTTGCTTTAGCTACAAGGACCATGTGTTTTGTATCTCTGACCTCTTCTTAGTCCAGAGATGCAGAGATCCGGGGTACATGTGGGTGCCGAGGCCAGAGGGTGATAGCATGTGTCTTCCTTGTGTTCTTTACCTTATTTGGGGGGCCAGGGTCGGGGAAGCTGACCTTTGGTTAACTCAAATACAGGTAGCCTAGCTAGTCAGCCCTGGGGACCCACTTATATCTGCCTCGAGGTGCTGGGATTGCAGCCGCAGGACGCTAGGGATTCAGATTCAGCACCTTACCACCCAACTACCACCACCATCAGGCAGTCTTAGGGGACGGGTGAAACAGCAGTCCTTGCAGGGCTGTTGTCCTGTTGGATCAGGCAGGCACAGATGTCATGTGTCAAGAGGTGACCAGAGCTGAAGGGAGAGACAAGATTGTCAAGGATGGTTGGGGAAGCCTTGTGAATCTGCAGTGGTGACACTCCAGGCCTAGAGAAGAAGGTTTTCAGGAAGGTGGGCTCGGTGATGTGACTGGAATGCCCATTCAGGATGAGGCATGAGCAACTCAGAAAAGCCCTCAAGGATCCCCGCCCCTCCTTCAGATGCTGCCTTGAGAAAGAGCTGTGGGAAAGCTGGGCTCCCACGAAGATGAATCAGAGCTGGGTGTGGTGGCACATGCCTGCCATCCCAGCATTTGGGAGATGGAGGCAGGAGGATCAGGAGAGTTCAAGGCCAGTCTCAGTTACATGGTCGAAAAAGAAGAGAGGAAGAGAAGACAGAAGTGTCAGGCCATAGTTGGCAGAGATGATTCCTGAAGTTAGGGCCTGGTACGTGGGTCCCATAGGTGGATTGAGTGTGCAGTCCAGAGGGAGCTAGGGAATTTTAAGCCTTGGGACCAGCTGAGGTCATAGCAGGAGTGAGACGGGAGCTCCTCACGTGTCACAAGCTTGCTTGAAGCACTCTCTGCCACTGGTGGCAGCTGGCCTTGCCCCTGCCCTGGTCCCTGGTAGCCCTAGTGACTGTCATCTCGGCAGGTTGGACAGTGGACGAGGGTGTTACTGTCCAGCCCAGAGATGCTCCTCTCTTAGGGACTGTCAGGTCTCAGTTCCTAAGGACCTTTTCCCCAGGGACACCCAGGCCATCTGACAGATGACAATGCTGTGTGTGACTTGGGGCATGATGAGAGAGGCCCACGGGGCCATCCTCATCTGTACCAATGATCAAAATACCCATCCTCCCTGTCCCAGTAGACTTGTCACTGTTCCTAGGGAGGAACAGGAGCTGAACAGTGAGGTGACCCTTATCACGGGGCAGCCCTACCAGGTGGAGGGGTAGGGGACAAAAGTGAGCTGTCCCTGAATTTGACCATCTCCCCTGGTACCAGGGAAGGCTGTTCGAGGCATGTGAGCCAGCCCTCCTCAGGAAAGACGGGCTGTCTGCTCTGACTGGGCCTTCCCAGAAAGCATGACCCAGAGACATTGCCTCTTCTCTCGGCTCCCAGGAAGCTGGAGTCTGAGCACTGCTGAGGGACTGGGGGTGAGGTCAGATGGTGACACTCACAGCCGTGTGTGTCTTAAGAATGAAAATGGCCAGCCTCATCACCAGGTACTTGGCTGGCATCCAATATGAGTGACCACTGTTCTATCATGGCAGTCTGGTAGCTGTGACCAGGTCCGGGTCCACAGGAGGAGAGACTGGAACACTGGGCATTTGAGAGCCTGCTTGGGGCACACATGCTCTCCGGCTCCCCTAGTCGACAGATCTCATTTCCAACAGACTCATGCACATGTCTTGGTTTAGTGTGGAGGGTAGGGAATGCCCAAAAGAGGCTTGGACATTCAGAAAGGAGGGCAGAGCATACAAGTGGGCATTGCGTGGGGGTTACAGTGACAAGGGACTTCCCAGTATAATGCCGACCTGTTCTCTTGGAAAAGACACTGCCCAGGCCGGCTCACATAACCAGCCCAGTTCAGACATCAGGCACCAGCAAAGGCTCCAGGGGCCCCAGGTTGAGAATGACAGACAAGAAACCTCGGCTTGGCAACTGGTTTGGCCGCTGTGCTTCACCACTTACGGGGGCGCTTATATACAAGGGCCAACTCGTCTGAATCCAGGTGTCCACAGGAACAGGATCAGAGCCGGGGCTAGGCCTGGAGGCCAGGCTCAGATGGGCACCAGGCGGCAGCCTGCCCCACCTGCCTCCCCTTGGCTCTGTCTGCCGTCTCCTACCTCTGATGGCTGAGCATACACCACCAGGGCCCTGAGCTGGGGATGAAGACTCGGGGCTGCAGAGCCTTCGGAAGAAGAGCTGGTAGGTTTGGAACAGTTGTTGCCACAGCTAATTTAGAAGGGAGTTCTGGCCGGGCAGTGGTGGTGCACGCCTTTAATCCCAGCACTCGGGAGGTAGAGGCAGGCGGATTTCTGAGTTCGAGGCCAGCCTGGTCTACAGAGTGAGTTCCAGGACAGCCAGGGCTACACAGAGAAACCCTGTCTTAAAAAAAACAAAAGAAAAAAAATAGGAGTTCTTTGTGATGAGCCCCTGTCTAGTCCTCCGTCTTTCCATTGGTCCTTCAAGGCTAGAAATACACACCCCTGATGGGGGCAAGGAGTAAGCGTCTGTGGGGACACATCTCATGAGTAGACACCCCCCCATACTCAGTGTATCATGAAGACGCACACAGAGCCAGCCTCTCTCCAGCACTGGGAGGGGGGCCCTAAACAAGCCTAAACATTCAAGGTTCCCCAAAGTCACTTGTCAGCGTAGACCCCTCCTGCCCAGACTCCCTCCCTAACACCAGAGCCACCCAGGAGTGCCAAGGCCCCCAGGGAAGAAGAATCAGCCGTTGGCAGTTGTTGCCTGACCGGGATCCCTCAGCCAAGCTGCAGGGTTTCAGTGCAGGAGTTGGCGGAGGTGATCAGAGTGGCGGTTGGGCCCTGAGGGGAGGCAGCCCCGGTTCTCAGGACTGGTTTGCATGGAGCAAAAGGAATTTGCATCTTTGAGAGGTTGCAACTGTTGGAAGCGACCCCTTGAGTAGGGGCACAGGAGCAGTCCCTGCCTGTGGCCACTCCCCCCTCCCCCAGCAATTCAGTGAAGAACACCAGGTTTCCAGGTTCAGGGTTTGTCCTGTGTAGAACACGCAGAGCATTCTGCGCACCTCCACACCCACGCAACCCCTTGGGAGTGTGAGCTCAGCACATGTCCACGCCAGAGCTCACACTTGAGACAGGAGAATGCAGTGGCCAGGCACTCGCCTAGTGTGTATAGGATTACCCAGGTTCCGTCCCTAACATTGTAAAACGTAAGACAGAAATCAACGTCAGCTGAGATGGCAGATACAGTCCAAGGCTCGGCGGCTGTGATCGCGGCTGTCGGGAGGTGGAGGCAGAAGAATCCGGAGTCAGACGTGGTCTGTGACTAAGTAATGAGTTCAGTCATGAGCCACAGAGATCCTGCCCCTAAGCAGCAGCAGCAGCATCCCACGCTCATAGCTGGTCCTATCTGAGTTCTGCTTCAGGATAACCTCCAACAGGCTAAATCACACGTTACGAATGCAAAGTCACTGTTTCCGCTTGCTGTGTGTACATGGGAGAGCATCACCCCTCCCTGGGACATGGCCCAGCACCCCAGCAGCTCCTACGTGTACCTTCCTAGGGGAGTTCACAAGAGGAGCCGCTGTTCAGAACAGGTGACTGTCCCTTTTTATTTAATATGGGAAAATGACCTTAAAACTTTCTAATTTATTGCATGTGCATTGGTGTTTTGCCTACATGCATGTCTGTCTGTGAGGGTGTCAGATCCCCTGGAACTGCAGTTACAGGCGGTTGTGAGCCATCATGTGGGTGCTGGGACTTGAACCCATGTCCTCTGGAAGGGCAGCCAGTGCTCATAACCATTGAGCCATCTCTCCTGCCAAGGCTCAACCTGGAAGGTCTAAGACATCACACAGTATCCTCAGGACCGTCTCTGCAGCCCTTCTCACCCTGAGATCAAACACGTTCACAAAGGATCAGAGGGCAGGGGTCAGAGGGCAGGTTGATTCTTGCCTAAATGAAAGCACACACCACAGACACCTGAAGCTGTTCGCAGTCACATCAGAACAGATGACCACCAGGCTTACCTCAGGCCCCTTTTCGAGCTACCTGAAGCCCTCACCCAACAACACAGGGTCGGCTCTACCTGATCAGATCGCGGTTGCCCACGGGCTACATGGGAAGACTCCAAGAAAATCTGGATTCTCAGAGGGGCTGGAGAGACAGCTCAGCAGTGAAAAGCACACACTGCTCTTGGAGAGGACCTGAGTTCAGATCCCAGTGCCCTCTACTGCCTTTGACTATAGCTCCAGGGGATCCACTGTCTCTGAAATCTGCATACACACACACACACCTTAAAGAAAGATAAAAATAAGTAAATGGGCTGGAGAGGTGGCTCAGTGGTTAAGAGCACTGACTGCTCTTCCAGAGGTCCTAAGTTCAATTCCCAGCAACCACATGGTGACTTAAACCATCTGTAATAGGATCCGATGCCCTCTTCTGGTGCGTCTGATATATATATATATATATATATGTAAAGTAAATAAATCTTTTAAAGAATAAGTAATAAAATATCCATTGGAAGAAAGAAGGTAAAGGCAGAGTTTAGGGAAACCCTTCAGACGTCTCTCCGGGAAGCCCTGTACACTGCTCCCTCTGGGGGACCCGCCCCTCTCCCACACTCCAGCTAGCTGAGAGCTCTCTAGCAAAATCCTGAGGCTTCTCAGCTTCAGTGTGGCTCTGGCAAGTTGAGTGCAGAGTCCAGAGGGCAGGCTCAGGCGGGCCCGGAACTGTTGAACACCCCAGGATGCTGATCTAATTCCCCAGATCCTGAGACCCTGCAGGAAGCACTCCAGGATCTGCTCCCCTCACCCCCAGTGTCTTAAGTGGGGACAGAGACATCATCACACAGACCCACACCAAAAGAGGATGCCCTTGGGCACACGGCGTGGCTAGAGGATAAGTCAGCAGGAGAAAGATCAGACATCTGGCTCTGGAGCTCTTGGGAGAGGGTCTCCATCCCAAGGTCCAGCCCCTCCAGAAGGGTAACTGTAGGAGAAAGCGCCAAGGCTGCTGACATAGGAGGGGCGGGGATGCTCTTGGCCTGAGATAGCTCAGGATTGCTACTGGGTCCTGGATGGTGCCCCACCCCCACTCTGTGTTCCTCCTTCCAGGGCTGGGCCCCGGGGGTCCTGGGTCCATGGAGTCCAAGTTGCAGCAGAGGAAATCCCGAGGGCCAGCAAGTTCTCCTGGAAAGAGCTCAGCCTTGAGTCAGAGTACCAGGTGGGAGGAGTAACCCTCACGCTGCCAGGGCTGTGTCTAAGTCCCTTGTTGGGGAGGAAGCCTGCTCCTGAGTGCTAAGGTGGGCTTCTTTCTGCCTTTGCCTCGATGTCCCTGAGACCAGGGATCAAGAATGACTTGCTGTGTTACGTGGGAACACTGAGGTTACCTCTGGTTCTAGAGAAGTAATAGCCAGGAGGGCTGAGACAGATTCCCCTCAGGCTCTCCCTGCAGCCTCGCAGGTACACGCCTCAGACAGAATCAGCCCACGGGAAGCTGCTGTTCAGAAAGAAAGCTTGTCAAACACCCCTGGGAATTGTGGGAAGCTGGGGATGTGGTTAGGTTGGTAGGGTGCTCACCTAGCATGCAGGAAGCCTTGCGGGTTGATCACCAGAACCACATAAACCGGGCATGGTGGAACACACCCATAATCCCACCTAGAGGCAGGAGGTCATTCTTAATTACATAGTGAGTTTGAGGCCAACCTGAGCTACAGGAGAGTCTGTCTTAAAAATCAAATCAGTCAGGGATTGGAGAGATGATTCAGTAGGCAAGGCTTGGTCAAGCGGGAGGCGCTGTAACCCAGCACTGGCGTGTGGAGACTGGTCAGCCAGTCTGACTGAACTGTTAGGGTCCCAGGTTGAAGGTGAGACCCTCCCTCCAAAAATTAAGGTGAAGGAAAACGCCACCCAACATTGACCTCTGACCTCTACAGAGCACCCACATACATGGGCACAGGGAGGGTGGAAACAGGTAGATTTCCCGGGGCTCTCTGGCCTGAGGAAGACACCTGGGCCCTGGGCCTTATGCGCACCCACACACAGAAAGAAAGTATAAATTCTTCCCATTTTACAGTACAGAGTAGTGAGTTCCAGGAAGGTTGAGGCCTTGCCCCAGGTTTGAGGTGGCTGGCCCATGTCTTCCGTTCCACCCTTGCCCTGCCTTCGATGTCCCTCGTACCGCGGCAAGTGTGACCTAGGACTAATCACTGGCCATCTGAATCTCTGGGCTGGACAGCCACTCACCCAGCCCCGCCTCTTCTAGAGCCAGGCAACAGCTGGGGGGCAGGACCTCACCATGTCACCGATGCCCTCTCTGCCCTGGCCTTGCGCCAGCCGGGTCCGCCCATGCCACATCTTCCAGATGGTACCATAAAGCCATCTTGGGCCCTGGGCCCTGAGAGCAAACAGCCTCTCCTAGGAGGCCTCACCCAGTAGAGACCAAAGGAGTAGTCCCGGTGTGAGGCGAGGGTACAGGACATACGTCAGGCCTGGGTGGGGTGGGGGACACTAGAGTCCTCTCTTCTCCCTTCCGCTCTCTGATCTCCTCCTCTGGAGACAGCCGCCAAACCACCTCCCACCAGCCCCAAGGTCTTGGGCCAGTTCACCTCTGAGCTTTCTTAAAGTCCACTTGAGAAGGCCCAGTGCAGACAGACTCCTCTGACCTCTCCCCAGTCCCTCTACAGCCTGAGCAGGGAGGGGGTTGACATCAGGGAGTGATGGCAAGCTGACGGTCCCGCTGAATCACGTGTCCCTTTGAAGGCCTTGCCTGAGAGCCTGGCCCCCAGCTTTCCAACCTGGGCAGGGAGAGAGGCAGGCGGTAAAGCGTGCCAGCTCACAAGGCATCTGGAGCAGAGCCTGGTACTCAGTTCTCAGTCAGGGAGAAGCTGGGGTTTCCAGACCGGGCTCCTCATCAGACACCCTGTTTGTTCCGTCTGAAGCCAAGTGACTCGTCTTCCACCATCTCCTTTTTAGTGGCTGCCAAAGGGGAGCATACAGGAGTTGACTTAAGCTAAGCCAGAGCCCTCACCTGACACTTCCTGCCTGGCTCCTCTGCCTCAGTTTCCCGACTTGTAAAATAAGGTGGCACCAGCCACTTGGGGTGGAAGCCAGGTCAAGGCCCACCTAGGAAGGATGAGCTTTGCCAAGAAAAATGCTGCAGGGGCTGCCGGGACCAACGGCTCCACCATCTTTGAGGAAAGAAAAGGATGGGCCATGGAGGAAGGATGGTACCCGGAAGGCTCCGGATTCCAGCCAGCTGTGGGCTGGACTGTCAGGCCTCCCCAGGCAGTGTGTGGGACCAGGCAGGGTGAGAGGTAGCCATCCTGAAGCCTTCTCCCGGGAGTCCAGGGCTGGAGAAGAAGCCAGCTGTGATGTCCTCTGAGCCCGGCTGTGGCCTATCCTGGAGGAGAGGCAGAGGCATGGCGGGTTGGCCTCAACAGATATCTACCCGGGGTGGGGCCCATAGTCACTGTTTGTCATGTCTGGGTCTCAGTTTTCCCTGTCTATAAATGACAGAGATCTCCCTCCCCAGGAAGTGTGGAGATGAACATGTGTCAAGAGCCGCCCTAAGCGAAATGCTGCTTCACAGGATGCTAATCGTGTGAGGTAGATGCCGACAGGGCCAGCAAGGCCTTTCCACTATGAGAAGGTCTGCGGACATTTCCAGGAGAGCCAGCCAAGGGCCCGTGACACCATCTAACCCCTCAGCCCCCGGGCCTGAGGGGCTTGATTTTTATTTTCGAGGTGAGGTCGTTGCTATATTGCCCAAGCTGACCTTGATTTGAACTCATGGGCTAAGGGACCCCCCCCCCCCCCCCCCCCGCCTCATCCTCCCAAGTTCGGATCCTGTCTGCCATGACTGGCTCCTCTCAGCTTTTAGATCAGGCGGAGGCCCAGAGAGACCAAGGAACTTAATGGGTATTGCACAGCAAATCAGAGAAAGAGTCTGGTCCTAAACTCACCTGTTTGAGGTTGTGCGCCCATCCCCGGTGAAGGTTGCCAAGAGAAAAATCTTCATCTGGCCCTGGCTGGCACCTCTCCACATGCCTGGGACCACGTGGGAGCACCCTGGTCAGCTCTGCTACTGTCTGTGATGTTGCCTGCCTCAGTTTGCATGTCTCTAAAATGGGCTGGAAGTTGATCCAAGCCCCACCCACAGCCAGTGGTAGCAGTTTCTACCACTTATGTTGACATGTATAACCCCAGCACCCAGGAGGCAGAGGTAAGTGCATCCATCTCTTTTGAGTTTGAGGGCAGCCTGGTGTAAACAGCCAGTTCTAAGCCAGTCAGGCCTACACAGTGAATCCCCGCCCACCCCCCCCAAAAATATTGCCCCTCCCTCTGTTTACAAGGTGGGCACTGTCCAGGGCCAGGTGAGTGGCCTGAACCTGTTCCCACTCAGACCCGCTCACAGGTGAGGGGTGTCGAGCCCTGCACCATAGCCTGGTGTCCTCATCTTGACACCCGGTGACCCGCCATCCCATGAGCTCTGAAGGTCTGAAAGGACGACAGGGAACAAGGGCGGGTGTGGGTCTCCTTGCCCGCTGGGCAGTGACACCCGAGAAGCTGGGCAGGTCCTGCTTCCTGAAGCAGCTGCCAAGTGTGTGTAGACAGGACACCGGGGACCCTGGCTTCTCTGATGTGACGAGGGAGCCTTGTCAGGCAGAAGAGAGCCAGGGCCACTAGTCAGCCAGAGGTTGAGGGAGAGACGGGATAAAATTCCTCCGACACCCACTGGCCCCGCGGCCCCTCCCTCGGTCAGCCCCAGGTACAGCAGGGCAGGCTCTGTAGAGACTTGCGATACTGCGCCTTCTGGCTCTTCTCTCCTAGCTATTGGTCTCTGGGTCAGTTGCTGACCATCTCTGAGCTTCCGGTTCCTCATCTACCCCACAGAGTTCTTAAGTATATAAGCGAGAGGCTTTATAGGGAACGTTTCAGTCCACCGTGACCAGAAAGGGCCAGTAAATTTAACCGGTGACATCACTACCCAGTGGGATGGTAACCAAGGCACAGAGACCGGAAGAAAGAACAGACGCTGTACGGCTAACGGGCTCCAAAATTGGCACACGGCTCTGGAGCCAGGCCACCTGGGCAGAGCCTTTCAGCACCGACGCTCACAACCAACACGGCCACCAGCAACTCCCTTAATGTCCTGGGCCGAGATTACGATAGTTCCCCCGCCTCACAGGGCTCCTGGGAGGACTAAAACACGTGGAAGAGGGCCTGGGAAGCAGTTAGTGCTGTGTGACCCTGAGCAAGCTCTTTCCCTCTCTGGGCGCTCCTTCATATCCTTACAACATGCACCAATCAGACTCACCCAGCCGGTGGCTCCTTCCACCTCTGCGGTCTGTAGTTCTGGGAAGTTCCTACAGGCACCCACCTTTTGACAACCCCACACTCCTAAGGGCTCTTGCCTAGCCCTTCCCCCTCTCCCCCTCTTTCCCCTCCTTAAGCTGGGGATGAGGCACACTACCCCTCTGGAGAGAACTGTAGGGGAGGAGACAGGGCTCGACTCCCTCCACCCAGCCCCTCACTGAGTGTCCTGCCCACCAAGGCCCTCGGCCCTTCAGCTGGACGTTCAGGCTGGCGCCTTGAGAGGTGGCCTGTTCTGTCCCCTCCAGGCCCCCAGAGAAGCTTCAGTCCCTCTATGACCAGGCCCCATAAGAAAGGGGACAGCGGCGTCATGAATCAGGACCTGACGCCATACATGACTCCAGGCCTATCTTTCCTGACCCTGAGCACGGGGCCAGGCATGTCGCAACCTGTCCTGAGCTAGTGATGAAGTTCTCCCCAACCAAGGGACCTGACTGGGGGGTCTGAGTGGCCTGTCCTGCACCCCTATACCTGATAGGATTTGAGTCACTTCTGGAGAGCCCCAGCGTGTGGCGAGAGGTGAGAACCCCATACCAGGAAGCAGCTCCTATTCCTGTCACTGTGCCCTGACCCTCCTCTTCCCAGACACCCTTGGCCCTGGCCACACAGGCAGGTCTCACACCATAACCCTGTCCATCCAGAGGGAAGCCCACACCTACCTCAGCTCCACTACCCTCCCTTTCCCACTGCCCAGTCCTGTCCTTCCAGCCAATCCACTGCGCAGTCCGTCTGTCCACACAGCCCCTGGCTCAGCCAGTCACCCATGCCTACGTATCATCTGACTGCCTACACACACACACACACACACACACACACACACACTTCTCACTGCTGCCCATCTGCCTCTCCTCCCATCCCTTATCCAGCCACTCATTCCCTGACGCAGTCATCCACCTGTCCATCCATCAGCCCACCTACCCACCTACCCACCTTCCTGTGTATCCACCTACCCACATGCCTGCCTACCTACCTACCCATCTACCCGACCTACCCATGGATCCACCCACCTACCCATGGACCCACCTACACACCTACCCACATACCTGCCTACCCATCTACCTACCTACCCATCTACCCATGGACCCACCTACCTATGTACCCCCCTACCCATGGACCCACCTACCCATGGACCCACCTACCCATGGACCCACCTACCTATGTACCCATCTACCCATGGACCCACCTACCTATGTACCCATCTACCCATGGACACACCTACCTATGTACCCACCTACCCATGGACCCACCTACCCATGGATCCACCTACTCATGGACCCACCTACCCATTCACCCACTTACCCGCCTACCCATCCTGACAATCCATCTACAGATTCATCTATTCACTCATCCATGTCTACCCCCCCATCTCTCCACAAACCATCCAGCCTCCCTCACATGTACACACCCATCCATTCTTCTCAGCCTTGGCCAGGCCGTCCTGAGTCTAAGAACACCAGGCACAGTGTGACACAGCCTGTGTCCATGGGCTCCTGGCTCCAGGTAGACAGGCTGAGAGAACTACGTACAGTGTGGGGTTATCAGTGTCCGGAGAATAGCAGGATCTAGAAGGCTCGTTAGAGATGGCGTCTCCATCGGGCTCTGCTGACAGACTCGAGAAAACATGGAAAGTGCTGACCGTGACCACAGGTGTGTCACCAAATCCAGCACAAACCGCTCTCACTTTTCTCCTGTGGTGCAGGAGATCGAGTGCACGGCCTTGAGTTCTCTCTCTACCTCTCACTCAGGCTTCTTCCCTCATTTTCTTTATTGGACAGTGCCACAGTTTTTATGTCTTGCCCTGAGTGGATCCAGGAGCTGGACAGGCAGGATACAAACACAAGGCTAAGCATATCCATGAGCCCCTGGATGCAGGGCTCCCTCCCCTCAAGCCCTCAAGTACAAGGCTGTGGGTCATGGCCCCTGAGCGAGAGGGATGACTATGGGGTTGAGATACTGAGCGTGTGGCTCAGACCCTTCAACTAAGTCACAGAACTTAGCCAGGGACTCCCTAAGGTTGTGGGGCGACACCATTGTCTAGGAATCTGTCAAAGGGAGAATATACCACGGTGTTGCCAGCATCATCCACAGGCAGGGTTTCCGAAGCCTCCTGCAAGGATTATATTTCTACATCCATGCCAAGGGCACCGTCAGTAGCCAACTACAGGAGTCACGTGGGCAGCAGGGGCACTAACACACTGTGTTACACGAGATGACCTTTAGACCTGGGTTGGAAGTGGGGTTCACTGTGCTACTGAACCTGGTGATGAACCTGAGAAGGCCCAAGTATGGTGACTGAAGCTTGTCATCCCAGCGCTCAGAGGATCCTGAGTCTCACGCAAGCCCCTGTCTCAAAGAAACAGCCACCAAAAGGAAAGAGAGAGAGAGAGAGAGAGAGAGAGAGAGAGAGGTTGAGATCTGCCCCCATGAGCAGGTGTCCTAAAAGACTGGTATGGACTTAGTCTGCCATGTACCTAGTGCAAGCCTCTCAAGTGCTTGGCCGAACCGTGACGCACCAGGCACACACAGCTCACAGCCTCGCTGCTCGGACAATGCCCCCTTTTGTGATGTTTTGTTGTTCTTGTTTTTCTGAGATTTGGGTTTCATGTAACCCAGGCTGGCCTCCAATTCACTAGGTAGCTGTCCAGAGACTCTACCTTGAACTTCTGGGCCTGGCCTTCCTGAGTTGCCCCCAAGGACAGTGACCTGGGAAGGGGCACTGAGCATTCTGAGAGGGGCCTGAGTTGGTGACCTCAGCTCTCTAGACTCAAATGCTACCTAGACCTCTCTACATAAGAAACGTATAGTTTCCTAAGTCTTTACTCCAAACAAGCCCAGCCATGATGGGCCGTGAGCCCCGTGTTCACATCCGAGCTTAGCCCCTTTGCCCAGCGCCCCAACTGTGCCAGGCTGTCCCAGCCAAGGCCTCAGAAGGAAGCGGGGAGTCCCGAGCACCCCCACGGGGCTCCTGGATTCTAACCCTTTGCCATTATCCGTGCTATGTGATCTTACTAAAATAAGCATATGATGGATTACCACCCGGTTCTGTTTGGACCACCCCAGGGATTAAATCAGGGCCCTTTTATTATTTTCAATCCCAGAGCCCTTTCATTTCGCGATAAAACAGGAACTCCTTATGTAGCCCAGGGTGGCCTCGAACTGGTAATCTGCCTACCCGTGCCTCCCCAGTGCTAAAATCACAAGCACAGGAGTGTTCTCCACACCCAGTTTGGCTCTCTACCGCCCTCCTGGCTTTCCCTTCCTGTGTTGTGGTTCTGAGTGTGCAGAGGAGGAGGCTAGCCTTGGATCACCATTCCTCCAACCCCGTATGTGTAATCTTGTCTCCCTACCTCCAGTCTCCCCTGTCTTATTTCTACCCCTAGGGAGCACCCTGCCCACACCCTCTGACGCTGTGTGCCAGCATTTATCATTTTTTTTTCCACAGCAAGAACACCAGCTCCCCGGGAGAGCGAGGCTGGGGTCCTTCATCACGGCTGTGGCCCCTGGGACTTGGCGTATACTAGATGCTCAATAAACATTTGCAGAAGGTGCGGCTGGGGGACCAGGCATGAAGCAGGTCTCTGTGGCTGAGGAAGTGCTGAGGAGGAAGGAAGTTGTTCTCCCTACCTGGCACCTGTGGGGGAACGCTGCCCAGAGGAGGGGCAAGCTGGATTCTGGAGACTGGAGGTGGATGTTCAGGTACGAGGGTGTGTACCTGGCAGTGACAAACAGGGTTTGTGTGTGTGTGAGACTGGGGGTCTCTCGGGGTGGGCAGCCTAGGTGCTCTTTCCCAGGAGCCCACCCCAGCCCCACCACACACACACACACACACACACACACACACACACACACACACACACCCTAGGTGGAAGGCTGAGTTCACACAAAGGACAGCTGTCCCTGGAGTTTAGGGGGAAGCCTGGGGCTTTGATAAGATGGGTAAATTTCAAAGGGGCTGCTGGAAGTGGGGGCAGGGCTGCAGATAGCAGTACCCGAGCTGCCAGCAGTCCTTCCACCGCAGTGGTGGCCTCCTGGCCCGGCCCCTCTAAAGGAGCAAAACAGGCTTGATTGTATTCTTATCGGCCCTGTGGTTTTGTAAGGCCCGGCAGGCCTGCTGGCCCTGCGTCAGTAGAAGAAAGGCAGTAGCCAGTTCCCTGGGTGAGGGCATGACGCAGGCCACCACCTCCACCCCCTGCGGAGACCTGGGGTCCATCTGGTGCTGGGGCAGGGGAGGGGCGACTGATACCGCATCCCGAGTAGGGAGGCCCCGGAGGTGGCTAAGAGTTGGCTCTGTGCCATGCCAGCCTCCCCCCCACCCCCACACCTCTTACACACTACCCAGTTCCGTGCCTCAGTTTCCTCTCTAAAAATTAATAGGAAGCCTGTGACAGTAGTGTCACTTCAAAGGGACCCTTGAGACCATTGAAGATGCTTTTCTAAGTGCTTGGACAAGGTCACGGTGCAGCTGCTGGCTCACGGCCATGGTCTGGTCAGTGACAGACTTAGCCTGGACAACCTGGTACACCCAGTGGCCGGGGCTTCACAGTGGTACAGTGAGCTCTCATCTGTCTCCATTTGGGTGCTCGAAGCCACCTATAAAAGCTAACCCTTCAATGCTCAACCTCAGAGACCCAAGCAGTTCCCCAGCTCCTCAGCCTGCTACTTGACCTGCATACCGTCCCTGGCTTGCCTGCCCCGCACTCAGGCACAAACAGAACTCCTCCTAGCTATTCTTCCCCTTTGCTGTGAGCATCCAGGACCTGGAGGCAGTGCCTGGGTCAAGGGAACTCAGAGCCCTGTGTGGAGTGAAGAGATTCCTGAGGACCAAGAACAGGTCTGGGGCAGCTGCGCTTCCTGACACGGGGTTGCTGGGGGACAAGGACGATGCCCCTGTGTCTGTATGCACACGTGTGCAAAGGCTCTGTCTGTCTGCCCTGACACTCAACGGGTCCACAGGCTTCCCTTGGCTTAGAGCTCGTCTCTGACTGCAGGCTTGCCTGGCTAGGACCCCTGAGGGCCACCTCGTCAGATACCATCTTAGGTGTGAGCAGGCAGTGCTGTTGGATGTGTGGGAGGAGCCACACGAAGCACAGGGTGAGTAGCCAAGCCTGGATGCGGGGATCAGTAGCCTTCCCCCCTGGGGTGTCTCAAGGTGCGCTTGAAGGCAGAAGAGGATGTCCACATAGAGGAGAGATACTGGGCCTGAGGACCTGGATCCTGGACTGGACGAGGACAGGCATTATGGTGTCTTATAACTGTTCACAGAACCAGGAGATCCCGAAGTGGCTACCCTTGGATCAGTTGCTGGGAACTGTTTTGTGACCCTCTGAGGCCAACACAGACAGACTTTGTTGCTAGGCCAGGCACAGAGGAACACGTGGAAATCTGGACTAAGTAAGGGACCAGCATATCTAGGACACTAGGGGACATGCCCAGGTATTAAAACAGCTGCCTTCCGGGCCATTCCTGGTCCCCACGTTTCCTACCTAAGGCCTGGCTCCTGCCACGTCTCACCCTTAACCATGGGTCAGCCAGTCACCTCTGTCTGGTACCTGTGAATGAGCCACACGGGCAGTGACCCCAGATAGCATGGGCAGTGACCCGAGTGACAGGCTTACTGGCATCAGTTACCTGATGTGCTGAATCAGCATTCATGGGAACACAAGTTGGGATCTAGGTTCAGATCTCAGGCTTACGCTGTGTTCTTAGTCCTACTCCCCAGCCTCTCTGGGCTCAGGAGATTTGTCTTTCCTACATCCACTGGATAATGCCTGGACTCTCATAAACTGGGCTTCCTGATCGTCCTGCCTTCCCTCAGGGTCCCAACCGGGTAAGAACCTCAGACTCCTCACATCTCAAAGGAAGGAGCCCCCCACACCTCCGTTGTTCTGCTTTTCTGAAACCGGAGCCTGGTACTGGGGGATGTGGCAACCTCATCCCTCCGGAGCTGGAATAAGCCCAGGCTTCTCCGCTCTTATCACAACCTGAAGTTCCTCAGAAAACCAAACACAGAGACGATGGAGCTCTAAGAGATAAGATGGAAACCAAGCCAGGAAGACAGCTGTCCTCAGACAGACAGACAGACAGACAGACCTTCCCAAGATGTGTACACAACCTTCCCTCACAGACCACCTAGGCCCCACCCCCATTTCCACCATTTGAGCAGCGTTGCCGACACCAGCTCTGGACCTCAGCTCAAGCTCTCCAGGCCTGGCTGCCTGGTGGTCAGAGTGTCAAGGTGAGGAGGCCGTGCCAGCCAGCCGCCCCAGACCTTGTCATCCTGGGTTTGACGATGTTCCAGCTGCCCTAGGGGAGTCGGCATGGGGTGTATATACTGGGAAGACAGAGGTAAGAGGGTTGCCAAGATCTAGGGCAGCCTGGGCTACAATACAAAGCTCTGTCTAAGTGAAGAAAAAAACACAAGAGCAGAAGAGAAAAGAAAGGCTGAGAGAGTTAAAGAATAGACGGCAGCCTGGGAAGGGGGCTCTGAGAAGGTCTCAGGGAGTGAGGAGTCTGTCAGGCAATAAAGCAGAGGAGAGAGCTGGCATGGCTGGGCACAGCTTTAGTCCTGGCACTCAGGAAGCAGAGGCAGGTGGACCTCTGTGAGTTCAAGGCCAGCCTTTTCTACAGAGTGAGTGCCAGGGCAGCCAGGGCTACACAGAGAAACCCTGTCTCAAACAAAACAAAAGAAAACAGATAAACAAAACCAAAAACAACAAAATAGAATGAAGAGGCCGTGCAGTGACCCGGGGGTAAGGACACCGCCTCTAGGCCTGAACACCTGTTCTATCCCAGGCTCCACACGGTAGAAGGAGAGGACAAATTCCCACTGACTCACACACTTGGTCCATGGCATGTGTGAGTCTCCTCCCAACACCACACACAAACACACATACATGGGTAATAATAAGCCAGGCATTGTAGTGCACGCCTTTAATCCCAGCACTCAGGAGGCAGAGGCAGGCAGATCTCTGTTAGTTCTAGGGCAGCGTGGTCAACACAGAGTTTCAGGCATAGTGAGACTCTGCTGCACCACCACCCTACCTCACTAAAACAAAGATTCATTTGTCTCTGTTTTTCTTGATTTCTTTAAGATTTATTTATCTTTACATATGTGAGTACACTGTCACTGTCTTCAGACACAACAGAAGAGGGCATCAGATCCCACTACGGATGGTTGTGAGCCACCGTGTGAGTGCTGGGAATTGAACTCAGGACCTCTGGAAGAGCAGACAGTGCTCTTAACCACTGAGCCATCTCTCCGGCTCCTTGTCATTGTTCTTCAACATCATGAAGGCTCACAGAGCCCAGATGGAGAAAGCAAATGCTGCTTCAGGAGGCTGAAGAATAGTTCCAAGACAGTCAGTCCCACGGGGCGGACATGCTGGGTCTCAGGGTAGAAGGATCAAGACATCCTTGGTTCCACATATGCAGGGGTAGAAGGGTCAAGTATGACATTCAGCAGCCTTGAGGTCTTGACAGAGAGGGTAGGCTCTGGCATCCTGGCTCATCTACTGCAGCAGCCAAAGAGGGGCAGAGAGCAGCCCACCTCAGTGAGCAGCCCACCTCAGTGAGCAGGGCAGGAGGCCTGATGCACTCAAAGACCTGAGAAAGGGACCTGAGAATAGATCCCGGTGTGTGAGGGGCACCGTGGACCAGTCAGAAAACTGAGGATTTGAGTTTGAATCTGCCTCATAGCCGTGACTTTGGACTTGACATTTTAAGTGTTCCTAAGAAGTGGGCATAGCACTGTCTTCCTGGAGGGGACATAGTCCCAGGGGATCTCCCTCACAGAAGCACTGAGGGTTCTGCTGTGGGGAGGCGGGGAGTGATCATTGATTTTTGTTTCCTGGTGACTCAAGATGAACCAGACCTTTCGAGACGGGGTTTTATGTAGCTCAGGCTGGCCTCCACCTGGCTATGTAGCCAAGGTTGACCTTGAGCTCCTCCTCCTCCTGAGTACCCACTCATGCTAAGGAAGCCCAAATGAGCCACATCCCTAACCTCAGGATGTATTTTTGGGTTAAACCCAAAGTAGATACCTGGACATCACACTGGGGGATTCAAGACAGAGGAAGTGTCCTCCGGCACCCATGGCATCATGATCATACCTAGCTGCAAGGGAGGCTGAACTCCAGGTAGCCATGTACCCAGCTAAAAAATCACCAGCCAGGGATGGGGGGTTGTGTACACAGAAGCTCTACACGAGAACACTTTGGAACATGCAGTACACCCCAACTTTCCTTCCTAGCCTCTCAAAATAGACATCAAAAGCAACCCAGAACTGTTTATTCTGAAAAGGAGAGAAGTGGACACTGACCTCTAGCTTTCCCCAGCACCCATCCACACAGGCACATTTGGGCAGCGGCTTAGTACTGATGTATCAGAGCCCTTTGCTGGAAGCACCATTGCCTGAGACAGTGAGGGCAAGAGGGTACCTCAAGCAGGGGACAGGAAGGTGGAAGAGTCACAGGAAATGTTCAGGCCTTTAGCTTCCTGACCTTGGAAGACCAAGCCTCTGGGGATTGAGTGGTTAGTTGCCACCATTTCTAAACTCTGAATTACCGCCTCACCCCATCTCTGCCTTCTCACAGGCTGAGTCTGAAAACTCTTCACCAAAGGGGCCAGTAAACATAACGGCTGTGTCCTGGGCCGCATAGTCAGCCCAGC
Organism: Grammomys surdaster; assembly: GCF_004785775.1. Lineage (NCBI taxonomy): Eukaryota > Metazoa > Chordata > Mammalia > Rodentia > Muridae > Grammomys > Grammomys surdaster. Next base: position 1,032,968 of record NW_021604718.1, read on the forward strand.
CTGCTGTAGGAAGATATTAGTGTAGGTCAAGGTAAGAGGCTAGCCCCAAAGGTCAGGGCACTTTCCCCAGACCCAGGCTGTGGGAGGTCACATGATTACTTTTGACATTTGAAAGCTGCAGTGAACACTATTGGGGCTGGAGAGCTGACTCAGCAGTTAAGAGCCCCCCGGCTGTTCTTGCAGAGGACAAGGTTCTGTTTCCAGCACCCACAAGACAGCTTATAACTGCCTATAATTCAAGTTCCAGGGCAATCCAATGCCCTCTCTCTCTCTCTCTACACACACACACACACACACACACACACACACACACACACACACGCGCGCCTGTCTGTAATCCCAGCACTTAGGAAGGCAGAGGCAGGTGGGGCTCTGTGCCTTCTGGGCCATCCTAGGCTACATGGTGAGACCTCCGTAATTCAGCTGACAGGACAAAAGCTGCATTCTGAGGTGATTCTGTCAGGATGCACTCAGCTCTGGAGCACGAGAAGGAGCCAGAGTGTTCTCTGTGTTGCTTCCTGAGTAGGTGAAGGAGCCTGGGTGGTGGGGGCCTGAGCTGTGAACCCCCCACCTCATTCTGTGTTTCCTACCAGCTGTTCCCCTTCAGGGACCATGGACTCACCCCTGCTGCTGGGTCATGGCTGACCCTGCTCTGTGTGCTTCACATCACTGCAGGGTCATGGGCCTGCAGGAAGATGTGGGGTAGAGAAGGCATAGCTCCTGTCTGCAGATGGACTCTTGAGCCCTCCCAGGACCTGGGCAGATGGACTGTATCACCTCCAGGAAGCCCTCAGTGATTTCCCTGCACCACCTCCAGGAAGCCCTCACCGACTCCCTTGGCCTGTCTTGATGATCTCCACAGGAGTGAGTGGCCCTGAACTGTCACTGTCCCTGTGAATTTGGTCCCATCCTGGGATGATCCCTCTGAGTCCAGATCCTGGTCCCACCGGTGCACCCGTTGTGCCTTGTCTTGTGAGCATGCTGGCGATGACAGTCATTTAGAGGAGGGAGGGCCCGAGTCCTCCTTCCTTCAGGAGGCAAGGCCGTCAAGGGTTAACCAGGAGCCTGCCTGCGGTCCGAGGTAGGCAGGGAGCAGCGTATTTGTTCAGGTAAATAAGGAAGGATTACTTATAATGGAAAAGCTGGCGGGCTAACTCTGCATCTTACCTCTGACTTCCTTCCAGCACATTCCTGCACTCCGGCTGCCATCTCTGCCTCCCACACCTAGCACCTCAGCCCGCTGCCGCCCAGGTGAGAGCCCCCAGCTTGCGCCTTGTCATGGTGCCAGCAGGTGGCCCTGAGCCTCTGACAGGGGCCTGCCTATAGACCTGCAGGCCTGAGACTCACACTCAAGGGTGGAGAGGCTGTGGTGGCTCATCCAAGAGCCACCTCTGACCCCAGCCCTGCTGACCCCGCTGATGTCTGGCTGAGACCCAGCAGTGGCCAGAGCTGCCCACTGCCTCCTCCTGGTCCCTGAGGTTAGCTCTGCAGAGGACGACTCCTCAGACAGCAGGCGGCTAACGGGTGAGTATGGTAGGAAGCAGTGCGCCCTTCCGTGGGGTTCCCTGTCCCCCGTGGGAGGCTGGTGACTGACACAAAGTAGAGACGTGTTTTGCAAGCTGGGAGCTCATGTTCCAGATACCAGGGACCCTGTACATTTGAGTCCTGTCCTTTCCATATGCTGCCATCTGCCTTGTTGGATCAGATCCAGAGCCTAGGGGACACCCCTTCTTTCTAGGGGCCCCATGACTGTGGGTCTTACACAGAGTCCCTCCTACTCAGGGTGAAGGGAAAAACGAAAACGGCCATATAAATGTATAGTTCTCCCAGGGCCTGGCCACCTCTGCCCTGACGGTGAAACTTGGGCAGCGGACGAGCCACTGTCACCTTGGCTGCTCGGCCAGAGGGAAAGAGCAAGTGTCTGTCTGACCTGGCCACCGAGGACAGACAGGGTCTCCCTAGACCTAGGGGCTCAAGGCATGGACAAAAGCAAGAGAGACAGGTTGCTAGAGACCAGGAAAGTGGCAGAGCAGGGTGGCACAGACTGGCAGTCCCGGGAAGCGGGAGACACCATAGAGTAAACCTAGGCACTGAGAATACAGGGGGGCTGTGTCTTCTGTCTGGACACACAAAGAAAACAACGTGTGTGTGTTTGTTTGTGTGTGTATGTATGTGTGTATGTGAGTGTGTTCGTGTATGTGTGTATATGTATGTATGTGTGTATATGTGTTTGTGTGTGTGTGTGTGTGTATGTATGTGTGCATGTATGTATATATTTGGATGTGTTTGTGTGTGTGGATGTGTGTGTGTTTGTGTGTGTGGGGGGGAGTCCTGAGGCACTCAGTTCTCTTCTTTTGTCTGTTTTTGTTTTATTTTGGGGGATGTTTGTTCAGAGGATGGTCTTACTCACTATATAGACCAGGCTAGCCTCTAGCTCATTATGTAGACCAGGCTGGCCTCCAGCTCACAGATCTGCCTGCCTCTGACTTGGGTTGCTGGGATTAAAGGTGTGTACCACCATACTGGCTGGGCTTTGAGACAGGGTCCCTGTCTCTGAGGTCTCTGAGCCCCAGCAGTCAGTCCTGTAGCCCAGGCTGGTCTTTAATTCACATTAAACCTCACCTGGAGGGGACTCATTTCTCCTTGTTTGACTCTTAAAAATTGCCTTATTTTGAGAGCGTGTGTGCACAGGGGTAGGAGTGTTCATGTGGGGGTTAGAGGACAACTTGTTGCCTGGGATCCTTTGGAGACCCACCTACCTCTGCCTCCTGAACATACCCAGCTTGGAGGTGTTTCTTGCCTTCTCTCATGTGTGTCCTGGGTACTGAGCTCAGGTCTCCAGACTTGGTGACAACTGCCTTTGCCTGCTGAGTGAAGACACTCAGCACCAAGACACTCAATTCTAAGACTTGTCAGATTCCACAGGCCTCCATAGCTGACCCCTTCCCCCTGGCTAAGACAGACTCAGCTCATTTCCGGTCCCCACCTCCCCAAGCAAACAGCTTCCAGACAACCCCCAATAAAGCTGCAGTGCCCCATACCAGCTGCTCCCCTGAGTAACAAGGTAAACAGGCCCGGGAGCTCACGCCCCCTCCACCTGAGGTAGAAAGCAAGCAGGTGCCGTCCATGTGGATGGTTCTGGTAAGCTGAGCCTCTGCTGCCTCTGGAGGAGCACCCCATCCCAGTGTACAGGTGGACTGGAAGGCTGAGGAAGGACAGGGATGGGTCTAGGAGCCAGGCTGTGAGTGGACCAGGTATGTTGGACGCCCAGAGATGAACGCTCTGTTCATGCTGTCACTCAGGCTCCTAAGGACCTTGTGAGTCAGGTGGGACTTCCCTGCCACCCTGACCTGAGACAGAGGGGCTACACCCCATGGATGCCCAGTGGCTGTTAGGAGACAGGCCTGACAGGAAACAGGCACCAGAGAATCTATGCTGACTGGCTTACTGTGGACAGTGCTGAACCCAGCAAGGGTCGGTTCCAGACGCCCAGAAGGCCAGGGCTGGGCATAGACAGAAAGACGGGATGTATTTGTAGTTCCTGGTCTGTTGAGTGAGAAGGGTAGACTCAATCAAGGAAGGCATCATGACAGGGACATGACACACCGGAATGGGACTTTGAAAGCTGCATAGGAGTTGGTTGGATGCTGGTTGCACGTGTTGGATTGTGTCCTAGGCTTGTGAGGGCATACAATGAGCAGAAATCCCTGGCCCTGGCTCCAGTCAGAAGGTATGGACGTGTGGTTGAGGCCAGGAACCAGGATAGACCTGGGTAGAGTGGGGGAGGGGGAGGGAGCCTAGTGTCCTCCCTCAAATCTCTTTCACTTGGTCAGAACCACTCACTGCCTTTTTTCCCTTCATCCTGCCCTCCCCTCCCTTCCTCTTCTCCAGTCTCTCCGTTCGCCGGTTCCCGGTGTGCATTCAGGCCACCACTCCGGGAGCCGATGTCTCCCTTCAGTACTCCAGCCCCGTTAAGCCAGGCCACCCACAGCCGTTTAAGAAACCGCACAAACTAGCCCAGAAGAAACCTAGAACTGCAGACCAGGAGGCGGGGCTTAGCTCTGGCCTGGGACCTTCCCCTTGCCGCAGACCAGGAGGCGGGGCTTAACTCAGGCCTGGGGCCCTCCCCTCGCCCAGGAGCCCCCACAGGCAGCAGCGGAGCAGGTAGAGCAGCTCTTCTCAAAGCAAACCCTGCTGGCTCCATCGCCCTGGGCCCTTGCTGACATTTAACGCTCTGGGCTCCAACCACCCGCTACACCTGTCTCACCGTACTTTCTGATCACTCCTGGACAGCCAGCGACCTCACCAGCATCCTTCAAGGGACCCTGGGACAAGGCCCTCCCCCAACACAGAAAAAAAAAGCCAATGAGACTCCCCCCACATCCCCTGGGTTCTTCCAGATTGGAGGCACCCCGAGCTCCTCCACCCAGGGCTAAGATGTGGCAAAGGGACTTCCTAGCTGGGGTTCAGGCTGAGGCTGTGACAGAGGTCAGGATTGAGTCTATTCTCACAGGCAGCAAGAGACCCGCCCTCAGGCCCCATGTGAGCGCACATCCCTACAGGCACTTCCTGTCTGGGAATGGGTCTTGAGTCCCCGCCTCCTCATTCCTCCCGTCCTAGGCTCCCTGGACAGTGAGAAGCTGCTGTATCCTGCATCTGTGAGTTCAGATGTGGGCGGTGCCTGCTAAACAGGGAGTGTGGTTACACGGACCCCAAGAGTCCCCTGAATAAAGGGGCTTCCCAGGGCGGGGGTGGGCTCACACAAGGGGGAGGGCAAGTGAATATGTAAACTGCAGTTTCTGGACAGCCAGGCAAAATTAAACTTGATTACATGGCTCATGGACTCTCTTAAACCCCCAGGCTCACGGGGGCTGGGGGATTGCTGGCAGTAACTGCTGTCAGAGGGGGGAGCCTTTCAGAACCTGTGGACACAAATTTCAGGGACAATTGGAGACACTCAGCTGTGTCTCTCCACTCACCCCACTTTTCTCCCATTTTTTTTTAAAGACAAGGTCCCGTGTAGCCCAAGCCAATCGCAGACTACACTGGGGTAGTGGATGGTTGTTTGTGGAGTGAGTCCGGGACTCTGGGCACTGCACTGAGGAGGCCTGAGTCCAGTTCTCCTGAAGGACTGATGTGAAGGGTGAGACTGCTGGATCCCAGGAAGGCAGGGCCAAAAAAGCAGAGAGATACAAGAAAGTGATAACCTTGGGGCTCCCTATTAACTACACTGGCCTGGCTCTCTCCAAGGTGCTGACCAAGGTGGTGGGTATTGGGGTGCAGGTGGAAAGGACCGACCCATTCTTGCGGGGCTCTTCACCAGGTCTAGTCTTGCCTCATACTCTGTCTCTAGCCTATTTAAGGGGTGCAGAGGTTGGGAGACCTTGGGACTAGCCAACAGCCAAGGTCAGATCTCTTTGTTGTGAATCCCCGGGAGGCTGGCGGGGGTGGGGGGCTTACAGTAGCTGACTCTGTCACCCTCCCACACTTGATGTCCTCCAGTGCTACCTTCTGCTGGGTCTGAAGCTGGGTCCTGGAGTCTAGGTCTCAGGATGGGGGACAGAGGCTAAGGCACTTACATGCTACCCCACTATCCCAAGGAGGGTCTGGAAAAAGGAGCCCCACAGGATATGGAGGACAGGGCTCACAACACATGGCTGCCAGATGTTCCATGAGGGCCTCCCGGGCAACTTCACTCCCTGAGGATGAAGTGCAGGGTGTAAACAGAAGACACAGGAGGCAAAGGTGGCCCCGAAGGAAATGGGGTACCAAGAAACAGCTACACCCAGTCTCCACCATTGGTCCCTCTGTGCCCTCTGCTCACTTACCTTCCTGGGGGCCAGGAGGGACTGAGAAATAGATTCCAAGCTATGGAGCCCTATCCACTAACCCTCTGTTGTGGCTCTGCCTCCCACCTCTGCCTGCACCAGCTGTTACCAAGCCTTCTTTTGTCTGGAGAGGTAACCGGGGCTTCTGGGGCAAGAGCAAGACAGACCCCACTGAGCCTTAATCCGGACACGTGGCTTTACCCCTGAGATCAGCTCGAAGTTTGGAGAACACAGGCGTCACTCAGGAGACTGCAGCCCTTGGGTAGTGGAGAGAGACGGGGATGGTGGCCTGTGTCCAACATGCCAGACTCTTACAGACCTTAGGCTGTCTGCAGAGCAATGACTGATGTCAGGAGATCTCTAGTTAGGTCCTGGTTCTTCAGTTCATCTCTGGGTCCCTCCCAGCCACTCCCCAAGCTTACCCATAGACCCCTGGGTCCCCATAGACCTCCTGGCAGATAGCTTTTTGAGGATGAAGTCACAGACTAAACTGCCAGTCACCGGTCGGTCATCAGAAAGGGAGACATCAGAAGGGCTCCTTGGGGGTGGGGCTTAGGGAGCCTGGGATGAGAGAGAAAGACATCTTGGGAAAAAAAGACCTGGGGAAAAGCCATGATTATGCCCTTCTGCAAGGAACAAGGCAAGAAAGGCCAGCTTTATCAGAACCTGGATACGAAGAGGCCATGCCGACTGGTGGTTCTGGTCCAAACCCTGCGACTAATCACACAGCTCCTGTGTAGGACCGGGGATGGAACCCAGGGCTCTGTGTATGTGCATGCTGAACAAACACTACCAACTGAGCCACATCCCAGCCCACAGAGCAAGGCAGGCAGTGGGAGCCACGCATGCCAGGTTCTTGAGCAGAGGGGTCGGGTAAAAGGTTGTTGGGAGGAGATGAACTTGGTAGTGGGGAGGGGTGAGCAGCCAGGAGCAGAAGATGAACCTCGGAAGATGAAGGGACCCAGTCATGAGGTGGACAAGACACCTGGAAGGAGGAAGGTTCCTTAACAAGACTGCAGCCCAAGGAGTGGAGTCCACACACAGCCAGGTTACAGTCTCCTGAGCCTGGGCGTCTGCATCCATGAGATGAGACCCTTGAGTCCTTGTAGCCCAGGCCGTGGGTAGCTGTCATAGCTAGGGTTATTACTGCTATGATGAAACACCATGACCAAAGCAACCTGGGGAGGAGAGGGTTTATTTGGCTTACAGTTCCATACCGCTGTTCATCAAAGGAAGTCAGAACACGAACTCGCACAGGGCAGGAACCCAAAGGCAGGAGCTGAGGCAGAGGCCGTGGAAGGGTGCTGCTTACTGGTTTATTCTTCATAGTTTGCTCAGCCTGCTTTCTTATAGAACCCAAGACTACTAGCCCAGAGATACCACCACCCCCAATCAGATTGGCCTTCCCCCATCAATCACCAATTCAGAAAATACCCAGCCAAGTGTGGTGGCGGCACACGCCTTTAGTCCCAGCACTCAGGAGGCAGACGGAGACAGATCTCTGTGAGTTTGAAGCCATCCTGGTCTACAAAGAGAGTTCTAAGACAGGCAGGACTGTTACACAGAGAAACCCTGTCTTGAAAGACCAAAACAAAAAAGCCTCTACAGGTTACAGGCTTGCCTTTTCTCAGATGAGATTCCCTCCTCTAAGATGACTTCAGCTTGTGTCAGCTTGACATGACCATCCAGCACGGTGTATGTGTGGGCATCCTGGCATGACAGAGTCTGCATTCTCTGTGACACCCTCTTCTCCCTCCCCAGTCCAGATGCTGCCATGAGATACCAAAGGTGCAGCCAGGGCCCCCAGCCATAAGCCCAGGCATCAGGGACCTGCCTTTCTGTCTGCTGCATAGTTATTCAGTCAGGGGAGCCCTGGGCATTGGGAAACAGAGTGAGTGGAGCTGGGAAGGGGAACAGGAGTCTCTGCTAAGGAGGACTTCGTTGCATCTTGACTACCCCATCGGTAAAATATGGATAAGAAAGTTCAGGCTGCCTTCCCTAGGGAGGGCATGGATGCCAGGGCTGTGAAGCCCACTCAGCAGACGCAGTATGGATGTGGTATTATACAGTACCTGGGCCAGCACTGGCAAAGCTGGCCCCTCTTGCAACATTGCCTGGACCCCAGCACCCATCTGCCCTCCCACCTGTGGCTGAGGCCAGGCAAACATAAGGCTACAAGGAATCAAGTCCTCCTGCCTCTTGGAAAAGCTAGCGGCTGGGCACAGGGCCCAGGGAGCTGGCAGAGACTGTCCTAACGTGGCAGGCATGGGGCCGCTGGGGATGTGGATGGGGCAGGAGGCCATTGTGGAGTAAAGGAGAAGGGATGGGGACTGGGGGAGGCTCTCCTCGGGTGGGGCCACCACCTGGGTCATAGGGTGTGGGCACAGGGCAGGGTGGGGACTCACAGAGCAGGCTATGGACACTGCCTTGGTAAATACCAAGGGCCCGTCTCACACACACACACACACACACACTTGCACAGAAGGACTTGAAATTAATCCAGACCCAACCCCGACCCCTGTCCACCCCACCCACCCAAACCTATTCTTCCTTGTTGCTTCAAGAGTTCTTTGAAAGGAAAAGCTGGACCCAGAGACAACACCTCCCTTGTTGGCTTTCTCTCTCCTGCAGGGCCTGCTGGGCAGTGCTGGGGTGGTGGTGGGAAAAGTTGGGCACTGAGAAAAGGGAGGTGGGCACTGAGCAAGCGGTGTGTGTGTGTGTGTGTGTGTGTATGTGTGTGCGTGTGCGTGTGCGCACACTGAGCAAGGAGGGGGTGGGGACAGCCGAAATCCACCTCAACTCTATCAAGGTTTGCTAGTCCCAGAGAACAGGAAGCTGTTTCCTGAATGATAGGGCATCTTCCAACAGGTTAGCTGTAGTCCTTGAAGAAACCCAAGTCTGGTTTTTCCAGACTAGGCCTTTTCCTTTGCCGTACCTACCCATGTGGCAAAAGCCAGCTACAAGGTGGGTCCTACAGGGTAACCAGAAATGAGTCCAGCACCTGGGAATTGCAGGAGGCAAGGAGGACCATGTAGTTCAGGTCAGCCAGTGCTACCTAAGACCTTCAAAGAAAATGTGCGCCACCTGCCCATGCCCCTTCTTGCCCACACGTTTTACCTCATTGTCTTTTCTAGTCAGGCCCATACTCACTGCCCAGTGACCCAGAAGCCCCCTGGCCTCTCTCCAGCCTGCTGCCTCCTGAGCCCCCGTTCTATAACCAGCTTAGTGGTCCCCCACAGAGCACGGACAGCCATCAGGCCTATTTTCCTTCTTCTCTGATTTCTGCAGAAGCAGCCACAAGCCTCCGCCACAGCATGGGCAGCGCCAGCCCAGGCCTGAGCAATGTGTCCCCCAGTTGCCTGCTGCTGTCCCCAGATGTGGCACTTCGGACAGGAGTGGAGAAGGCAGCGTCAGGAGCAATGGGCCCCGAGAAGCAGGAATGGAGTCCTAGTCCACCCGCCACCCCGGAGCAGGGCCTGTCTGCCTTCTACCTCTCCTACTTCAACATGTACCCCGAGGATGGCAGCTGGGTCGCCAAAGTCCCCGAGGCCAGTGCCAGGGAGGACCACCCGGAGGAGCCTGAGCAGTGTCCGGTCATCGACAGCCAGGCCTCTGGGAGCACACTGGATGAGCACTCCCTAGAGCAGGTGCAGTCTATGGTGGTGGGCGAGGTCCTGAAAGATATCGAGACGGCATGCAAGCTACTGAACATCACTGCAGGTGAGATTATCCCTGCCACCTCCGCCCGGGGACACAGGCAGGGTGGAGATCTCCTGGATGGACTCTGATCACCTTGGGCAGACCAAGTGATCAACACAACAGCTAAAGCCAGAGCGTATGCTTAACCATGCCTGCCCGGGACCCTCATTTAGTGGATAAGGAACATTCAGTGTTCTGCTCCGGTCTGGTTCCCCCACCTTCTCTGAGACTCAGTTCCCCTTTCCTTTACTTTGTTCTAACCATTTGATCTCCCTGCTTTTCCTATACACCTGCTTGTCCTGCAACCTAGAATGCTTTCCCATAGATAGATACCTACTTAGCCTTTCTCTGGCCTTCTCAGGGCCTTAACTGGCAGCATCTCCGTGAGACCTCTGCTGAGATCATCCCCCACAGCTCCCCTCTCCCCTCCCCCCCTTTTCTTGTTTTTATGATATGACTGTCAACGGAAGGTCAGGGGCTCAGTTTCTTCCTAGCCTGCTGTCTGTACCTCACTAGAGGACTTGTATGTCCCCAGTGCCTAGATGACACTGGACATGATAGATACTCAAACAACCGCTGACTGACTTCACCTGCTTGGTGCCCTCCCTGTGCAGGGACTGGGAGAGTAAGTGATGAACGGGACGTAGAGGCCCCTCTGTGTGTGGAACTGGGACGATGGGGGCATCAAAAAGCAGCTGAATGTGGCCCTCGTCAACAGATGAGGAGGGAACACCAAGGAACAGACTCGTGTGTGTGTGTGTGTGTGTGTGTGTGTGTGTCTGTGCGCATGCGTGCCTAGTCTGGGGTGTATCATGGAGTCAGTGGTTCAGGGGAAACTACTGTGGACCAGGGAGTCCTGGCCTCCATTCTATAGCTCCCCCATGAGGAGGAGGGGCTTCTCTTGCCCCTCACACTCATCTCCTGCACACACACCCCCACCAGTCTGCTAGATGCTCCCAGGTGGTGTCCCCATTCAAGGCTGTTCCTGTCCACATCTCCTCTCCTCCACTTTCCCACACTCCAGGAGGCTCTCCCACGGGACCTCTTCCCCCGTGAGGAAGAGGCGCTTCCTCCAGCTCCAGCGTGAGCATGCCCTCCAAACAATGGGGACAGAAACAAATCGAATTGACCTCAGGGAAAGAAAACGGCTTTATGGAGTGGGAACAGGGTAGCTTGCAGGTCACTAAGCTGGGACACTGGCTGGAACCAGCATTCACCTGAAGGCCACACTGCCACTGTGACCCAGTCTAGTTCCAGCTGTGTGCCCTGCTAGGCTCCCCTGAGAGCTTTTTCCCAGGGGCACACATCGCCCGTGACTTCCTTCCCATAGCCACTTGGGGCAGCTGCTACGAATCTAGCTATTTTCTAAGTACTGGGCAAGCACTGGACCCCTCCCCCTGCACACTCTAGTCTTTTCGACTCTAAAATTCCAGGACGGAGGAGTCCTGGGTGGGATTTCTCTTTGAGAAGACTGTGGAAGACAAGAGGTGTCTGGCAAAGCGTGTATGTTTCTGGCTGAATGTAACTGTTCTTCTTAGAGCTGGGGTCTCCAGAAAGGCCCTGTAGGGGACCACAGAGACACTGAGATATGATGGGTTACCAAGGCAACAAGCTTGGTTTAGGGTCTTTCCCTCTCACTTCCTTTTTAGTGGAGTGTCTGCCTTCATGGGGCTTCTCAAGGCTCTAGGTATGTGGTCCTGGGCAACAAAACTTCATGGGTGTTCCATCCCATGGACCTTTGGGGCAGTGCCCACCAGCAGTCCTGAGCTAGGATGATGTCTCTTGCCCAGATCCTGGGGACTGGAGCCCTGGTAACGTGCAGAAGTGGCTTCTATGGACAGAACACCAGTACCGGCTGCCTCCAGCAGGCAAGGCTTTTCAGGAGCTGGGCGGCAAAGAGCTGTGCGCCATGTCTGAGGAGCAGTTCCGCCAGCGCGCACCCTTGGGTGGGGATGTACTGCATGCCCACCTGGACATCTGGAAGTCAGGTGAGACACGAGACAGCACAGGCTGAGTCCCTCCCTGTTCCAGGCCATTATGTAAACCGGGCTAGCCTCGGATTTGCATCAGTCTCTCTGCCTCTGCCTCCCTGAGTGCTGGCACGACACGGCAGGCATGTGTCACCATGAATGGCTATCTCTTATTTTCTTTTTAAAGGGAAAACCCTTTTTCAGGTTAGCTTTATTGTTTATAATGAAGGCTGTCAGGGTGGGTCAGTGGATAAAGGCGCTCGCCTCCAAGTCTGACAACAGGAGTTCAATCCCTGGGACCGGCATGATAGGAGAGACGGGACTCTCGCAAATTGTCCTGACTTCCGCACATGAGTCCTGGCACCACTTTGCTTTACACATACCCAGCACTGTTGCCTGTCTTTTGTTGCTGCTGCTGCTGCTGCTGCTGGTTTCGGGTTTTTGTTTTGTTTTGTTTGTTTTTTCCTTTCTGGAATTTTGGATGATTCCGTGCTTGTTCCTTGGATCGAGGCCCCTTCCCTTAGAGGGCTGGGATGAACAGGAGACAGGACGTACTCAGGTGACTCTGTGAGTGGTCGCTGTCAGGTGCCAGTGGTTATAATGTGAGCAGAAGGGCTCTCTGTCCTTGGCTGATGGCTTAGGGGTGGGCAGAAGTAGTGGGCAGTTGGAGCCCTGATGTGACTGTCAGTCCACAGCTTCAAGGGATGTCCTAGCCTTATTTCACAGTGAGGAACGGGAAGCCCCTTACATTTCTACCTCCCCAGCTGTGGGTGGCGGCCCCTGCTGGGTCACCAACCCCCCCCTCCTTGTTCCACAGCGGCCTGGATGAAGGAGAGGACCTCGCCTGGGGCCCTTCACTACTGCGGTGAGTAGGGCCGGCGCAGGAAGGCCTGGTGGGGCTGAGGGAGGAAGCCCTGAGAAGAGCGTGGTCGCAGCTGCCACTCACCCTGCCCGCCCTGGCTTCCAGCCTCCACCAGCGAGGAAGGCTGGACGGATGGTGAGGTGGATTCGTCGTGCTCCGGGCAGCCCATCCACCTGTGGCAGTTCCTCAAAGAACTGCTGCTCAAGCCCCACAGCTATGGCCGCTTCATCCGCTGGCTCAACAAGGAGAAAGGTAGAATCGGCTGGGACTCCATTCACCAAAGCGGGGAGAGGTCGGAAGGAGACTTGACATTTGTGGGAGAAACCAGTGCGGGAGGGGCGGGGCTTCTGGGCTGTAGAGGCGGGGCCTGAGTGCTGAGAGGGGAGGGGCTAGGTCAGGGGCGTGGCTTCAATGTGCAGTGCAGGTAGCGAGGACAGAGAAGGAGGGATTGTGTAGGGCAGAAATCCTGCTGGGAGCATGGGCGGAGCTACAATTAAGGTGGGGGTAGGGGAGTGACGCCACCGGAACCGGGCAATGGGAGGGGTGTGGCCTAAATTGACCCCTCCTTCACCCTGTGCCAAATGTGCCACCTAAGAGAGTCACATTCTTGCAGCACCGAGGTTTTTGAGGTTTAGGGTACTGTTTGTGTCCTCCTCGGCCTCTGCACCAGACCCCGCCCTGGTAGTGAGACAATAAAATAAATCTTAATAAAAAAACAAACAGAAAACATTGTGTCTCCCGGGCTGGTGAGACGATTCTCTGAGTACAGACAGGCAAGTCTGAAGAGATGAGTTCGTTCCCTGGAGGATAGAAAGGGAATGATTCTTGCAGATTGTCTTCCAATCTCCACATGCATGCATACCCAGGGCATGTCTGCTGACACACATTCACGTAACCATGAATAAAGTAAAAGAAAGTAAAAAAATATTAACAAGGGCTCCAACCTAAAGACTCATGTGTCCATCAGAAACACAATGTGAGCCCCAAATAGAATATTAAATGTTCTAGGTCCAGAGTTAAAACGTTTAAAAACAACCAAATTTCACTGTAATGATGTAGGTTGCCTGACCTTAATCCAAATTTCTCAAATGCTCCCCAATAGAGACTCTTCAGAGTACCATTGTAGATATCCGGCCCAGGGAAACTGTCAAATATTCCCAAATCCTAGAACTCCAAACTTGCTAAAGAGACGGCTCGGCGGTTAAGAGCACTGATTGCTCTTCTAGAGGTCCTGAGTTCAGTTCCCAGCAACTACATGGTGGCTCACAACCATCTGTAATGGGATCCGATGCCCTCTTCTGGTGTGACTGAAGACAGTGATGGGAATTTCTTTAAAAAAATAAACAAACTCCAAACTCTGACAGAGTTCTGAGGGATTTGATATAATACTGTGCACAAGTTGTAACTTCAACCAGTAATAAAAGTAAAAAGTAATCAAATATATTCACTAATACCAGGTATCATGATGGCACATGCCTTTAATCCCAGCACTCCAGGACAGCCAAGGCTATGTAGAGAGACCATGTCTCCAGAGAGAGAAAGAG